>NC_139009.1:71179778-71779778 GCF_964374135.1 Grampus griseus | reverse complement strand
AGTGATTTATACAATTCCTAGGATATTACTGCTGAACAAGTATAAAATAAATAAATCTATAAAGGCATTTGCAGGAGAAAGAAATACGATTTTTGATATTGTGAGAAGGCAGGGCTGGAAAAACATGGATTGGGAAATTGTCCACATGAAGTTAATCAGAAGTATTAGTTAAGCCAAAGAATGATAAAACCCAGAGAGAGTCTTTGGCATAGTGGACCTCATGAAATATTTCTAATTAGTAAAAATTTCCAATGCCACTCAAAAGATGTATAGAGATTAAGTAATTTCATATTCTTTTTTACAAGTAAAGATGATCTCAGTATTACCTTCATAAAGTGGGTATAAAGATGTTTTCTGTATTCTGTTATCTCTCCTTAAACTTTTTTATTTTGTAAGGTTTTTAGATTTACTGAAAATTGGAAAGGTAATGCAGAGACTTCCCATAGTAGCATATTATATTAGTATGGTACATTTGTCATGAATAATGAACCAATAATGATAGAGTGTTATTAACTAATGTCCATATTCTATTTAGATGTCCTTAGTTTTCTAACCTAAGGTCCATTTTTCTTGCCTAGGATCCCATTCAGGATACGATACTACATTTAGTCATCATGTCTCTTTAGACTCCCTTTGTTGTGAGTTTCTCATACTTTCCTTGTTTGTGATGATCTAGAGAGTTTTGAGGAGTTCTGGTCAAATATTTTGTAGACTGTCCCTTTATTTGGAGTTTTCTAATGTTTCTGTTATGGTTAGACTTGGGTTATGTGTTTTGGGGAGAAATTACACAGAGGTAAATTTCATTTTTATCTCATCATATCAATCTGGCTTTATCGTTGATGTTAAACTGGACCACTTGGCTGTGGTAGTGTTTTGGGTTTCTTTACTGTAAAGTTATTCTCATTTCCCCCTTCTCTATTTCTTCCTAATTTTCTAATTGTTCACAGATATTACTTATCCAATTATGATTTGGAAGATAATATACTCACAAAGATCCACAATTTCTTACCACTTACCCTCCAAACAAAGGTGCAAGGTATATAGATGCTTTAATAAACAAAATTTTAAAACTTACACTTTGTGAGGTACAATGCTGGGAATATTGAAAAATGTGGGGATAAAATGATTAAGCACACAGACACACACACACATTTTTCTAAAAACATATTTATCCCTGAATCAGATTTAAGATTTAGGAAATAGTAAGGTGTTTCTTAAATTTATCTGCACATTGATTAACCTGATGAGCATTAAAAAACACTGATGGCTGGGGTCCACCCCAGGGATTCTTATTTTATTGATCTGAGATTTCTCCTGAGAAGCATGGGATGAGGGGAACAAGTAAAAATCTTGCCTGGTTATTCTAATATACAATCAAGTTTGAGGTCCACTAGCCTGCAGCAATTAACTAATTAACCATGATCAATTTGCCTTATCAGCTGTGATAACAGTTAGCTACAGCCAAGAGGTAATTAATTACAGGGGCAGGAAGGATTGCCTTATTTAATTATTCTATTAACAACACTTTGACTCAATCAAGGGTGGATATAGAAGACTCCTTAACATACACTTTAATACTTATGTGAAAGAAAGAAAGAAAGAAAGAAAGAAAGAAAGAAAGAAAGAAAGAAAGAAAGAAAGAAAGAAAGAAAGAAAGAAAGAAAGAAAGAAAGAAAGAAAGAAAGAAAGAAAGAAAGAAAGAAAGAGAAAGAAAGAAAAAGAAAGAAAGAAAGAAAGAAAGAAAGAAAGAAAGAAAGAAAGAAAGAAAGAAAGGCTTTAAAACTTTGCTTCTTTTACTAAAAAAAGTGGGAAAACCATAAAACCACTGTTTTGAGAGAATTTGAAATACAGAACAATTGATAAAAAGTAGCATGCCTCTTATGAAAAACAGAGATTTTGTGTACACATGAGAAAAAAACTGAAAATAATAATTAGAGAGGTAGGTGATGTCTCATTGATACCCATAAATGGTGTGACTTACTACATACATCCAAAAAACTTATGCAAAAATATAAATCATGTCAACTTTTGATACTCTTATTAGCACAAGATAATGTTATATGAATAATGTGTAGGAAAAGCTAATAAAGTGTGACTTTATATACATTTTAATTATTGTTAGATTGATATGAGAGGCTTTACAGTAGTACAATATATACCAAAGATTTCAAACACTCTTGGGAAAAAATGCTGGCAGATATTGAAGATTTTATATTTTTTACCAGAAAACTCTCTTCCTGTTCTTAATTGAATGGTAGGATTAGTATTTGAAAGTAGCACCCTTTTGTTGACAATAGTTATCAGTCTGAGCTAACTCAGCTTCATGCAGTAGCAAAGCATCCTTAGACAACATGCCAATACAGGTCTTAATTGTAGTAGCAAGTGTTTATACATCCATTACTTCTGACGGATAAGTGGATATCTTGGCAAACTTTGTTTCCCTATAGTTTTCAGACATTAAAGTTAGGAATGATTATTTTGCAAGCTTGCTCCTCTTTTTTTTTTTTTTTTTTTTTTTTGGCTGCATTCTGTCTTTGTTGCTGCGTGTGGGCTTTCTCTAGTTGTGTCGAGCGGGGGCTCCTTTTCGCTGTGGTTCACAGGCTTCTCATTGCAGTGGCTTCTCTTGTTGTGGAGCATGGGCTCTAGGTGCATGGGCTTCAGTAGTTGTGGTGTGTGGGCTCAGAAGTTGTGGCTCATGGGCTTCAGAGCACAGGCTCAGTAGTTGTGGCACACGGGCTTGGTTGCTCCGTGGCATGTGGGATCTTCCTGGAGCAGGGCTGAAACCCTTCCCATGCATTAGCAGGTGGATTCTTAACCACTGTGCCACTAGGGAAGTCCCAAGCTTGCTCCTCTTATTTGCAAGAGCTATCAATGTAAAAACACACTGGAGATGAAACTAAAAATTGGAATGTATTTGTTTTTATTATTATTTTCTGATTAAAAATTGAAATTTTAGAGCTAGTTTTACTAAAGCTATACAATTTAAAATATATAATGTTGCTCTCAGTCCAAGATTACTGACACCACACATATACACCCACAAACCTATTTTCAAATGTATTTCTTAGGTTAATGAGAAAATAAATGATTTATGGACTATTTGGAAATAAACTACATTGAGAGCACTGCATAATAAAAACAATATTGGACTAAGAAATAATTTTGAAAATGAGGCATTTTAAAAAATTACTAGAGTACAAGAAAAAGTGAAAATAACAAATAAGCTTAAGAAGCAAGAAGAGATCATAGGCCAGGCGGAGGGGAAGAGAGAGGAAGAGTAAGACATGGAGATCACCTTCCTTCCCACAGATACACCAGAAATACTTCTACACGTGGAGCAACTCCTACAGAACACCTACTGAATGCTGGCAGAAGACCTCAGACCTCCCAAAAGGCAAGAAACTCCCCACATACCTGGGTAGGGGAAAAGAAAAAAAAAGAAAAAACAGAGACAAAAGAATAGGGACAGCACCTGCACCAGTGGGAGGGAGCTGTGAAGGAGGAAAGGTTTCCACACACTAGGAAGCCCCTTCACGGGCGGAGACTGCAGGAGGCAGAGGGGGGAGCTTCGGTGCCGTGGAGGAGAGCACAGCAACAGGGGTGCAGAGGGCAAAGCGTGGAGATTCCCGCACAGAGGATTGGTGCTGACCAGCACTCACCAGCCCGAGAGGCTTGTCTCGGACTTTGGTCGGAGCACAGGGAGAGGACTGGGGTTGGCTGCGTGAACACAGCCTGAAGGGGTTAGTGCACCACGGCTAGCCGGGAGGGAGTCCGGGAAAAGGTCTGGAGCAGCGAAGAGGAAAGAGACTTTTTCTTCCCTCTTTGTTTCCTGGTGCGCGAGGAGAGGGGTTTAAGAGCGCTGCATAAAGGAACTCCAGAGACGGGCACAAGCCACAGCTAAAAGCGCGGACCGCAGAGACGGGCACGAGCCACGGCTAAAAGCACGGACACCAGAGATGGGGTGAGACGCTAAGGCTGCTGCTGTCGCCACCAAGGGGCCTGTGTTCGAGCACAGGTCACCCTCCACACCCCTCTTCCGGAGAGCCTGTGCAGCCCGCCACTGCCAGGTTCCCGGGATCCAGGGACAACTTCCCTGGGAGAACGCATGGCGGGCCTCAGGCTGTTGCAACGTCATGCTGGCCTCTGCCGCCACAGGCCTGCCCCGCATGCCGTGCCCCTCCCTCCCCCCAGCCTCAGTGCACCAGAGCCCCCGAATCAGTGGCTCTTTTAACCCTGTCCTGTCTGAGCAAAAAATAGACGCCCTCCAGCGACCTACATGCAAAGGCGGGGCCAAATCCAAAGCTGAGCCCCTGGGAGCTGTGAGAACAAAGAAGAGAAAGGGAAATCTCTCCCAGCAGCCTCAGAAGCAGCGGATTAAAACTCCACAATCAACTTGATGTACCCTGCATCTGTGGAATACATGAATAGACAACGGATCATCCCAAATTGAGGAGGTGGGCTTCGAGAGCAAGATCTATGATTTTTTCCCCTTTTCCTCTTTTTGTGAGTGTGTATGTGTATGCTTCTGTGTGAGATTTTGTCTGTATAGCTTTGCTTCCACCATTTGTTCTAAGGTTCTATCCATCCCTTTTTTTTTCTAAATAATTATTTTTTAAGTTAATAACTTTATCATACTTTTTTATTTTACTGTATCTTCTTTCTTTCTTTTTTCCTTCCTTCCTTCCTTCCTTCCTCTCTCCCTCCCTCCCTCCCTCCCTCATTTCTTTCCTTCTTTCCTTCTTTTCTTCTTTCTTTCTTCCTTCCTTCCTTCCTTCCTTCCCTCCTTTCTATTTTTCTTTCTTTCTTTCTTCCTACTTCTACTAATTTTTTCTCTCTACTTTTCTCCCTTTTATTCTGAGCCATGTGGATGAAAGGCTCTTGGTGCTGCAGCCAGGAGTTAGTGCTATGCCTCTGAGGTGGGAGAGCCAACTTCAGAACACTGGTCAACAGGGACCTCTCAGCTCCACATAATATCAAATGGTGAAAATCTCCCAGAGATCTCCATCTCAACACCAGCACCCAGCTTCACTCAAAGACCAGCAAGCTACAGTGCTGGACAACCTATGCCAAACAACTAGCAAAACAGGAACACAACCCCACCCATTAGCAGAGAGGCTGCCTAAAATCATAATAAGTCCACAGACACCCCAAAATACACCACCAGACGTGGAACTGCCCACTAGAGAGACAAGATCCAGTCTCATCCACCACAACACAGGCACTAGTCCCCTCCACCACGAAGCCTACACAACCCACTGAACCAACCTTAGCCACTGGGGACAGACATCAAAAAGAACGGGAACTACAAACCTGCAGCCGGCAAAAATGAGACCCCAAACACAGTAAGATAAGCAAAATGAGAAGACAGAAAAACACACAGCAGATGAAGGAGCAAGATAAAAATGCACCAGACCTAACAAATGAAGAGGAAATAGGCAGTCTACCTGAAAAAGAATTCAGAATAATGATAGTAAAGATGATCCAAAATCTTGGAAATAGAATGGACAAAATGCAAGAAACATTTAACAAGGACCTAAAAGAACTAAAGATGAAACAAACAATGATGAACAACACAATAAATGAAATGAAAAAGACTCTAGATGGGATCAATAGCAGAATAACTGAAGCAGAAGAACGGATAAGTGACCTGGAAGATAAAATAGTGAAAATAACTACTGCAGAGGAGAATAAAGAAAAAAGAATGAAAAGAACTGAGGACAGTCTCAGAGACCTCTCGGACAACATTAAATGCACCAACATTCGAATTATACAGATTCCAGAAGAAGAAGAGAAAAAGAAAGGGATTGAGAAAATATTTGAAGAGATTATAGTTGAAAACTTCCCTAATATGGGAAAGGAAATAGTTAATCAAGTCCAGGGAACACAGAGAGTCCCATACAGGATAAATCCAAGGAGAAATATGCCAAGACACATATTAATCAAACTGTCAAAAATTAAATACAAAGAAAGCATATTAAAAGCAGCAAGGGAAAAACAACAAATAACACACAAGGGAATCCCCATAAGGTTAACAGCTTATCTCTCAGCAGAAACTCTGCAAGCCAGAAGAGAGTGGCAGGACATACTGAAAGTGATGAAGGAGAAAAACCTGCAACAAAGATTACTCTACCCAGCAAGGATCTCATTCAGATTTGATGGAGAAATTAAAACCTTTAGAGACAAGCAAAAGCTGAGAGAGTTCAGCACCACCAAACCAGCTTTACAACAAATGCTAAAGGAACTTCTCTAGACAAGAAACACAAGAGAAGGAAAAGACTTATAATAACGAACCCAAAACAATTTAGAAAATGGGAATAGGAACATACACATAGATAATTACCTTAAATGTAAATGGACTAAATGCTCCCACCAAAAGACACAGATTGGCTGAATGGATACAAAAACAAGACCCTTATATATGCTGTCTACAAGAGACCCACTTCAGACCTAGAGACACATACAGACTGAAAGTAAGGGGATGGAAAAAGATATTCCATGCAAATGGAAACCAAAAGAAAGCTGGAGTAGCAATTGTCATATCAGACAAAATAGACTTTAAAATAAGGACTATTAGAAGAGACAAAGAAGGACACTACATAATGATCAAGGGATCGATCCAGGAAGAAGATATAACAATTGTAAATATTTATGCACACAATATAGGAGCACCTCAATACATAAAGCAAATACTAACAGCCATAAAAGGGAAAATCAACAGTAACACATTCATAGTAGGGGAATTTAACACCCCACTATTAACAATAGACAGATCATCCAAAATGAAAATAAGTAAGGAAACACAAGCTTTAAATGATACATTAAACAAAATGGACTTAACTGATATTTATAGGACACTCCATCCAAAAACAGCAGAATGCACATTTTTCTCAAGTGCTCATGGAACATTCTCCAGGATAGATCATATCTTGGGTCAGAAATCAAATCTTGGTAAATTTAAGAAAATTGAAATTGTATCAAGTATATTTTCCAACCACAATGCCATGAGACTAGATATCAATTACAGGAAAAGATCTGTAAAAAATACAAACACATGGAGGCTAAACAATACACTACTTAATGACGAAGTGATCACTGAAGAAATCAAAGAGGAAATTAAAAAAAATACCTAGAAACAAATGACAACGGAGACACAATGACCCAAAACATATGGGATGCAGCAAAAGCAGTTCTAAGAGGGAAGTTTATAGCAATACAGGCCCACCTTAAGAAGTAGGAAACATCTCGAATAAAAAACCTAACCTTGCATCTAAAACAATTAAAGAAAGAAGAACAAAAAAACCCCAAAGTTAGCAGAAGGAAAGATATCATAAAAACCATATCAGAAATAAATTAAAAAGAAATGAAGGAAACAATAGCAAAGATAATAAAACTAAAAGCTGGTTCTTTGAGAAGATAAACAAAATAGATAAACCATTAGCCAGACTCATCAAGAAAAAAAGGGAGAAGTTTCAAATCAATAGAATTAGAAATGAAAAAGGAGAAGTAACAACTGACACTGCAGAAATAAAAAAGATCATGAGAGATTACTACAAGCAACTCTATGCCAATAAAATGGACAACCTGGAAGAAATGGACAAATTCTTAGAAATGCACAAACTGCCAAGACTGAATCAGGAAGAAATGGAAAATATGAACAGACCAATCACAATCACTGAAATTGAAACTGTGATTAAAAATCTTCCAACAAACCGAAGCCCAGGACCAGATGGCTTCACAGGCGAATTCTATCAAACATTTAGAGAAGAACTAACACCTATCCTTCTCAAACTCTTCCAAAATATAGCAGAGGGAGGAACACTCCCAAATTCCTTCTACAAGGCCACCATCACCTGGATACCAAAACCAGGCAAGGATGTCACAAAGAAAGAAAACTACAGGCCAATAACACTGATGAACATAGATGCCAAAATCCTCAACAAATACTAGCAAACGGAATCCAACAGCACATTAGAAGGATCATACACCATGATCAAGTGTGGTTTATTCCAGGAATGCAAGGATTCTTCAATATACACAAATCTATCAATGTGATAAACCATAATAACAAATTGAAAGAGAAAAACCATATGATCATCTCAATAGATGCAGAGAAAACTTTTGACAAAATTCAACACCCATTTATGATAAAAATCCTGCAGAAAGTAGGCATAGAGGCAACTTTCCTCAGCATAATAGAGACTATATATGACAAGCCCACAGCCAACATCATCCTCAATGGTGAAAAACTGAAAGCATTTCCACTAAGATCAGGAACAAGACAAGGTTGCCCACTCTCACCACTCTTATTCAACATAGTTTTGGAATTTTTAGCTACAGCAATGAGAGAAAAAATGGAAATAAAAGGAATCCAAGTCAGAAAAGAAGAAATAAAGCTGTCACTGTTTGCAGATGACATGATACTATACATAGAGAATCCTAAAGATGCTACCAGAAAACTACTAGAGCTAATCAATGAATTTGGTAAAGTAGCAAGATACAATATTAATGCACAGAAATCTCTGGCATTCCTATACACTAATGATGGAAAATCTGAAAGTGAAATCAAGAAAACACTCTCATTTACCATTGCAACAAAAAGAATAAAATATCTAGGAATAAACCTACCTAAGGAGAAAAAAGACCTGTATGCAGAAAATTATAAGACACTGATGAAAGAAATTAAAGATGATACAAATAGATGGAGAGATATACCACGTTCTTGGATTGGAAGAATCAACATAGTGAAAATGACTCTACTACCCAAAGCAATCTATAGATTCAAGGCAATCCCTATCAAACTACCACTGGCATTTTTCACAGAACTAGAACAAAAAATTTCACAATTTGTATGGAAACACAAAAGACCCCGAATATCCAAAACAATCTTGAGAACGAAAAACAGAGCTGGAGGAATCAGGCTCCCTGACTTCAGACTATACTACAAAGCTACATAAATCAAGACAGTATGGTACTGGCACAAAAACAGAAAGACAGATCAATGGAACATGATAGAAAGCCCAGAGATAAACCCACGCACATATGGTCACCTTATCTTTGATAATGGAGGCAGGAATGTACAGTGGAGAAAGGACAGCCTTTCGATAATTGGTGCTGGGAAAACTGGACAGGTACATGTAAAAGTATGAGATTAGATCACTCCCTAACATCATACACAAAACTAAGCTCAAAATGGATTAAAGACCTAAATTTAAGGCCAGAAACTATCAATCTTAGAGGAAAACATAGGCAGAACACTCTAGGACATAAATCACAGCCAGATCCTTTTTGACCCACCTCCTAGAGGAATGGAAATAAAAACAAAAATAAACAAATGGGACCTATTGAAACTTAAAAGCTTTTGCACAGAAAAGGAAACCATAAACAAGACCAAAAGACAATCTTCAGAATGGGAGAAAATATTTGCAAATGAAGCAACTGACAAAGGATTAATTTCCAAAATTTACAAGCAGCTCATGCAGCTCAATAAAAAAAAAAAAAAACAAACCTAATCCAAAAATGGGCAGAAGACCTACATAGACATTTCTCTAAAGAAGATATACAGACTGCCAACAAACACATGAAAGAATGCTCATCATCATTAATAATTAGAGAAATGCAAATCAAAACTACAATGAGATATCATCTCACACCAGTCAGAATGGCCATCATCCAAAAATCTAGAAACAATAAATGCTGGAGAGGGTGTGGAGAAAAGTGAACACTCTTGCACTGCTGGTGGGAATGTGAATTGGTTCAGCCACTATGGAGAACAGTATGGAGGTTCCTTAAAAAACTACCAATAAAACTACCATATGACCCAGCAATCCCACTACTGGGCATATACCCTGAAAAAAGCAAAATTCAAAAAGAGTCATGTACCAAAATGTTCATTGCAACTCTATTTACAGTAGCCCAGAGATGGTGACAACCTAAGTGCCCATCATTGGATGAATGGATAAAGAAGATGTGGCACATATATACAATGGAATATTACTCAGCCATAAAAAGAAACGAAATTGAGCTATTTATGAAGAGGTGGATAGACCTAGAGTCTGTCATACAGAGTGAAGTAAGTCAGAAAGAGAAAGACAAATACCGTATGCTAAAACATATATATGGAATTTAAGAAAAAAAAAATGTCATGAAGAACCCAGGGGTAAGAAAAGAATAAAGACACAGACCTACTGGAGAATGGACTTGAGGATATGGGGAGGGGGAAGGGTGAACTGTGACAGGGCGAGAGAGAGGCATGGACATATATACACTAACAAACGTAAGGTAGATAGCTAGTGGGAAGCAGCCGCATGGCACAGGGATATTGGCTCGGTGCTTTGTGACTGCCTGGAGGGGTGGGATAGGGAGAGTGGGAGGGAGGGAGATGCAAGAGGGAAGAGATATGGGAACATATGTATATGTATAACTGATTCACTTTGTTATAAAGCAGAAACTAACACACCATTGTAAAGCAATTATACCCCAATTAAGATGTTTAAAAAAAAAAAAGAAGAGATCATAGCAATACATATCAGAAAAAAATTGAAGAAAGGAATTAATAAAGATGAGAATAATCAAAACAGAAATTAATAAAGTCTATGCTGGATTGGAAAATATATATATATGTTTTCAGAAAAGGTAACATCAATCACTAAAATAACAACTTATAAAAGATAGAGAATTTGAGAGGGCCAATACCACAGATGAATAGAAAACATTAAAATATAAATTTGGAAATATTGATTAATATTTTTATTTGGGGGGAATCTTGGTTAATATTTTTATTTGGCGGGATCACATAGCATAAAATTACTCAAGAATAGGCACCGAAACTCAAGGGACAATTTCATAAAATTAAAGATACTTTAAAGGCTATCAAAAATCTACCCCCCAAATAAGGAAAATGTATTATAATGCATTCTAACAAACTCAAAAATTATGTCCTACAATATATAAACTTTTTGAAATCATAACAAAAGATAACTTTTCAACTCAGTCTTTGAGTGTAGGATACCACTAATACCTACAATTGGACAGGATAAACATAAAACTAATCTGTAGCCAATGATACTACAAAGTATCATTTACTTTTAAATTAAAGCCTTAGCATGTAAAGCCTAATTACAATTGATTAAGCATAATGTATCATGAGTAAGTAGAGCTTGTCCTAGGAATGTGATAACCAATAGATCAACTAAATATTCTCATAATTAATTGAATAAACTGAATAACCCTATGACTTCACAAGTCAACAATTAAAAATAATTTTATAAACTATAACATTAATCTGAGATTAGAAAACAAATTAAGTACAAAAGACTATTGAATTATCTACTCTCTCTTCTCTAACTTCAGTGAAAACTCTCAAATCTTTCCAATGCCTTTTTTGTGTGTGTGGTTCTTTTTTTTTTTTAATTATTTGAGTATAATTGCTTTACAATGTTGTGTTAGTTTCTGCTGTACAGTGAAGTGAATCATCTATATGTATACATATATTCCTTCCCTCTTGGACCTCCTTCCCCCACCCCATTCCACCCATCTAGGTCACCACAGAGCACCAAGCTGAGCTTCCTGTGCTTTATAGCTGGTTCCCACTAGCTATCTATTTTCCACATGGTAGTGTATATATGTCAGTCTCAATCTCCCAATTCACCCCACCCCCCTTCCAACCCCCCATGTCCACATATCCATTCTCTACATCTACATCTCTATTCCTGCCCTGCAAATAGGTTCATCTGTACCTAGATTCCATATATATGCCTTAATACATGATATTTGTTTTTCTCTTTTTGACTTACTTCACTCTGTATGACAAACTCTAGGTCCATCCATGTCTCTACAAGTGACCCAGTTTTGATCTTTTTTACAGCTGAGTAATATTCCATTGTATATATGTACCACATCTTCTTTATTCATTCATCTGTCAATGGACACTTAGGTTGCTTCCACGTCCTGGCTATTGTAAACAGTGCTGCAATGAACATTGGGGTCCATGTGTCTTTTTGAATTATGGTTTTCTCAGGGTGTATGCCCCATAGTGGGATTCCTGGGTCATATGGTACTTCTATTTTTAATTTTTTTTAAGGAACTTCCATACTGTTCTCTATAGAGGTTGTATCACCATACTGTTCTCTATAGAGGTTGAATCAATTTACATTCCCACCAACAGTGCAAGAGCGTTCCCTTTTCTCCACATCCTCTCTAACATTTATTATTTGTAGATTTTTTGTTGATGGCTATTCTGACTGGTGTAAAGTGATAACTCATTGTAGTTTTGATTTGTATTTCTTTAATAATTAGTGACCTTGAGCATCTTTTCATGTGCTTCTTGATCCTCTTTATGTCTTGTTTGGAGAAATTTCTATTTAAGTCTTCTGCCCATTTTTTGATTGGGTTGTTGTTTTTTTTTATATTGAACTGCATGAGCTGTTTGTATATTTTGGAGATTAATCCCTTGTCAGCTGCTTCATCTGAAACAAACAAACAAAAAAAATAAAAATCATTCTTTAAAAAAAAAGAAAAATCATTCCTTAGTTCCAAAGAAAAAAAGGAAAATACCAAACAAATCATCTCACAGAGGTAGAGAGACAGATAGAGGCAGAGGCAGAGACAGGGAGAAACAGAAAGAGAAAAATCCTAATATACTCCCTTAAAAACCCATCAGGACCCCATTAAAGACATTCAAAGTCATTATCTCCTTTTTACTTTGAATTAATTTTGTGACTCTTCATTATTCTAATGTATATGAGATTAAGTCTCTCCCTTCCCTGTGAATGAATGTAATGCAAATCCCCCAAAATGACTGAGGTGGTATATCTTGGATTACATTTAATTAGTTTTTAAAAATCTGGGAAAACTTGAGGTATGACAGTACCCAGT
Organism: Grampus griseus; assembly: GCF_964374135.1. Lineage (NCBI taxonomy): Eukaryota > Metazoa > Chordata > Mammalia > Artiodactyla > Delphinidae > Grampus > Grampus griseus. The sequence goes on along the minus strand of NC_139009.1, from coordinate 71,766,905 downwards.
TTCTCGCTGATTACCAACTTGTTTTATTTCTAACTGAGAACATATCTTCACCTATTTAAAAAAAAAAGTGGAGTCATATCAAAATTTGCAACATGAAGTGTTTTTAGTTTTCCTAATAGGAAATACATTTTACAATGCTATGGAACAGAGTCCATTGTAAAATAAATTTTACAATGCTATGCAACAAGCATAACTAGGAACATTGCCTTCTATATGGATTCATATATAATCACTTGTTAAAAAATAACCGCATTTAAGTCTTCTGGAATGATTGGCATTTTATATGAAAAAAGATCCGTAAATAATACTGCAATAATATATATTATAAATAAAATTTTATGTTAACTTTTTGATAAATATATTAGTGATCTGAGATTTTAAAATTAGACATTATATATACACAGAAAATTAAAAAAATACAGAAAATGACACATTTCAACAATTAAAAAGTATCCTTACATTCAAAATTAATATAATTTTTAATCAAGACATGACCTAGAAGTAAGTACTTGCAGGGACTTCCCTGGCGGTCCAGTGGTTGAGACTTCACCTTCCAATGCAGGGGGTGCGGGTTAGATTCCTAGCTGGGGAGCTAACATCCCACATGCCTCGTGGCCAAAAAATCAAAACATAAAATAGAAACAATATTGTAACAAATTCAATAAAGACCTTAGAAATGGTCTATATCAAAAAATATTTAAAAATAAAAGAAAGTACTTGCAATTTGTATTTTGAAAATGATAAATATCCATAACATATAGTAAGTTCCTTCACATAAACTACAAAAGGGCAACTAAATAGTAATATATACATAGAGTATAACACTGTATTTCAGAGAACAAAGGTAAAAGACTACTATGCTCTTGAAAATAGGTTTAAACTTTTATAATGTTGAGAAAAATATACATTTTGAAAAAGAACTAGATGTTTTTCACTGAAGACCATGTTTCACAAAAAGACCATGTTTTTCACTGAATTTGAAAACATTTAAGCCAGCAATAGTATCTTATCTTTAGGGCATGTCATAAGGCAAGGTGTGTGTGTGTGTGTGTGTGTGTGTGTGTATTTAGGTAAGAGTTTATATGTAATTCATTTTCTAAAAAAGGATCTAAAATATTATAAATCAAATTGATAACAATTATCTATGAGTCAGGGGGGATTTTGAGGATAAAAGATGTTTATTTCCTTTATTTGTTCAGTGCAATTTTTAAAAGCATGTAAGCATGCAATATATTTTAATTAAATATTTAAAGTAAATATATCAGAAAACAACTTCTTGATTTGTCAAAGTGTAGTTTTCAAAATATAAGAACATGATTCTCATAAGAATACGTAACAAACGTGTCAAAGATTTTATTCAACTCACTAATCAAAGATTGAACAAGTAAAATTGTAATGCTGATTCCAAGAGCATTTGAGAAACAAAAGTTTATCAGCCCATCAGTAAATGCAATAGAAAAAATGAGTATTAGAAAAAGATTGCTGTTAGATATAATTGGTTAATATCCTCCATTAAAATAAAACCAAACCCCTTGGGGTTATCATTCATATCAGACATAAATCTACAATTTAACAGGACTCTTCATAGCATCTGATCTCTAATAAAATAGTAAATAAAAAGACAAACATTATTCTCCAACAATCAAATAATTTTTTAGCAAGTTTATAAGTAATGTCCCAGTATGCAGTAAAAAGAACTTGATACACACTCTGATTTATTTCCAAGTTTGTAACTATAGTCTTCTTAACCACATTTAGAAGCATTTGGAGTGGAATTAATATCAATTTGCTTCTCTAGAATATTGTGTGCCTGATAGGATTCATCCTTATACAGTTAGAGATCCCAAATGAAGCTTTTATGTTCTCTGTGAAGTTGTGATGTTGGAATCAGAGATGCATATTATATCAAAGAGAAGGACAGATTTTAAGATCTCTATTAGCTTAATGTTGTTAAGTCTTTGACCAAGTTTTCCATAATAGAATCATTGATGTAGCAATAGGAATTATTTCTACTTCCATCAAGAATCCATAGAGGAAATGAAAATTTAAAAAACTGCTGAAATAGCTATGAACATGCTCACAATGGGAGGAGTCAAAAGCTGCAAAGTATCTATTCACTGATTAAACATAAAGACATTTTATAAAAGTACAGAAATTGTTTATTTTCTTTCTTACTAACATTGATATTAACTTTAATTAATATAGCTCTATTTTTTTTATTTTAGTAAAAAATCAAAATCAAATATAAGAAAATACTCTTTAAAATATTAAATCTACATTTAATGAGAAATGATAATAATATTGATTTAACATAATTTGTTTAGAGTCCTTTTTCTTTGATTTGATCATCTCTGAATCATCCTGGAATTATTTATTAAATATATTTGCAATATAAAATGTAGAGAGTGGTTTTTTCAAGTGTTAAAAGTTATATTAGTAAAGATACATTTATTTTAGGGAAAAATCCTTATTTGTAACTGCTTTGCACTGTATAATTTTTAATATGGTTTTTCCAAAATTATGAAATGAGTTCATTCTTTCCCTTCCCCCTACAGTTCACCTTATTACCTAGGGAAAAATAACTGAACAAAACAAAACCTCTAACACCTGGATAAAGGAAACTTGCAACGATTATAAACCACTTTTCACTTCCTTTTTCTCCGTGACAAATTTTATAAGATGGCAACTATCACAATATTTTATCTTTTCCAGCCCCAGGTATGCAAGCTATAAATAGTAATATAGGTCATGATTAGTCTCAGAAAGAACTTGATAGTTTGTTCCCTAAATTGCTTATTCTTTAGCATTTTACTTTTGTCTTACCAGAAATATTTTCCTTTTCTGAGTATTCTAGAAAAAATTAACAGTATTAAAGAAGGCTTTCCATTATTCTTCAATCAATAAAAATGGTCAGATGAAAAGACTAATAGAGTGGTAAAATCTTTGGTGAGAACATAAACAGGGACAGTGACAATTACACAATAAAGCCATTAAATAAGTTCTGTTAGACTTGATGAAAATGACACTAGATTGAATGAGTCAAAGCTCAGACAATAAATTAATTATATTTATAGTATAAATGCAATAAAAATGTACAAAAGTATATACACCAAAATTATGACATTGACTTTTTGGGTGGTGGTAATATAAATATTTAAAGATAGGGATAGAAATAGAGAAATAGTTTCTATAATTTCTTGCAAGAAAATGTCTTTTTTTTGTAATTAAAATATATAATTCCAAATCTTTTGTTATTAGGGCATTGCAAATTAAAAGAGTGCAATACCATGACCCACCTATTCCAATGGCTAAAATTCTGTCTTTTAGAAACTACCAAATGCTGTTGAGGATACAGAGCAAAAAAGACTCTTAATCATCATTGATGGATGTAAAAATATTGTAGCCACTTTAGACAGCCTGAGAATTTCTTACAAAGCTAAATGTAGTGTTTACCTTAGGACCCAGTAATCACATCATAGGTACTTACTCAACTGATTTGAAAGTTACATTAACATAAACTTTGCATGTGAATGTTTATAACAGCTTTAATCACAATTACCAAAAATTGGAAGCAACCAAGATGCCCTTCAATACGTGAATGGTTAAACTGTGGTACATTCATATAATGAAATTTATTCAATGAGTAAATGAAAAAAAAAAAGAGGAAATGAGCTATCAAGCTGTAAAAATGCATCAGTAAAACTTAAGTGCATATTTCCAAATAAAAGAAGACAGTCTATTATGACTACATACTGTATAATTCTAATTATATGCCATTCTGAAAAGGAAAATCCCTAGAGACTGTGAAAAGATCAGTGGTCACCTTCGGCTCATGTGTGGGGAGGGGGTTAAATAGGTGAAGCACAGAGGATTTTGAGTGGTAAAAATATTCTATATGATACTGTAACAATAAATACAAGAAATTATGCATTTGTCAAAAGCCATAAAACTTTACTGCAAAAAAGAGTGGAACTAATGTATACAAATTAAAATCAAATCATTTAGCAGATGGGAATTCCTAAGAAGGAATGCAAACTGTTAAAAAGAATCTAACTGGGGCTTCCCTGGTGGCGCAGTTGTTGAGAGTCCGCCTGCCGATGCAGGGGACACAGGTCCGTGCCCTGGTCCGGGAAGATCCCACATGCCGCAGAGCGGCTGGGCCCGTGAGCCATGACCGCTGAGCCTGCGCGTCTGGAGCCTGTGCTCCGCAATGGGAGAGGCCAAAACAGTGAGAGGTCCGCATACCGCAAAAAAAAAAAAAAAAAAAAAAGAATCTAACTAAATTACAAATGTATGAAACTACCTCTGTAAAGAGGATGGGGAAAAGGTACTGAGGTAAATAAATTTGTATGTGAGGGGAGTCTATAAGACTGAGGACAAAAGGAACTACACATAAATAGTGTACTCTAGTTAATAAAGTTGTTTCCCTTTGGATACAGGAACAATTCTACTACTGATAGTAGAATTAAACAATTCATAAATGAATAGTAGATGGTGGGAGTGAGAATTTTTGCAGATAAGCAAGGAGAGGAGACTAGAATAATCTAGATGGTAATAGATTAGAGTTGGAGACATCAGTATGAACTCATATTTATCTTAATATTGATACAGATGGTTACAAATAGAATATATATGTGTGTGTATGTACACGGGTTAGTCCACACATATATCTTTTCTTACTCTTTTCTCTGAGCAGGGCAACAATAAACAACATACCAGTTGTTGAACAAATTTAATATCTAGATCTTGGTTTCTAATCCCATTCTCCAATAGAAGGAACTTGAGCTTCTTGGAGAAATGGTTGAATGTAGGACTGGGGAAGAAAATAATACTAGGTGAGCCTGGAACATCTTGCAGTACTAAAAAGTAAGAAAACACTAAAAAAAAAAAAAAAAAAAGATGGAGTTATGTCAAAGTGACACAAGAGGTGCCTGAAGGAATTCCAAATGGGCAAACCTGGAACAATTTGAGCATCAAAATAAATAATATTGTATTGCATTATAAACTTTAGGAAAAATAAATATTCAGGAGTCATACTGATATAAATAAATGGTTGAATAAATCAGTAAATTGAGGAAAAGGGACAAATCTTTTACTCAGAAGAATTCCAAATAATTTTTGTAGATACTCCACCTTCTAGGAGGTGGTAGGATAAATTGTTACTGTGTAAGTGTGGGCTGTACATGGTAACTTCTTTCCAAAGAGTATTTGGAAGAGAGGGAAAAAGAGTAACTTTACAATGGAGAAACTTGACACACATGACTGCAGCCCTTTGATCAAGGTCAACATTTCCAGGGACAAATCATGTTTACAGTATGTACCCAAGATATGATGTGATGAAATTATACTTTATCTCTACAGTCTTTCTCTCCAAAACATAAAACCCAAGGTAATGATCAAGAAAAGAATATAAGACTAATTCCAATAGGAGGACATCCTATAAAATATTTCAACAATACTCATCAAAAATGTCAAAATTCAAAAAAAAAAAAAAAAGAAAATTTGGAGTAATGGTCAGGCCAAGAGGATCCTAAGAAAACATTACAGATATGATGCTGGAACAGAAAAAAATATATTAGGTAAAATCTAAGGAAATCTGAATAAAATGAACTTTATTTAATAATACCATATCAATATTGGTTCATTAGTTGTGACAAAGATATCATACTAATATATGATATTAATAATAGAGAAAACGAGTGAAGGAGTGTAAGGGAACTCTCTACAATCTTCTCAATTTTTTCTGTCATTATAAAGCTCTTCTAAAAATATAAGATTTTAAAAAATCAATAGGACATATTTCTCTATAGCCACAAACAAAAATCTGAAAAAGTATTAGCCAAGTTTCATGATGAATACATGAATTTTGATAGAAATTTTAATCATTCTAATGTTTATAATTATTTTCTTAAACTAAACATGGATTTCTTTTTTTAAATAAAGCAACAGAAATTTAAAAACCTTTTATTTTTCAATAATCAATTGAAAAGTAAACCCATGGCACCCTCATTGTGGGATTTCATTACTCTCCACTTACATTATGAATAAGATTTCAATAACAAGATCTCAAATGCAATGAAGATGCTTCTAGTGCTTTCTTCTGAGGATGATGGGTGGAGTGGATACTCAAGCAGCTCTCAGGGGGTACAAAAAATGATCTCAGGAACAAACTTCAAATTCTGGCAAATAAATGGATTTAATTTGGTGGAAAGCATCTATGATGTTGCTTAGAACAATAATTTCAAGTAATGTGGTCTTTACTGGGTAATGCTGGTAAATTGAATAAATAAAATATCAACCACAAAGTCCTCTCTAAATAAACCATGGATTCAGTGAAGCTTAGGGAACTGTGAACTGAGCATTCTTAATTATCTCAGCTGGAGTTTGCCCTTTGGGAAAATGAATAATTTCTTAGAAAACACAGGGTTGGCTATTGAGGAGCTTAGAGATATCTCTTAGCATTTTTATCTTGTGAAATGGATCAGAGGAATTAAAAATTCAGTTATTAAATAATTGATTCTTTAAATTCTATAATGAGAAATAGATTCAGTTACATAAAAAGTGAAGTAAACTTAAAATATCACCTTAATAAAGCTTTTACATGTGTAGACTTATTTAAGTATCACCTTTGATTCTCACAGCCCACTAAAATGCTGTTTGGTAAAAGTTATTATTGATATCATATACTGAAGGGAAATAAGGTTCAGAGAGGTTAAATACATTACCATGGTTCATACTGCTTGCAGTGACAAGATCTGGACTTGACTTAGGCATTATGAATCTATGACTAGGTATTTTTGTTTTCAGAAAATATTGCCCTCTCCCAAACCCTGAATTAGGTATACTCTTAGCAGAAGAACACACAGCCATTGATTGAATTGATCCTAAATCATATTTTATACGATATATTGGGTGATTAAGCAGGTATAATATTAAGTTGCTTAGAGTATCCTGGTAGAATTTGAATACTCAAATTAATATATTAACTTTAATAAACTATACATTTAATATTTTATCCTCAGCAACATCCAAATCATTGTTCTAACTATGATTAACTTTGATTTTAGGGTAAAGCCCAAAGGTTATTCACTACTTTCAAAACCAAGTTATAGGCCTCATAAGAACACAATGTTAAATACATAAAAGCCTAATACTTTTCTGCCACATGTCTTAGGCAACAAACTATAAAGACTGAGCATATGTGTATAGAATTTATTGTTGGAATAAAACAAATCCTTTAGCAATAGGAAAGTGATACATATTCAGTGATGATAAACATCAAATTGTATGTTTGGACAGAATTTTGGAGCATATGTGAATAAAGTACCTAGATGCTTATATTTAAATTTCATCTATGATATCCCTGTCAAACCATGTCAACGCTTTGTCCAGCATTTTTTTATCTATGTATTTTTTTTGTGTGTGCTTTTTTAAAAAAAAATGCCAAAGATAATGCTTCCACTATACACTATATTTCAAAACTCTAATATGCTTTACTAAACAGCTTTGTTAGAAGATGTCTATTCATAGTTATCTGCCAACTCTTTTTTATAGCTTGTACATATTAGAGGTTTTAATCCTGGCATCAAAGAAGCCATCTTTCACTGCATGGTGAACAAATATTTGCTGAGAATTTGCTAAGAACCAACAGCTTCCATAGTCAAACGATGGGGTCACCACTATGTATGAAATATAGTATCTGCTATCAGGATATTTGATCTCAATGAGGAAATCCCTACAGAGCTTTGAGGAAGCAAATTATGATACAAAAATTCTATAACGTGTCCAATTTATGTTGTATGAAGGCAACAGGAAAAAAATCTCAAACATATCAAAAATAAGCAAGCCAAATGACAGTAATGGCTAAGAAGGATGGGCTGTTAACACTTCTATATGTTTCTGAAATGACACATTGCCCAACTGTGTTATTTTAAATATTTCTACAATGTATTTTTGATAAAATACAATTTTATAGACATTAATGTTTTTATAGTCACACTAAAAACACACAAATTATCATAAATAAGATTAATATTACTAATGAAATGTTACAATATTGGTAGGAGAGGTAAGGATATAGCTTACCAATATTGGATGGTACTAGATAAGCATTCAGAAGTCAATGACATTGTTATTTATTAGTAATAATTAATTAGTAATCATTAACCTAAAACCATAATGAAAAAGAGATTGTATTCACAATCATCAAAAAACTAGTTTATAAAAAAATGTCCACTAATTAAAACAAAGTCTTCTTGAACCCGGAAATTTCTCCACAGAAGTAACAGAAAACAAAAAATCCTTCTTATTGAAGAATGTGATACAGCCATAGCTGATAATACCCACTGCAAACACATTCTCAAAATGAACAATAACTGGTCCTCTAGTAAGAGGACCTGACAGCCTCATATAGTTTATCCTAACTCTACCTGGTAATTGGGGTGCCTATCTGTGTTAGCTAATTGGGCTTACCTAGAGAAAAAAACCAAACTTCTCATATCTGTATGACAGGAGGTAGTTTTACAAATTACAGTAAGGAACCCATTGAAGTTGGAATCCTCAGTCCCACAGAAACAGGGAGATAGGAGTCCCATCTCCCTTGATGTTTACATTTCAAAAAGATGGCTCCCAGGTCCTTGGGAAAGATAGTCCTATATTAAAAAGCTGACAAAATGCCTATCTAGCCTTCAAAAGGATTTATATGCATTTCAAAGAAAGGAAAATGTACTTATAATTACAGGTTTTCTAAGATAAGTGCTCTGAGCAAAAAAGAGAGGGGAGAAATTCCTTCCCTTATTTTAACAGGGAGAATTAAGCTTCTTGCTTTTAATTTGTATTTGTCCTTACTTTCCTCAGTCTTCAACTATTAAAGCAATAGAAGGAATAAAAAGAAATTATAGACAAAGAAAAAAAGTATTTAGCACTAAGAACAACTAAATTAAGATGAACTAGGAAGTGGCATAATAAGGAAAAACTGTCAATATATATCAGAAATTTACAATTCAATATATATAAAATACTGTACAATCTTATAAAAATAATCAATTTTTAAATGTGTATTATTCAATGCAATAAGAAATCCAAAAACTTTTTAAAACTGAAAGGCTATTCAACCTTTCCTTTAATAAATGAAGTTAGTCAACATTAAATAAAATAGTATCCTTTTTAAATTTTTATTTTATTTTATTTTTATTGGTTTATAACATTATATTGGTTTATAATATTATATTTTGATATCTGTGTACACTACAGTGTGCTCACAACCAAAGTCTTAGTTTCCATCCATCACATACAGTTGATCCTCTTTACCCATTTTTTTCCTCCCCTCCACCCCCCTACCCACCCTGGTAACCACTACTCTGTTCTCTGTATCAATGTGTTTGTTTTTGTTTGGCTTGGTTTATTCATTTATTTGGTTTTGTTTTCTGGTTTGGAGGTTTTTTGTTTGTTTTTTATATTCCACATATAAGTGAAATCATATGGTATTTGTCTGTCTCTTTCTAACTTGTTTCACTTAGCATAATACCTTCAGGGTCCAACAATGCTGCAAGTGGCAAAATTTCATCTTTTTTTATGGCTCAGTAGTATTACATTGTATATATACTACATCTTCTTTATCCATTTATCCATTAGTAGGCATTTAGAACTACCGTATGCTCCAACTATTCCACTTTTTGGTATTTATCCAAAGAATACAGAAACATTAATTCAAAAAGTAGTACATTTTATTTTATTATTTTTTTATTGGAGTAAAATTGCTTTACAATGTTGTTAGTTTCTGCTGTACAATGAAGTGAATTGGCTATATGTATACCTATATCACCTAGGTATACCTATATGTATACCTATATCCCTTCCCTCTTGAACGTCCTTCCCACCCCCCATCCTACCCATCTAGGTCATCACAGAGCACCAAGCTGCTCTCCCTGTGCCACACAGCAGGTTCCCACTAGCGAGCTATTTTACATATGGTAGTGTATTTATGTCAAACCTAATCTCCCAATTTGTCCTACCCTTCCCTGCCCTCCCTCTATCCACATATCCATTCTCTACATCTACGTCTCTATTCCTGCCCTACAAATAGGTTCATTTGTACCATTTTTCTAGATTCTGCATACATGCATTAATATACGGTATTTGTTTTCCTCTTTCTGGCTTACATCACTCTGTATGACAGACTCTAGGTCCAGCCACATCTTTTCAAATGACCCAATTTCATTCCTTTCTATGGCTGAGTAATATTCCATTGTATACATGTGCCACATCTTCTTTATCCATTCATCTCTCATTGGACATTTAGGCTGTTTCCATGTCCTGGCTATTGAAAATAGTGCTACAATGAACATTGGGGTGCATGTTTCCTTTTGAATTATGGTTTTCTCAGGGTATATGGCCAGTAGTGGGAACCCTTTTGCACTGTTGGGGATGTAAATTGATATGGCCACTATGGAGTATGGTGTTTCCTTAAAAGTCTAAAAATAGAACTACCATATGACCCAGCAAAAAGTAATACATTTTAGCTAAGAGAAACCACTTGGGGAGGGACAGGAAATCCATTCCCATCCAAGGCATCCAAAGCAATAGGCACCTTCCCTATTGGTGTCCACCACTGCTGTTCACCTGGAAATTCTTTCACTGAAGCAGAGCATTAAAAATATTTTTAAATCAGTAAATAAAATTAATAAGCTAAGTTCTGACTTAACCATTATATCACACTTTTTATTTTAATCTCAAAATTTTGTTTCAGGTCAATCTAAGGTTTAAAAATCAAGAGGCTAGGTCTGACAGCAGTTCATACTTAAGGTTTTATTATTGGAATGATTTTTATTTAATTCACAGGACAAGTTCAAATAGTTAATTTATACTTCATAGACTTTAATGAATCAAACGATAATGGTATGTTATAGACAGCTCAAAGGAAAAACCAAAGAACAGCCACAGTTTTTGAGCAGGAATATTGCTCGATATATATGTATATATATATATGTTTTTTTTTAGTGGAGGGGAAGGGGTAGACAGTGTTGTCCTTCTACAAGACAAAATTCACATGCAGGTCCACAACTTACAGTGTTTCCCATAGCTCCTATAGAATCAGAAGCAGACAATGTGGAAGGGTGTGCTCTAGACAATGAACTTTCTATCTCATTGAAGAACAAATATGTCCCTACAGTTCCCACTACGTCAATGTAATTGAATACCAGATCCACTTTTATAAAAATAAAACATTTTTTCTTATTTTAAATATGCTCAGCATCCACCGATAACTTTACACATTTTCTCTAATGAAGGAGTTGCAAACTACAGCCAGTTCACAAGCCAAATCCAGTCTATAGCCTATTACTGTAATGTCTTAAAACTAAGACTTTTTTGTGTGTGTACATTTTGAAAAGGTAAAAAAAAACCACAAAGCATACTAGGCGATAGAACCCATACATGACCCACAAAGTCTATTTGCTATCTGGCCATTGACAAAAAAAAATGTGTCCATTCCTGCTTTTAGTGAACTGGCTGTTGAGACGAGTTTACTTTTTCAAGGCAAAACTAATACATTGCTCACTCTAAAATTTCTTTGTTTTTCAAGTCAAAAAACAGTTCCTTTTCCTCTAAATTTCTGCCTTCCAAACTTCCTGATTACTTTTTTAAAAACTAACTGCATACAGATATATTTTATTTCCTCATATACATGTATGTATATACACAGGTGTATTAATATGCCTTCCCAATGATAGGACTCATTAAATTTGTGATGTTGATTTTTGTAGATATAGGAGAAAACATGTTAACTAAAAACGTCTTTCCAGGTGGTAGCAAAACATTTAGTTTTAAAAAGCCAAGTGAGAATTGTCCTAAATGAATCACTTATAGAACCTACGGGTACCTACAATGTAAAGATTGGTATACCACTCTCCTGTGAGACATGTCCATTTAAGCAGCAGGTGTGTTGATCAGATTTGCAACTATTGGTGCTGAGTAAAGAAAAATAGCAAAGCCATGATAGTCAAGCATCCTGCCTTCTATCCAGTTGGCAGAGCTATGCTGAATTCTTTCTAGTGGGTCAGTTGGACTCTATGGAGAATAGCTGTCCTAAATTGCTTACTAGAATTGTACATAAGATGTCTTGCTGGAACAAATTCTCTCCTTCAGGGAACTGTGCACTTGGGAGAACTCCCCAAGGAAATCCAAATATCACGCACATATCCCCACAAAACAGTCTGTATTTAGAAACCAGTCATATAAAATTATAATTGGTATTTATCAGAAAGCCAACTTGAAGCAACAGAAAGAGGATTCATGAGTCAACGAAATAGAGGTATTTTCCCCTCTTCCTCCTCCCAAACATAAGATGGCTATAGAACTATTGCATGGAAGAGGGGACTGGGAAGAAGGTAACCATGCTCCCACTTAATCCAAAGGAGAAACAAAAGCTACCCAACTGAGATACCCTATTTGGGGCAGTGATTACAAAGGGAAGGGGGGCAAACTTTAATTTTTATATGAACATTGACTTTTAACTGGGCAGACTTTAAAAAGAAAGTGGCTTGAAAATTATAATAGCTGAACAAAATATCCTTCAGAAATCTGACACTAGGTAGGAGAGATTGGCACAGTATGTTTGAAAGCAGAGATTGGACATGCAGTTGGATACAGTTGATACACAAATGAATTAAAACTATACAATATACAGGCTATCATTGTAATTAGGCTTATTCATTCTATTGGAATAGCTCTTCTTTAAACTTTAATTACTTAAAAACATTATTTATATACATACGATCATTGGTTGATAGTAAAACCTATCATATATCATTCCTTTAAATTTGTATTATTCCACTATTTAAGCACACTCATATTGAATATTTTATTTGTATTTTTCTATTATTTTTCTATTATTATTCATACATATGTATATATACATATATGTATGGGTATATTTGTATATTACATACATATATTTATAATCATAGATATGAATAAAGAATACCAAAATTGATTCTTTGAAAAAATAATAAAATTGATAAATATAAAGTGAAGCTGACTTTAAAACAGAGTGAGGGAAGAGATAACATGAAAGATACCTAATACTAGAAAGGAAACATAATTTTTAAGAAAAAAAACACACACACAAGAAAATGTAAAATCTGAAATGTCTTATAACTATTAAGTATATAAAATTCAAACTTTAAATTTCCCCCCAAAAGAAAATTTCAGGTCCAGATGTCTTCCTTAGCCATTTCTATCAAATATTTGTCAGAAATAATGCTACTTTATACATTGTAAGGCAAACACAAATTGAATATCAAAATCTAGCAAGACTGTTAAAGAAATAATATTATCATCCAATATTATATTGACCTGAAAAGTAGAAAACCCTAAATCAATTACTAGCAAACCAATTTAGGTAATATATAAAAAGCAAAATGCATAGCAGCTAAACTGGATTTATTACAGCAATGCAAATTTACTTAAAAATTGAAAATAAATTAATGTATGCCACTAGGTTAATAAAATATAGTAGAAAAATTTTATTCACTCAGTTGACACCACAAGATATCTGCTGAAATTCAGCATAAGCCTATGACAAGAATTTTTAGCAATGTAGGAGTGGAGTGGAACATGTACAAAAACCTACCGACAGAGAGCAGGAGTGTTGATTGGGAGGTGGCACTCAGGAAGATACTGGGCTGCTGGAAACATTGATTTCCTCCCGGGTGTTGGTGACCTAAGTGTGTTAATTTTGGATATCTTGTTGAATTGTGCACTTGTAACATAGGCACTTTTCTGTGAGATATACTCCATTAAAAGTTAAAATTAAGTTTCTGATGATCTTGTATTTCACCAGACTACAATGACAAAGCCCTTACAGTTATTTCTGGTCTCTGGCTTATCATGCTGACATTCCTGCTTTGTTTACTCTCATTCCCTGGGGTCCTTACTGCATGTGACACATAAATGACAATTGATACCAACACTTTAGTGTTCCAAAGTTTGCTCAAATGTGAATTTTATTCAATTAATAATAATATGCAAATATATTTATTGATGAATCCCTTTCTTAAAGTTCATTGTAAGGTGTTACATGGCTGACATCTCCTACCATCCAAGCCATGGACACCTGGATGAAGAACAATTAATTTTCTTTCTTAAGCAAAACAACAACAAACTATAGAGTGACTTCTGCAAAACAAATGCCTTTCTTCAAAGTTTGTTCTGAAATTATTCCTTTTCCTAAAGCCCATGATCCACAAAGTGATGACAGATGTGATATTTTTCTTCACTCTTTTACAACTTATTTTTTCAGTACCTTAAATTTGTTTTTTCCAACAGTAAATGTATATTGTTCATATATATATATATATATATATATATACTTTTACTTTATCTACTCTGTATGTGTGATAAAGAGGTTGGGGGTTAGGTATAAATGACTTAGAACAGCATTATGCTTTTAAAAGTCATTCCAGCCTTAAAGAACTGAAGCTATAATGATGGGTTTTAAAGTCACTAATTAGCAGATAAGTTTTATAAGTTGAGTAAGGTGATTAAGAAAGTCTATTTCCACAAAACATATTACATTCCATGCGTATATACCTTATAATTTCTTCCTTTCGTCCATGAATGCTATTTGGAAATGGAGATCAGATTTTATTCTTGGAGCCTCATCTCCCTAAATTCATAGCTGAAATAGTGACCCTGATCCAATATAGCAGGCTTGTTCAGGCTCTAAAATTGTGTTGTTGTTATCAGTTGTGAAGTAACTAGGATAGAGGTGAAAGGGAACCATGACTGGGAAAATTTCAGATTCTGGGTCCAATCAACTCTCAGTAGCCTAAGAGCATTCTCAGATACAAATAACAAACAACATCTTAGTTAAATCTACCAGCTACACCAATGTTCTGCCACTGCTGCCCTTAGTAAACGTCAATCCTGCAATACTGATAAAAGGAACCTGATAGTTATTGTTTTAGGGAGAGATGGTCTGTCTGTTGATTTCCTTTCTATGGGAAGGATAAAGCAGCCAGACTTCTGTTCTACTGGGGAAAAAATCATACAATTAATTAATAGCTATATAACATTGGTGTATCCCTGCATATATTTAACCTCAAGTTCATGTATCTCTGAAATAAGGGAAGATGGTGGGAAAAAAAAACAAAAACACACTTGTTATCTTTAATTTTCAATGATTGTTTTTGGACCATGCTCACTCCATCACTGTATTTCAGATTGTCATATACTATTAGGATATTGCCATCATCAAGAGAGTTTTGATAATGCACAAACACGTGCTCTTTGCTAAGATACTTCTAATATCAGATGATGATATATCTATTAGTGAAGAAGGACAAATCTGACTCCATACTGACTCCATACTCCATCTGACTCCATACTCCATCTTTTTCTGTTATTTTAAACTTTGAATTTGTTTTTACTACAAGTTAATCACTAAAGTGATGTTGCCTAGAGCTTAAAGTATACATAATGGCCCATCTCCAGGAACCCTGCCTACAATGCCTGAGCTTAGTCTAAAAAACCTTTGTCTGGCTCACAGGAAACATCCTGACCAGGCCCACCTGTGAATGGCTGCAGGAAAGAAGAAATTAACACATCCCTTCCAAAATCTGGCAGAATCAAGGAATATTTACAACAACTTATAGCTTTTTTTACTTCACCTCCTCACCTCCCCCTTTTTGTTCTTTAAAAGAAACTAGCATACAAACCTGGACAAGATGGTTCTTTGGTACACTAGTCCACCATCTTCTTGGTCTGCTGACTTTCCAAATAAATTTACTATTCCTTGCCCCAACACCTCATCTCTCAATTTATTGGCCTATTGTGCAGTGAGCAGTATGAGCTTGGACTCAGTAACAGTCATATTAATTCCATTTCTCTATAGGGTCTTGTCTGAAGCAGGCTCAAGCTGAGAGGGAAGGATTTGTCAAGATTGAAGTTTTCACTATTTCATGAAATGAAACATTCTTACTTTTGAATTGAGACTCTAGATTGTTTTATTACTTATTGAGAGCAGAAAAGTTATGGGGGGCTTGGTTTTATTTAGAATCAGGTGAAATTTCCCCAATGAATACAGTTTGAGGGATAGTAGATCAAAGTAAATAAATTTCATTTTGTTTCAAGAGTTATTCTTATACAATATCATCAACATCATGATTATACAGGGTAATATAGATTCAAAAAGAAAAAAACCCCTGAAATTCCTACTTAAAAAAAATTGGATTTTTTTGGATTAATCCAAAAATTTTGGAATTTTGGATTATATTAAAAGGGATATATAAAGACAGAATGGCAATAGCTTATCTACAAGACAGGGTCCATGATACTGGCTTTAGTACTTGATGTTAAACTCTAAGGAATCTTTTAGTAACAGATTTTTCAGAGGATAGAAGCTTAAAATTATGTAATATTAAAGTAGAGGTAAGAAGTTGAGGTGTTTATATTGGGAAAGAGGACATGAAGTTGTAAGAGATGCAGGGGTTATTTGTGGAAGAAGGATTAAGATTTCTCTGTGAAGGCTCATATAGCAGAATTAGAAACATGTTCTAAAGAAACACACATTTCAGATTAGTATAAGGAGAACATTCAATATTTAGAACTACCACAGATTTTCATGAGATAACGTGGTCATTTTTGCTTCTGCAAGTTCTATCACTTTATGTCACTTTAATATCACTTTCAACCTAATAATGTGAAATTCTAGACAAGTGGAAACAATTCATTTGAGATAATATTCAGTGTGTGTTTTGAAAGTCAAATAGGAGTTTTTAGAGCAGAGAAGAAAGAATATAAATTTCTGAGGGAGAAAAATTAGGTGTGAAGAAAGATTAATGTAAATAGACATTGCATTTTGAGGCATTAGTGAGGAATCCAGTATTGTTGAATATGTAATGTTTCCACAGAACCTAAGTTCTATAAGGGTCTGTTTAATTCTTTTCCATATGCCTGGACCCTAGAACAATGACTTGCAATATTTCCATGCACCATTTTACAAGTACATAGTGTTAAAGTTTATTGCTAACAAACTTTCAAACAGCTTCTCAGAGTCATGGGAAATTATATTCTCCTATTTTCCAAATTTGTATTTACAAATGAAGGAGATATTTTAATTAATCTGTCCTCTGCTCTTTCATTACATTACCTCTTTCTTAAGACCAAATTTATTTCCCCTTTGAAAAAAGAAGCTCTGAGGTATTTTTTCTTCTGTGTGTTGGATAATCTTTCTCTCCTTTGTTTCCTGGTTTGGAGAGGAGACTTACGTTCTTTTTATACTCACATCAGCAAAGTGCTCTTCTGTGTACAGGGAATCCTATAGGACATTCACGTTTGTATTCTAGTCTTTCCTCATTATTGAAGTCTGGGAAAGAGTCTCAATATGTCATCCTTAAGACCCTCTTCAATCTGAGGTTACAAACAAAAGACTCAACTATGTTAAGAAAACTGGTTAAGGAAGGAAGAAGCATACACTAATTTTAAAAATTATTTTTCCCTGCAATGTGTATAACTAAAGGACACTTTGCATAACCCCTATTGGTCCCCAAATTAAATTCCATAAAGTTTCTTATTTCTTTAAATTTAATATTGATTAAAGTTGTAAATATTTCTTTAGGAACTTTAAAAAATATATGTATATATTGGGCTTCCCTGGTGGCGCAGTTGTTGAGAGTCCACCTGCCGACGCAGGGGACGTGGGTTCGTGCCCCAGTCCGGGAAGATCCCACATGCCGCGGAGCGGCTGGGCCTGTGAGCCATGGCTGCTGGGCCTGCGCGTCCGGAGCCTATGCTCCACAGCGGGAGAGGCCACAACAGTGAGAGGCCCGCGTACCGCACACACACACACAAAAAGTATATATCTATACATATACATGCGTATATATTTTCTCTAAATTTCTCAAGGGATTTTTGGTAATTTTTCTTTAAAGTAGAATTTTGTACATATGCATATATGTACACAAATTTATATATAATATAAATTAAATATTATAATTATATGCAGTATATATAAAGCAGTATATATAATATATACAATATCATATACAACATATATACTAAATATATCTTGTCTATATACAAAATTATATATATGTATATAAGATATATGTACATATATGTGTGTATATATACATAAATATACATATATATATTTATCTTAACTTTAAGCCTTGTTTGAATGAATATAGTGGGGGAAAGATTTAAAAGAAAAAAAGAATAGGAGAGACAGTAAAGCCTAAACAATCTTGAATGCAATTACTTTGAAATCCACAAAGAAAATGTTTATTACAGATTGATAGGTGACCTTACTGTGAATATGCTAATTTCCCAAGCTGCTTTATAATGATCAGCGTATCTTATCCTGAATTACAGACAGACAGCTTCAGTGAATTTTCTATTTGTTCCTGTTGTTGAGTGCTCTGAATGTCTACTTGGAAATTTAAAGAGGTCACTAGGATAAGACTAATGTAACCTGTTTATATATGATTATCTTTGACCATGAGATAATTATTTATACAAAAATTTAGGTAGAATTAAGTACTGAATTAGCTCTGAATCTCAATGAGTTTATCGTGTTAAATTAAGGTTTTCATTTTTTTTTTTAATTTTCCCCATTCTACGATAAATATTGTTTTCTGGAAATAACAAACATTATTGCCTATCCAGAAATATAAATTCTATGATCAGTTCTGACAAGTTTTGGGAGACTTAAGGCATTAACTAAATCTTTGTATATGACCTTTTCTTTATTTTTAAATGAAGAGGTTACATTAGAACAGTGGTTTTCAAAAGACAGTTTATGAAGACCCCTTGGAGGTCATTGAAGGATATGAGAGTGGTCTGAGCTGGGAGGTTGGAAGTTTATTCCTTTGTAGCCTAGAGTCCTACTCCTCTATTCATATTTTATACTGGATTTTAAAAAATTCTATTTGATGCGAGATTATTTTTGCTACAAATATACTCTAACATTGAAAAATTTTACTTGTACCATTTTTCTCCACATTTAAAACCCCTTGATCCAAAAGTACTACCTCCCTGCCCCTGTCTTTTTCTGCTATTGAAACTTGAAATTTGCTGGAAATTAAGAAGAATTTTAAGTTCTTTATTGGAATAAAGACATCATGCAAATTACAAACTTCATCTTTTTTACTGTAAATTAATTTTATTTTCTCAGATATATTTAAAGTTTTTATTAATATCTTCTAAACAAAAAACAAATTTTGAAGTGGCAAAATTATATACATACATATGTATATATTTAGCACCTTAGGCAATTGTTTCAGTGTTATCAACAGTTACCCAATACTTTGTCTTTTCTTCTTTTTATCTTGTTAATTAAAATATTTTCCCAGTTTCAGTAAGATATAATTGCAATATAACATTATATTTTTCCAAGGTGTAAAACATAATCATTTGAAATCTGTATATATTGAAAAATGACTACCACAACAAATTTAGTTAACATCCATTACCTCATATCATTATGATATTTTTCTTGCAATGAAAAATTTTAAGGTCTACTCTCTTAGCAACTTTCAAATATACAGTACAATATTGTTAACCACAGACACCCTGCTACACATTACATTCCCATAGCATATTTATTCTATATCTGTAACTTTGTACATTTTGAACACTTTCATCCATCTCCTCCACACCCCTAACCCCACTTCTGGCAACCACCAATCTGTTCTCTGCTTCCATGAAGGATTTTTATTGTTTTTTCTTTAGATTCCACATATAGGTGAGATCATACAGTATTTGTCTTCCCCTGTCTAATTTATTTCACTTAGCATAACATCCTCAAGGCCATTTTAACTTCATCTTAATTTCAACGTTGGCCACTATTTCCAAAGTGTTATTTATTTGTAATAGAAGTTCGATCCAGTTTCTATATATTGTATAGAACTTTTAGGAAGTTTTCAGAGTCAGTTTCTTCTCTTTAATTGACTTTGAATGTCTCCATTTAGACTAGGTCAGAAATCTACTGCATCACTGTGGGGCCAAGATGTCAAGCAACACCTGGTAGTCTGTTGTCTCAGATAATTAGAGTCAGGATAAAGAAGGACAGGAAATGTAGTTGTAGGTAATATGGAAAAGAAAGATGAATTAATTAAAATATTCCCATTCTGAATAACATATCTGAGAAGCAGGATATAATCTAAGGGCATAAAACATAAAGAGGAGAGAAGGGAGCAGATATATGAAAATAACAAATGGAGTTTTGTTGATTCAACATCTAAATGTGTCTTGGCCCTTTGCATGTAATATCTCGTTTAATCCTCTTCAAAACCTGAAAGGTAAACATAACTATCACCATTTTAAAGATGAGAAAACCCAATATCAAAAGGATTAGGCAATTTGTCCTAAGCACAGCACTCCCAAATCCTCTAGCTCTTATTTGAAACCATTTGGGCCAGCTGCTTAAGCATACAGCCTTTCTTCAGCACCACGTGGCTTCTAGACATAGAGTGAAATTTAAAAGATATGCTATTTCGTATGATTGAATGGCAATTCCTGCATTTACTTTTTAAGGAAGATATAAGACACATACGATACAATTAACCATACTAAAGTGTACAATTAAGTGAGTTTTAGTATACTCACAAGGTTGTAAATCATTTTCATTACATTATTCCAGAAAATTTTTATAATGTCAAAAAGAAACCTGATATCCATTAGCACTTACTCTCTATTTCACCCTTCCTCTAGCCTCAGGCAACCACTGATTTACTTTCTGTCTATTAGAATTTGCCTAATCAGAACATCTTATATTAAAAAAATAATATACTGCCTTTTATTTTTCATATTCTTTCATTTAGCATAATATTTTCAGTCTTAGACATGTTGTAGCATGTATCAGTACTTCATTGCTTTTTAGAGCTTAATAATATTCCATGGTATGGATATACCAATTTTGTTTGTCCATTCATCTGTTGATTGAAATTTGTGTTTCCACTCTTTGACTTTGATGAATAATGCTGCTATAAAGATTAATGTAAGAGTTTTTGTTTCAGTACCTGTTTTTTTATTTTTGAAGTGTATACCTAGGAGTGGAATTTTTGGGTTATGCAGTAATTCTGTATTTAATTTTTTGAGGAACTGACAATTTTCCACAGAAGCTGCATTGTTCCATACATACATCCATGCTAACACTTGTTATTTTCCCTTTTTAAAAATTATTAATATAGCTATCCTAGTAGTTTTGAAGTGATATTCATCTTGTAACAGTCAATTTTGATGAATTTGTTTATTAGCTCTAATAGTGCTCTTTTTTTAATTGATTCTTTAGGGTGTTCTATGTATAAAACCAGTAGAAATAAGTTTACTTCTTTGTTTCCAACACAGAAAAATTTCTTATGTGACAGATGATACAACTACAAAGAAAATAGAAGTTTCATTTGATAAAAAAGCTTTCTTTGAATCATCTGTGAGGTAAAATATTAGAATTTAAGATCATAGGCTTTATTTTTAATAGATAAAACGTACAGGAAAAAGGATGGTATGTACATTGCTTTCTAGGCCTGGTGCCAGATACAAATGACTGACTGCCATATTTCTAAAAATGTAAACTAAGTAAACTGAGACATATAACAAAAGACCAGTACTATAATTAGATTATATATCTATATTGAAATATGTTTTTGTAAAGTTAAGCAGACAAAAAAGGAAATGTAAAGGATAAATTCCATCAACTATTTTCCTGTTTTATTCTCCCTAGAGGAATATACTCATTTAAGTACATTTTTATAATAATACAGCCACTTAAAACTTTATTCAAAAAAAATTAAAAGAACTTTAATGTGGTCATATGTATGAATAAAATGAGTCAATGGAATTAGAATCCTTATGGGCCCCCAAACCTACCATATCTGACTCCATTCATCTTCCTTTCTTCTAAGTATCCTTCAGTCTCAAATTACACTGGGATTGGCAATGAAGTATATTGCGATGGCAACATAGTAAAACTGCAATTCAGCCAGGCAACATTATAAACTAATAAATAGGAAATCTGTTTATGCTATCTCATCTTCCTTTTCCCCCTAATTTGTTTACTGTGAAAAGTGTTGCCCTTACATGAGAACCAAGATAAATCAGAAGGAAAAATATGATGGAAATATTCAATGACTTTAATAGAAAGACTGGCAAAAATAAGATTAATTCGATAATACTACGAAATACAAAAGCCATATATAAGCATGTTGTATTATTTAAGCTAAATAGTATCAATAACTTATTTTTAAAATGTTTTCAGCACTCAGTCCTATTTACCCTTAGCAGCACAGTATAACTAACCTAGTGCATGCAACCCAATGAGTTTAAAATGAACAAAAGGAAGCTAAAGAAATGCTGATTTTTCCTCAGTAAGGAAGTAATTTAGAGTAAACTGAAATCTTCAGTAATATTAATTAGAATTTCTCTTCATAGAATATGATCCAAAATAGATTGCAACATTATTTCCTGGAATCATACAAATGATCATTCAAAAATTTATTATTTTATCTTATGTAATTGAAAGTCTGACAAGTACCAGCACTTGGATTAGAGCAATTAATAAGAAATACTCATTTCTGGCATTTATGAAGTTTACAATTTTGCAGCAGCTATAGACATAAGGCAGTAATTATATACAGGATGGTGAAAAACATTCTGTGACACTTGTAGAGGATCTGAGAAAGAGTGTAATCATGAAAGCAAAACTTGACTGAGGTCCAGGGAAAGATTTCCCCAAGGACTTCATGCTTAAGTTGAAATGTGAAGGAAACTAATATTTGGGCTACAGAGAATATAAAGACAGCAGCTAATAATTTATCTGGGATTCATAACACATTAATCTATTCACAAACATCATCTCCAGTACATTTTATTTCCTTTAAATTAGCCCATTAAAGGTTCCATTCCTGGGGGGAAAGCACAAAAGACAGGTATGTTTCCTTTGAGGTAGAAGGTAGTGAAGGATGAAAATGAATTGTTCTATCTTAGAAAAGCTTAGGGATCAAAGTCATTAACTGGGAACTGACTGACTTCAGACAGACTTCACTGAGACAATCTAAGTTCTTTGGAATTCTGGGAGTTAGCAAAGAAGTGGGAGCTGGGACATGAAGAGTGATGCTAAAAAGAGACAATAGCTTTTCAAAATTTTACATAAAACATACCTGCTGTACCACCATCCACATCATGTTTCAGTGAAGGCTTTGAAGGCTCTCTTAATACAACAATTCATATTGTTTTGAAATGGTAAAAGTTCTTCTTTTACCCTAAAAAACTGTTCCACCCTATTTTTAATATATCTAGCTCAGCATGCCTTTGAGTGACTATGAAAAACAGGGTCTATAGGGAGTGAGTGCCTATTATTGCATAACTTGGTGTGTTAGAGTCCTTTTAGAAATTATCATAATTGGCATTTTAAGATCAAATAAACCAAAGTTATATGATTTATCCAAAGAATCCACTTGTTAAGAGGTAGAGTGGAAACATGAATGCAGATCTACATAACTCACAAAAGCCACAAGAAATAATTTCCTTTTTTTCCCAATATGTTTGGACGATTTGGTAAATTGCAATAGGTTGATTTATTCTAATACAAGGGGAGAAAAAGATTCGCTGTATTAGTGAAGGTTCTCCACATAAAAAGAACCAATAAGATGATAGATAGATGATCAATAGATAGATAGATAGATACATAGATAGATAGATAATTTGTTATTATCTATCTATAGATAGATAATTTGTTATGTGAGGGATTGGCTCACATGTTTATCGAGATTGAGAAATCCTATGATCTGCCATCTGCAAGCTGGAGGTCCAGGAAAGCCAGTGATGTAGTTCCAGTCCAATTCCAAATTCCTGAGAACCAGGGGGTCAATGGTGAAAGTCCCAGTCTAAGTCCAAAGGCCTAAGAAACAGGAGCACAAATGTCCAAGGCCAGGGTGAGATGGATGCTCCAACTCAAGTAGTGAACAAATTTGCTGAGGGTCTGAATAGAACAAAAGGGTAAAGGAAGGGTAAATTTGTTCACTGCTTGAGTGATGCCCACTCTCATTGGTGAGAATGATCTTCTTTACTATGTCAACAGATTCAAATGGCAGTCTCTTCTAGAAACCACCTCAGAGACACACCCAGAAATAATGTTTTACCAACTATCTGAGCATCCCTGAGCCCAGTAAAGTTGTCTTATAAAATTAATTTTCATAATCACCATATATAAAAATATAAATACAAAAGTGATTACAGAGTTAGCTTAGAATTTTGAAATTTTAATGTAGATGTGAGGCCTCAACTACATTGCTTAATTTCTTTGTGATATAGTTTGTTCATTTGTAAAACAGATTAAACAAAAACACTGATTTCATCAGTTTTTAATGAAATTTAAATAAGTCCTATGTAAGAATCCATACTTATATTGTTATATATGTATTTACCAAATGCAAAACATTTTTTCTTTCATATAAAAAACATAGACTATATACAGTCTTATTTTTATAATTATATTTTATTTATTATCAATATGTAATAAATACACTCAATTATATATTTAAAGTAATTACACTATCAGTTTAACTTCAAATAATACTTTTTATGGATATGTTTCTATACTCAAGTAAAATCATCCTTTCTATCCTGTTAACTGTTTTGGATGAAGCATCTTTTACTTTGCATAGAATTTACTCTATTACGTTTCCTTTTATCATGACAGATATTTGTCAAGAAATGAATGGTTGGGTAAATTAGTGAATAAAACTTCATTTACACATGATTTACTATAAACTGGAGTTTATAAAATGGTGCCTCACCAGAAGAATTTTAATTTTCAGTGTACCAAGGGGATTTCATCATTCTTTTTTGTTTTCGCCCTTATGTAGAAGTCCAAATGCACAAATCCTAAGGATAACCAGCATTGCTTCAGTGTATTCTCCTGGAAATTAAGGGATAAATATGTAACTCCCTTTCTACTTTGCCCATGTTCAGACATGAGTGAGAGAAATTCAAGAGGCAGGAAACAAGCAATTGGAGATCACTAGTTTACCTGTGGCATTGTTGAGGCTATACTGGAGGGCATGACTCAAATCTCATTAAAGGGCTTGTTAACAGTTGAGCTTATCTCCCCAAACTAAGTCAGGGGATGCCCCAGGAACTTTAATGCTGGGCTGAGAGCAGGTGAGTTTGTTTCTCATGTGCAGTGGGATTCCAAAAGCTGGGTAAAGAAATATGCTGAGCCATAAAGCTTAGCTTCTCTCCTTAACTCACAAAAGTAAAGAGTCATTTCTTTCTCCAGGGGAAGAATAATAAGGAAAAGTCTTCCCTGTGACTGTAATGCATCTTATCACATGGAAATGTGAAGCCACAAGAAATAAGTTCCTTTCCTTTTCCCAATATTTTTGATATCTTACAAAAAGTAAGTGATATAAGTTCTTTAAAATGGAAAGGACATGAATCAATTTTTATAAGCCAATTGATATTATATAACAATTTCAGAAAAGACTTTACTCAGAAATATTCTTGGCAATTCTTAATAAAAGACTACAACTGGAAAGTACATCTGAGTATGATTTTCCTTTCTGTTGACAGTGGACTTTAAATTTCTCATTGTGACTGGTCTGCCAGTTTGTTTAACCTAGCAGTTGTTTATTTGCTAGATCTATCTTTTCTTTTTATTTTATTTTATATTTTTCTCTGCAGTGTTTTTCATGAATTTTATATGAAGTGTCTTTCCCCTCCATAGTAAGCCATTATGAATAAATCCAGAAAGTTGCTGTCTGTCGTGAGACATCTACATGGTTGTTATGTGCAAATGCCATTTTTATGTGGCATGTAGAATTTTTAGGTAGTGATATGGTCACATGTAAATGATATTTATAGAGTTATTTTTTCCACATGAGACTGTCTTCAAAATTGTTAATAATTTAACAACTAAGGAATTACTTAACATTCTTAGAAGCTGCTAGATGACTTCCAAATATTACACAAGATAATTTCTTTCTCTTTAACTACTTCCCATTACAATTTTCCCTTCCCTTTTCCAAAGGATGATATTATTATTTTTGAAAGAGAGAGATAAAATAAAAAATAAAACCTGTCTCCCCTCTTCTTAGACTCATCTATGTATTTGATTGGTTAGCGAAAAATTAATTAGCCAATAATACAAAGCACATGAATATTTCAATCATTGTTTAACACTATCTGTTTATTAAGTAAGGAGGTTTTAAAAAATAATTAACTACTTGTGTTCCACTGCAGCCTTGATCATGTCAGAACTCCTGGATTGTTTCAGATGCTCAGACATGATTTTTAAGTCTGCTTTAAATATAAGGAATATATCTCCAAATGCTAATAAACAACAGGGGTTATTGACCTGAAAAACTGTCTTAGTGAAGCATTTAAAAGTTCTTCCAATGTTATTTCCAATTCTTCATCTTTACTCTTTTAAATGAACTATTAACTACCCTCTCCATAGGTCTCACAATGTTTTCTTCTAGTTCTTCTGCAAACATAATTATTTACAGATTCCCATCTCTATATTTCCAAATCCTATTATTCATTTAACTCTTAATAATTTTATTCATTTTTTCATGGGAATTTCATTTGTCCTTATTTTAAAGAATAAATTTATGATATAGAAGTTGCTATTAATTCTATCTATACCTTTTGATCTGATAATAAATAATTTTGGAATATATTCTGTATTTTCACTTATGATTAACACATATTTTTAAAAAGTATGCTGCATAAGGCATGGCACACATAGGTCTAAAAGATGAACAATGAGTGAATGAACAATGAACAAAATATAAATCCAGGTTTCTGACCAGTGATAAATAGATAATGAAAAAGCAGAAGATAGAACTGCATATTCAAAATAATAATAGAGAAGGTGGGACCAAGACAGCAGAGTGGGTGGGTCCTGAGCTCACCTCCTCCCACAGACACACCAAAATTACAACATAAAAACACTGTCTGAGAACACATAACAATAGCATAACAGCTTTTCTACAATTAAGGACACAAAAACAAACAAACAAACAAAAACATCCAGACAGGTACGAGGGGTAAAGATATAATCTAGTCAAGACCCACACTCTGGTGGGTGACCAACAAGTGAAAGGTAATATCACAAACACAGAGGTCTTTCCTAAGGAGCAAGTGGTTTGAGCCCCACCTTGGGCACCCAAGCCCTGGGGATCAGCACTGGGAAGATGACCTCCCTGGTTTTACAACCAGCAAGGTTTACATCCAGGAGATCCAAAGAGCTGTAGGAAACCAAGGCTCCACTCATAAGGGGCTTTCATACAATCTCACTTGCTACACATCTGAGCACAGAGACCACAGATTGAAAAGTGCACATGCTCTAGCAGGTCTACCAAGACTGCCCCAGCATACCATGTAGCCCATACCAGGCACCCACTCCAGCCACCCCCCACCATGGTGACAACTCTCAGTGGGCACTGGCTTGTGCCAGGCTCCACCTCCATCCATCCCCCATCCACCAAAGCAGTGGCCCCCAGCACACCCTGAGAAAAGCCCCAGCCCATGCCTGAATCAGCTCCAGCCCTCCTGCTAAAGCCACTAGGTATACACAATCTGTATAGGGACATTCCTACACAAGGACACACCTTCAAGACTGGGAGAGGAAAATCTTTTCCCTAATTCATAGAAAGAAACACAGAAAGTCAAACACAATTAGAAGACATAGGAATTTGTTCCAAACAAAAGAATAAGATAAAACAGTAAAATAAGCAAAAAACAAACAAAAACAAACTGATGAAACAGAAAAAAGTAATTGACTTGATAAAGAGTTCAAAGAACCAGTCATAAAAATGTTCATGAAACTCGGGAGAAGAATGGAGAAACATACTGAAAATTTCAACGAAGAACCAATCAGAGTTGCAGAACACATTAACTGAAATGAAAACTACACTAGAGGAAACCAACAGCAAATTAGACAATGCAGAATAATGTGTAAACAACCTGGAAAACATAGTAGTTTAAATCACCCAGAAAGTAGCCTTGATATATATACACTACCAAATGTAAAATAGATAGCTATTGGGAAGCATCTGCATTGCACGGGGAGATCAGCTCGGTGCTTTGTGACCAGCTAGAGGAGTGGGATAGGGAAGGTGGGAGGGAGAGGCAAGAGGGAGGAGATATGGGGATATATGTATACATATAGCTGATTCACTTTGTTATACAGCAGAAACTAACACAATTGTAAAGCATTATACTCCAACAAAGATGTTAAAAAAAAACACTAAAAGAAAAAAATAGCAAAAATTAAAAAAAATAATTAAAAAATTGAGAATAGTCAAGTTTTTTGTTTGTTTGTTTTAATCCATTCAGTCACTCTATGTCTCTGATTGAAGCATTTATTTAGTTACATTTAAAGTAATTATTAATAGGTATGTACTTATTGCCATTTTGTTTCTTGTTTTCTGGTTGTTTTGTAGTTTATTTTTGTTCCTTCTTTCTTTGCTCTCCTTCCTTGTGATTTTATGACTAGCTTTACTGCTATGTTTGGATTCCCTTTTCTTTTTTGTGTGTGTACCTGTTATAGATTTTTAGTTTCTGATTATCATGAGGTCCATATATAAAAAATATGGAATGATTCCCAAATTTGCATGTCATACTGCATAGAGGCCATATTTATCTTCTCTGTAGGATACCAATTTACTAAATGTGCTGTAGAATCTAACACTGAAGAGGTTTCTTGAGTTAATTTTGAGTGAGCAAAGTAAGACGCAAAAGAGTGTGAGTTTATCTATTGATGCTTAAAAAGTCGCTTCAAAACTTAGTGTCTTGAGAAGACAATAATTATGCACTCTTGGTCAGATTTCTCTTGATTAGATTCTATAATAACTGAGTTGTATATAAAAGAAGAACATATGGAGTTTTGCAAACTATATATCTGATATTTGCAAACATTTGCAAACTATATATCTGATAAGAAGTTAATATCCAAAATATGCAACAAATTTATACAACTCAGTAACAACAACAACAACAAAATCAACTTGATTTTAAAATGGTCAGAGTACTTGAATAGGCATTGTTCAAAGAAGACATACAAATGGCCATCTACATGAAAAGGTATGAACATTTCTAATATCAGGGAAATGTAAATCAAAAGCTCACACCTGTTAGGGTGGTTATTATCAAAAAGACAAGAGATAGCAAATGTTGGCAATAATGTGGAGAAACAGGAACCCTGATACAGTGTTTGTGGGAATGAAAATTGGTGTATTCAATATGAAAAACAATATGGGTGGTAGTCAAAATATTAAAACAGAAATACCATATGATCTAGCAATTCCATTAGAAATTAAATCACTATTCTGAAGATATATCTTCACTCCCATGTCTGTTGCAGCATTATTCAGAATAACCAAAATATGGAAACAATCTAAATAACATAAGTGTCCACTGGTGTATGAATGGATAAAGAAAATGTGAAATATATGTACATATAATGGAATATTATTGTGCCATAAAAAGAAGAAAACTGCCATTTGGAAAAACATGAATGGGTCTTCAGGCAATATGCTAAGTGAATCAAGTCAGTCAGAGAAAGAAGAATAATGTATGATCTCACTTATATGTGGAATCTGAAAACATCAAACTTACAGAAACTGTAGAATGGTGGTTGCCAGGGAGTGAGGGGTGAAGGAAATGAGGAGAAGCTGGTGAAATAGTACAGGCTTGCAAGTATAAGATTCATAAATTCTGGGATGTAAGGTACAGCATGGTGACTATAATTAACAGTAACATATTGTACTCTTGAAAGTGGCTATGAGAGTAGAGCTTTCCCATTCCCACCATAACAACAATAAAATGGAAATAGTGTGAGTTGAAGGATGTGTTAACTAACCTTATTGTGGTAAACATTTTGGTGTCAAATCATCATGTTGTACATCTTAAACTTACACAAGGTTATATATCAATTATGTCTCAATAAAGCTGAAGAATAAATGTGTTTTTTTTCCCTTGGAGTCTTCAGCTAAAATGGCTGGAGAAACATTTGTACTTGAACATCATGTTAAACTACTGGGGAAAGAACTGACTTCATGCCAATATTCAGTTTTCCCTGAAAGAATAAGCAATCATGTCATGATCTCCACTCACTAAATACTCTTACATTTCAGGAACATTTTACAGTCTTTTTTAAAATACAAGTAGAGGAGCTTCAAGATAGCAGAAGAGTAAGACGCGGAGATCACCTTCCTCCCCAAAACTACATCAGAAATACATCTACACGTGGAATAACTCCTACAGAACACCTACTGAACGCTGCCAGAAGACCTCAGACCTCCCAAAAGGCAAGAAACTCCCCACGTACCTGGGTAGGGTAAAAGAAAAAAGAAAAAAACAGAGACAAAGAATAGGGACGGGACCTGCACCAGTGGGAGGGAGCTGTGAAAAAGAAAATGTTTCCACACACTAGAAGTCCCTTCACAGGCGGAGACCGAGGGTGGTGGAGGGGGGGAGTTTCGGCGCCATGGATGAGAGCACAGCAGCAGGGGTGTGGAGGGCAAAGCAGAGATTCCCGCACAGATAATTGGTGCCCAACAGCACTCACCAGCCCTAGAGGCTTCTCTGCCCACCCGCCGGGACGGGTGGGGGCTGGGCGTTGAGGCTCGGGCTTCGGTCTATTCCCAGGGAGAGGACTGGGGTTGGCTGCGTGATCACAGCCTGCAGGGAGCTAGTGCATCACAGCTAGCCGGGAGGGAGTCCAGGAAAATGTCTGGAGCTGCTGAAGAGGCAAGAGACTTTTTCTTGCCTCTTTGTTTCCTGGTGCACAAGGAGAGGAGATTAAGAGCGTCTCATATAGGAGCTCCAGAGACGGGCAAGAGCTGCGGCTATCAGCACGGACCCTGGAAAGGGGCCTGAGACACTAAGGCTGCTGCTGCCGCCACCAAGAAGCCTGTGTGCAGGCACAGGTCACTATCCCCATCTCCCCTCCTGGAAGCCTGTGCAGCCCGCCCCTGCCAGGGTCCCAGGATCCAGGGACAATTTCCCAAGGAGAACAAACGGCGCACCTCAGGCTCGTGCAACGTCACACCTGCCTCTATCCCTGCAGGCTCGCCCTGCATCTCTACCCCGCCGACCCACTGGCCTGAGTAAGTCAGAATCCCCAAAGCAGCTGCCTCTTTAACCCCATCCTGTCTGGGTGGGGAACAGACGCCCTCAGGCGACCTACAGGCAGAAGCGGGTCCAAATCCAAAGCTGAACCCTGGGAGCTGTGCAAACAAAGAAGAGAAAGGGAAATTATGCTCAGCAGCCTCAGGAGCTACACAATCTCCACAATCTCTACAATCAACCTGATCTCCACAATCAACCTGATGTACCCTGCATCTGAGGAATACCTGAATAGACAACAAATCATCCAAAATTGAGGAAGTGGAATTTGGGAGCAATGGTATATATTTTTGTCTCCTTTTTGTCTTTTTGTGACTGTGTATGTGTATGCTCCTGTGTGTGATTTTGTCTGTATAGCTTTGTTTTTATCATTTGTCCTAGGGTTCTGTCTGTCCAATATGTTTTTTTATTACTTAAAAAAATGTTTTCTTAATAATTATTTTTTATCTTAATAACTTTATTTTATTTTACTTTATTTTATTTTATTTTATTCTTTTTTTCTTTCTTTCTTTTTTTGTTCTCCCTTTTATTTTGAGCCATGTGGAGGACAGGCTGTTGATGCTCCAGCCAGGCATCAGGGCTGTGCCTCTGAGGTGGGAGAGCCAAGTACAGGGCACTGGTCCACAAGAGACCTCCCAGCTCCATGTAATATCAAACGGCAAAAATCTCCCACAGATCTCCATCTCAACACCAAAACCCAGCTTCACTCAAAGACCAGCAAGCTACAGTGCAGGACACCCTATGCCAAACAACTAGCAAGACAGGAACACAGCCCCACCCATTAGCAGAGAGGTTGCCTAAAATCATAATAAGGCCACAGACACCCCAAAACACACCACCAGATGTGGACCTGCCCAACAGAAGGACAAGATCCAACCTCATCCATCAAAACACAGGCACTAGTCCCCTCCACCAGGTAGGCTACACAATCCACTGAACCAACATTAGCCACTGGGGACAGACACCAAAAACAATGGAAACTATGAACCTGTAGCCTGTGAAAAGGAGACCCCAAACACAGTAAGTTAAGCAAAATGAGAAAGAGAAACAAACAGCACATGAAGGGGCAAGGCAAAAACCTGGCAGACCTAACAAACGAAGAGGAAATAGGCAGTCTACCTGAAAAAGAATTCAGAATAATGATAGTAAAGAGGACCCAAAATCTTGGAAATAGAATGGAGGAAATACAAGAAATGTTTAACAAGGAACTAAAAGAACTAAGTGCAAACAAACAGAGATGAACAACACAATAAATGAAATTTAAAATTTTCTAGAAGGGATCAATAGCAGAATAACTGAGGCAGAAGAACAGATAAGTGACCTGGAAGACAAAATAGTGGAAATAACTACTTCAGAGGAGAATAGAGAAAAAAGAATGAAAAGAATTGAAGACAGTCTCAGATACCTCTCGGACAATATTAAACACACCAACATTCAAATTATAGGGGTCCCAGAAGAAGAAGAGAAAAAGAAAGGGACTGAGAAAATATTTAAAGAGATTATAGTTGAAAAATTCCCTAATATGGGAAAGGAAATAGTTAATCGAGTCCAGGAAGCAGAGTGTCCCATACAGGAAAAATCCAAGGAGAAACATGCCAAGACACATATTAATCAAACTATCAAAAATTAAATACAAAGAAGAAATATTAAAAGCAGTAAGGGAAAAACAAGTAACACATAAGAGAATCCCCATATGGTTAACACCTGATCTTTCAGCACAAGTTCTGCAACCCAGAGGTGAGTGGCAGGACACATTTAAAATGATGAAAGAGAAAAACATACAAACAAGATTACTCAACCCAGCAAGGATCTCATTCAGATTTGACAGACAAATTAAAAGTGTTACAGACAAGGAATAGCTAAGAGAATTCAGCACCACCAAACCAGCTTTACAACAAATGCTAAAGGAACTTCTCTAGGCAGGAAACACAAGAGAACGAAAGGACCTACAATAATAAACCCAAAACAATTAAGAAAATAGTAAAAGGAACATACATATCGATAATTATCTTAAATGTAAACGGATTAAATGCTGCAACCAAAAGACATAGACTGGCTGAATGGATACACAAACAAGACCCATATATATGCTGTCTACAAGAGATCCACTTCAGACCTAGGGACACATACATACTGAAAGTGAGGAGATGGAAAAATATATTTCATGCAAATGGAAATCAAAAGAAAGCTGGAGTAGCAATTCTCATATCAGACAAAATAGACTTTAAAATAAAGACTGTTATAAGATACAAAGAAGAACACTACATAATGATAAAGGGATCAATCCAAGAAGATATAACAATTGTAAATATTTATGCACCCAATACAGAAGTACCTCAATACATAAGGCAAATACTAACAGCCATAAAAGGGGAAATTGACAGTAACACAATCATAGTAGGGGACTTTAACACCCCATTTTCACCCATGGACAGATCATCGAAAATGAAAATAAATAAGGAAACACAAGCTTTAAATGATACATTAAACAAGATGGACTTAATTGATATTTACAGGATATTCCATCCAAAAAAAAAAAAACAGAATACACATTCTTCTCAAGTGCTCATGAAACATTCTCCAGGATAGATCATATCTTGGGTCACAAATCAGGTCTTGGTAAATTTAAGAAAATTTAAATTATATCAAGAATCTTTTCCAGCCACAACACTATGAGACTATATATCAATTACAGGAAAAAATCTGTAAGAAATAAAAACACATGGTGACTAAAGAACACACTGGTTAATAACCAAGAGATCACTGAAGAAATCCAAGAGGAAATCAAAAAATACCTAGAAACAAATGACAATTAAAACACAATGACCCCAAACCTATGGAATACAGTAAAAGTGTTCTATGAGGGAAGTTTATAGCTATACAAGCCTACCTTAAGAAACAACAAACATCTCAAATAAACAACCAAACATTACACCCAAAGCAATTAGAGAAAGAAAAAACAAAAAAAACTCCAAAGTCAGCAGAAGGAAAGAAATCATAAAGATGAAATCAGAAATAAATGAAAAAGAAATGAAGGAAACAATAGCAAAGATCAATAAAACTAAAAGCTGGTTCTTTAAGAAGATGAACAAAATTGATAAACCATTAGCCAGACTCATCAAGAGAAAAAGGGAGAAGACTCAAATCAATAGAATTAGAAATGAAAAAGGGGAATAACAACTGACACTGCAGAAATACAAAGGATCATTAGAGATTACTACAAGCAACTCTATGTCAATAAGCTAATAAAATGCAAAACCTGGAAGAAATGGACAAATTCTTAGAAATGTACAACCTTCCAAGACTGAACCAGGAAGAAATAGAAAATATGAACAGACCAATCACAAGCATTGAAAATGAAACTGTGATTAAAAAACTTCCAACAAATAAAAGCCCAGGACCAGATGGCTTCAGAGGTGAATTCTATCAAACATTTAGAGAAGAGCTAACACCTAACCTTCTCAAACTCTTCCAAAATATAACAGAGGGAGGAAAACTCTCAAACACATCCTATGAGGCCACCATCACTCTGATACCAAAACCAGACAAAGATGTCACAAAGAAAGAAAACTACAGGCCAATATCACTGATGAACATAGATGCAAAAATCTTCAACAAAACACTAGCAAACAGAATCCAACAGCACATTTAAAGGATCATACTCTATGATCAAGTGGGTTTATCTCAGGAATGCACAATATGCACAAATCAAGCAATGTGATACACCATATTAACAAACTGAAAGAGGAAAACCATATGATCATCTCAATAGATGCAGAGAAAGCTTTCGACAAAATTCAACACCCATCTATGATAAAAACCCTCTGGAAAGTAGACATAGAGGGAACTTTCCTCAACATAATAAAGGCCATATATGACAAACCCAAAGCCAACATCGTCCTCAATGGTGAAAACTGAAACTATTTCCACTAATATCAGGAACAAGACAAGATTGCCCACTCTCACCATTATTATTCAACATAGTTTTGGAAGTTTTAGCCACAGCAATCACAGAAGAAAAAGAAATAAAAGGAATCCAAATTAGAAAAGAAGAACTAAAGTTGTCACTCTTTGCAGATGACATGATACTATACATAGAGAATCCTAAAGATGTTACCAGAAAACTACTAGAGCTAATCAATGAATTTGGTAAAGTAGCAGGATACGAAATTAATGCCCAGAAATCTCTTCCTATACACTAATGATGAAGAATCTGAAGGTGAAATTAAAAAAAACACCTCCATTTACAATTGTAGCAAAAAGAATAAAATATCTAGGAATAAACCCACCTAAGGAGACAAAAGAACTGTATGTGGAAAATTATAAGACACTGATGAAAGAAATTAAAGATTACAGAAATAGATGGAGAGATATATCATTTTCTTGGATTGGAAGAATCAACATTGTGAAAATGACTCTACTACCCAAAGCAATCTACAGATTCAATGCAATCCCTATCAAACTACCACTGGCATTTTTCACATAACTAGAACAAAAAAAAATCACAACTTGTACGGAAACACAAAAGACCCCAAAGAGCCAAAGCATCTTGAGAAAGAAAAACGGAGCTGGAGGAATCAGGTCCCCTGACTTCAGACTATACTACAAAGCTACAGTATCAAGACAGTATGGTACTGGCACAAAAACAGAAATATAGATCAATGGAACAGGATAGAAAGCCAAGAGATAAACCCACGCACATATGGTCTGCTTATCTTTGACAAAGGAGGTAAGAATATGCAGTGGAGAAAAG
The DNA here is from genome assembly GCF_964374135.1 of Grampus griseus. Taxonomy (NCBI): domain Eukaryota; kingdom Metazoa; phylum Chordata; class Mammalia; order Artiodactyla; family Delphinidae; genus Grampus; species Grampus griseus. The sequence goes on along the minus strand of NC_139009.1, from coordinate 71,731,021 downwards.
ACAGCCTCTTCAATAAGTGGTGCTGGGAAAACTGGACAGCTACATGTAAAAGAACGAAATTAGAACACTCCCTAACACCATACACAGAAATAAACTCAAAATGGATTAAAGACCTAAAGGTAATGCCAGACACCATCAAACTGTTAGAGGAAAACATAGGCAGAACACTCTATGACATAAATCACAAGATCCTTTTTGACCCACCTCCTAGAGAAATGGAAATAAAAAGAAAAATAAGCAAATGGGACCTAATGAAACTTAAAAGCTTTTGCACAGCAAAGGAAACCATAAACAAGATGAAAAGACTACCCTCAGAATGGGAGAAAATATTTGCAAATGAAACAACTCACAAAGGATCTATCTCCAAAATATACAAGCAACTCATGCAGCTCAATATCAAAAAAAAAAAAAAAAAAAAACCCAATCCAAAAATGGGCAGAATACCTCAGTAGACATTTCTCCAAAGAAGATATGGATTGCCAAGAAACACATGAAAGAATGCTCAACATCATTAATCATTAGAGAAATGCAAATCAAAACTACAATGAGATATCATCTCACACCAGTCAGAATGGCCGTCATCAAAAAATCTAGAAACAATAACTGCTGGAGAGGGTGTGGAGAAAAGGGAACCTTCTTGCCTGTTGGTGGGAATGTAAATTGATACAGCCACTATGGAGAACAGTATGGAGTTTCCTTAAAAAACTAGAAATAGAACTACCGTACGACCCAGCAATCCCACTACTGGGCATATACCCTGAGAAAACCATAATTCAGAAAGAGTCATGTACCAAAATGTTCATTGCAGCTCTATTTACAATAGCCAGGACATGGAACCAACCAAAGTGTCCATCAACAGATGAATGGATAAAGATGTGGCACATATATACAATGGAATATTACTCAGCTATAAAAAGGAACGAAACTGAGTCATTTTTATTGAGGTGGATGGACCTAGGGACTGTCATACAGAGTGAAGTAAGTCAGAAAAATAAAAACAAATACTGTATGCTAAATCATATATATGGAATCTAAAAAAAAAAAAAAAGAAAGAAGGAAAATGGTCTGAAGAACCTAGGGGCAAGACGGGAATAAAGATGCAGACCTATTAGAGAATGGACTTGAGTATACAGGGAGGGGAAAGGGTAAGCTGGGACAAAGTGAGAGAATGGCATGGACATATATACACTACCAAACATAAAATAGATAGCTAGTGGGAAGCAGCCACATAGCACAGGGAGATCAGCTCCATGCTTTGTGACCACATAGAGGGGTGGAATAGGAAGGGTGAGAGGAAGGGAGATGCAAGAGGGAAGAGATATGGGGACATATGTATATGTATAACTGATTAACTTTGTTATAAAGCAGAAATTGACACACAATTGTAAAGCAATTATACTCTAATGAAGCTTAAAAAAAAGTTACATTAAAAAAAATGTACAAAAAAAATAATAAAATAAAATACAAGTGCTCTTTCCAAGATCATTCTTAAACATTTATATTTTTAGCCTGTGCAAATAATACTTTTCCCAGATGCCTTAACAGGTTGGTCATGTACATAGATTTGTTTTTTGTTTTTGTTTTAATTAAATTGTTCATTTGGTATTGGTTACCAAATAAAAGTTATCAAACTCTATCAAGGGAAAAAGTTTAACAAACCAAAAAATTGACATTTATCCATTTATATAATTTCTTTGATTAAATTATTTATGTTTTATTCAGGAATTCATGTAATAATGGCAACAAAATATTATGATTTTATTTCATTACTAATGCTGTTTATAGTTTTTCACTCATCTGTCATCCTCAGAACAAGAACACTTCTTATTCAGGAACGGGCTCTATTTTTCATTGTATTGAATTTTTAAATTTCTCTATAATACATAATTATTATAAATATCACTTACTAATACATTATTATGTTGTTATTGGTTGATTATTTTATGTTATTAAGATATGCACTTTTGTTTATTAAATATTTGAATGTTGCTGATACAGTGGAAACTTTGTATTATTAAATTTGGGATTGGCCACAGTTCTGAAATATTTTATTTTTATAGATTTCATGTAATTTTTCTGATTCTTTCAGCCATAAAATTGTGTAACCAACTGATACATACAACTTTGTGTCTTTTCCGCTGTACATTATTTATATTATTTCTGTCCATTTTTTTCCAAAATAAATTAGATAGGCAATATGAACATCTAAGAAGATGAGTAGACCATTTATTCTTTTTCTTCCATTGACCCTGATGAACATTCATGGGCAATGGATTTCTGTTCTGTATGTGCAGCTGTGATGGAGAGAGGGGTAACATGATTATGCTTACAATAGTCAAATGACCTTAACTTCAAGGGTGTGAAGATCTGGATTATTCATATATAAGAATTCTGGAGTAGGATCAAGAAGACCAAATAAACTGCAATCTATGTTAAAAATAGTGAATTTTTACAATATAAGATATGTCAGCACAGCTTTAAAAAAAGGACTTCATACTCTAGAAAGTTAGGCTTGACAAAATACTGAGTTGAAAGTACTGACTTGAATTAAAAGTGGTAATTAATTCTGAGTTTGTGATGGCATGGGAAAGAAAATTTCAATGTTTTGTTTTTGCTGAAAAAAATGTATTGCATTTAAACCAAAAGTTGAAGAAAACACCTGAGAAGGGTTATATTGATACTTTGGGTAGCTCTCAACAATGTTCTTACTAAAAATAAACAAACTAGATTAGGCAATGCTCTATTTTCTAGGAATAACTCTCAAAAGTCTGAATTCTATTCATTTAAAATAAAATAAAGGAATAAGAGAATGTTGGGATTATACACTACAATTTTATGACAGAATTTTCATCAAAATGATGTAAGAAATTTTATAGAAGTTGTGAAAGTCAGAGAAATACACTAGTTTCTTTTATAAAAAAGCTTGAGAAAAGAGTCAATATGTATGCATAAGCTATATTTTATATATTATATAATATAATATAAAATATATTATACAAATGAAAAATAGTTTTCTTTATCATAGAGTTGAAATTCATTTTTGCTTACATACAGACTCCTCACTCTCCACAATACCACTGGACTTTCCACACTTGATTTAATCTGTGTTTGTTTGCTTAGAAAATATACAGCCAGGTGGTTTTCTTCCATTCATATGATAAAGATTATTCAGCTATATAAGAGAGAAAGGAAGGACATATATTCTAATTAATTACCATTTTATCAAAGAAAGAGTTTTGTGAAGAGTCCTTAGAAAATTGACTGTTATATAATAAATAGCACGGATTTGAAGACTCCCGATACATTATTAGCTGTGTGATCTTAGGCAAGTTATTCCATTTCTCTTTGCCTGTTTGTGGAATAAAGATAATTATAATGCCTAACTCAAAATATTGTTAGGATTAATTTAGATAACTTATATTAAGGCATTAGAACACCAAGAAGCAAATAGTAACTCCTCAGTATATTATTGGTTACTTTTAATTAATCTGAATTACCTGCTGTGAGATAATAGAAAACATATATATTGGTCTCTACTGTCAGTTCCTGGCACTGGGCTCCTAAAATCCTTATAAATTTCTAATGATAAGAGCACTAGGAGAATATTTGTTTTAATGAGTTGATTTTGGGTGGGTTTCTGGATGGCTCTTGTATGAAGGCTGGTCACCAGAAAGACCATCCCATAATTAGAAGCTTGGATTTTTTTTTTTTTTTTTTTTTACTTCCTATTCTCCAGAGAAGGGAGAGGGACTGGAATTGGAGGTAATAATTGATTGTGCCTACAGGAGAAGGCCTCCATAAAATCCTAATAGTGTAGGTTTCAGAGAGCTTCATGGCTGGCAAAAACAACACCTAGAAGGTAACACAGCCCAGCTACACAGGGACAGAAGCTCCTGTGCTGGAGACCCTCCCAGACCTTGTCTTATATATTACTTCATCTGGCTATTCACCTCTATCATTTATCATATCTTTTAACAAACTGATAAACACAAATGTTTCCCTGAGTCCTTTGAAATGTTCTAACAAATTAACTGAACCCAAGGAGAGGGTCATTGGAACCTCCCATTTACAGTTGGTTGATGAGAAGCACAGGTAATAACCTGGGATTGTGACTGGCCTCTGAATTGCTGTGAGGTGCAGGGGGAAGCCTTGTGGGACTGAGCCCTTAGCCCATGGGGATCTGATGCTTTCTCAGGGTAGATAGTGTCAGAATTTAGTTAAATTTTAGGACACCCAGCTGGTATCACAGAAAATTGTTTGGTGTGGGGAAAAACCTCCACATATTTGGTGACAAGAAGTGTCAGAAGTGAAGTGTTTTGTGCGAGTAGTAAAGGAGACTCACAGTGGAGAAACACACAACAGGAGGAATTGGGTTTTTCTCTATATAGAAAGAAAAAAAAAGTTTAGGTTTTCCCTTTACACCTGCCATTCCTAGTCTCTTAAGTGATGCATCTCTTATGCATCATCATCCTCTGGGAAACTTTTCCCTAAATCCCAAACTGGGTTATATTTTCCTCTTTCAGTTTCAACAAACACCCTCTTTTGCCTCTATGGTGTTCTTGTATTATATATTGATTTATCTATCTCCCTCAGTAGTTCGAGTTTCTTGGGAGCCAAACTATGTCCCATTCTTCTTTATATCATTTTAGACTTCCGTCTCTGTCTCATACAAAGAAACATTGCTTAAACTAGAAATTGATTGGGTACAAAGATACAATGTATTACATTTCAAAATAGAGTTTATTTTGTTTAAATCCTTCATATCTCCCTTCTATTGATATATAGGAATTTTCTCTTTGTCCTTAAGATAAGATTTTCTTTCACTCTGCCACAATCAGATGGCATGTTGTGTGCTGCTTTCACAGTTAACTAGGAGGCAATGCTGCCATATCAGGTATATATGAAAACAATCAACCATCCAGAGGATTGCTAGTTCACTGGTGGCAACTTAAGGCTTCACAGTGTGAGTGGGGTTTACAGTTTATCAGAGAGGTCTGAATGCTTCCCAGAACTGCTTTCCATTTTGTATGTAATGTTTTTCTATGTAGTACAGCCCAAGGACTCCTATTAATTGCAGGCCAATGGTTGTTTCATTGAAATTTTGTATAATCCTTATGTACCACTTTCTTCTCTTTTTAATTTCAAATGAAGTTAAGGCTTCTGCCTTCAACTTCTTTTGCTCTAAGTGATAAACTTTGACATCGAGCAGGCATAATTTAATCAGCATATTTATGATGATATCTGCAGTTGCTGATAAGTTATTGCATCACTCCTAACTAGATGACTGCTCAAACTATAGAGAAATGAGTCAGATGTAACATGTAAGAGAGAGGTGCAATTGGTCATCACCTAATTTTTAGATGAAGGTAAAGTTCAGGAGAAGTAAGTTAACTGTGTCAGTGAGAGATGTAAGACTGAATTTCAGATCCCTTACTCAACATTGGCATTTGCTAATTGACACTTGAGGCAACAATAATAAATAAGGTCAGATTACTCTCTTGTGGAACCTATGATGTAAGAAGAAGTTAGAAGGATTACCAGGATCATGGGAACAGAAAATGAACTAATACTTATTCACAGTGAGTAAGATCTGGAAAGGTCTCATAGAAAAGGTGGAATTTCAGTTGTTCCTGGAAGGATGAGGAGTGATCACTAGATGGTTACAAAGAGGAATTCATTCTAGGTGGAGAGTAATATATTTGTCAACTCAAGAAAGATTAATATTTATATTGAAATGTGGGGATTAGGTCTTGAGTTGCCTTAAAAATTGATGAGTGGGCTTCCCTGGTGGCTCAGTGGTTGAGAGTCTGCCTGCCGATGCAGGGGACATGGGTTCGTGCCCTGGTCTGGGAAGATCCCACATGCCGTGGAGTGGCTAGGCCCGTGAGCCATGGCCGCTGAGCCTGCGCGTCCAGAGCCTGTGCTCCACTATGGGAGAGGCCACAACAGTGAGAGGCCCGCGTACTGCAAAAAAAAAAAAAAAAATTGATGAGTCACCTTCTAAAAAAATGTTGTGCTTTATAAAGTATGATGCTTTGGAAATTTTCTTGACATTCCCCCACCTGAAGCTGAAGCTCACACACATTAAAGATCTCTCAAAATACTTTGCTGGAGAGTAGGCTTCTGAACTGTTCTTTGCCTAGATACTTTGAACATAGGGGGTTTCTCATTTTTTCTAGGGAACTGACATTCAGGAAATATGTTTTTTATTACCTGGTTGCTATCTGTATCTTTATCCTTATTTTATTCCTTTCAGCTCTTATATTTTGCATTTGACCCATGTTTCCACACACATTTATCTTATTTTTGAAATAATTTTCTTCATTCCATATTGACCAGCCTAGAACTCCACTTGCCCTTCTTCCACACTTAAAAACAAACTCCTATCCTCATATCACTGGGCACAGAAGCAAGGTAGGGTTTAGGTCTTCTTTCCCCTTCCAAGTTCTAAATTAGAACTCTTCATTTTTAAATTATTTTATTAAGTTCAAGGTATATTGTATATAGATAAACTAGTTTTTAGTCTTTATTACCATTTTATTCATCATTCAAGGGCTTCCTCTATATATACTGAGGACTATTTCATCTAACCCGATGTTCCTCTTTTATTCTTTATTTTGTCATAGTTCTGGGAGATGCACTAACCTTGCAGGTAACTCATCAAATAATCTACTCATCTATTTCCTAGATTTTTTAATTTCAAATAATGTTAACATACCTTTCCTTTGATCAGGTGTTTTGAAAGGATTCTAGCCAGGAGGACCTAAATTGTTAGAAGTGCTTCTTCATTTCTTGAGATGGTGATGAGAAGTCTCAAGGAGTGTTAATTATATCACAGAAAGCAGAGTTCCAGGCCATGTCATACATCCTGTTGATAGAGACATGGTCCTACCTTTGTGAAGTAGGACCTTGGAGGAGGTGGAGCTCTTGGGATCTATATTAACTCTTACTGAATAGAATGTGGATGCCAGAGAAGAGGCGTTCTGATTTGGACAAGCAAAGTTCTGGTGTCTTTTTTTGTCTTCAAATGGAAGTGAGAAGAGTACATAGGGCTGGTTTTAACTGAAATGTGTAGAGTACTTGGTTTTCATTTTAATTCCTACAAATGGAGATTTATGGGAAATGAATGTAATCACTATTAATCAAGAAATAATTTTGGGCTATGAGAAAAATTGCCACACATTAGAAATGACAGAGCAGAGATCTGGAAAAGCCTAGACTTTGTACAGTTTATAGAGCTATCATGCTAGTCTGTCCTAGACTGTCTGAACTAAAAGCTCCAAAATTATTTATGAGATAAACTTATATTGTTTTAAAGACACTGTTATTTTGGTATTTCCTGTTTTGTGCAACCAAATGTAATCTTAAATATTATATTCAACATTAATCTGTCATAATTTTCTATTTGCCTAACTCTTGCTCATTCTCAATATTCTTTATGGCATTCCATTCTTTAGCCAACTTCTTAAAATTTAGTTGTCTTAGGATCTCTTCTTAGTTCTCTGCACTCTTCGATCTCTACAATTTTGCAGAACACACCTGTTTTTATTTTTATTTATGTTTTTTTTTGCGGTACGCGGGCCTCTCACTGTTGTGGCCTCTCCCGTTGCGGAGCACAGGCTCCGGACACGCAGGCTCAGTGGCCATGGCTCATGGGCACAGCTGCTCCGTGGCATGTGGGATCCTCCCGGACCGGGGCACGAACCCGTGTTCCCTGCATCGGCAGGCGGACTCTCAACCACTGCACCACCAGGGAAGCCCTCTGTATATTCTTTATTTCAACAAATGGCATCATCATGCACACAGTAATACAAGACTAAAATGTGTAAGTTATTCTAAATACATCTTTCTTTTAATGTCTTCCTGTCCATTTAATCACAAACTCCTGTTGATTATATCTTTTTTCTTTACCCTCATGGTTCATCAGAGTCCTCTCTTTGTTACTTTAAGAATTATATTTTAACATAAAGTAAAACAATATATTTTCTTGGATACCTACACTCTCCATTCTTAACTAATATAATATTTGCAAACCTACAGCCTCTGAGAGGTGGAAATATCATCTTGTATACCAGATGCAGCCACCAAAACATGATTTATTAGAAAAGAGTTGGACAACTAACTCAAGGAAGTTATCTATATGCCCATCAATGGCTTAAGGCTCAGAATTTAAGAAGTGGTAAATTTGTTCAACCCAATCCCTGTTTCAGGATTAGGTTTCAGAAGTTGAGAGATTGCTAGGTAACATGAGAAATGGAACTGAAAGTTTTGTAAATTTAACAGTCGAACAATTCATGATGATTGTAGGCAAATATAAGTCATAAGAAAGCTAAATGGAATAATACAATTAAATGCAGCTTATGTATCAAATGAGGCAATGGTAAATACAATAGAACTCAAGAAAAATAAAATATGAATTATCAATCAGTGGCCCTACATATATCAGTAAGAAAATATGGTTTTAAAATCTGAAAAAGTAAAAATCTGTGTAAAAATCAGAGGAAAACCTTTATTTAATAAGATTTTGTTGTTGTTGTTGTAGTGGTGGTGATTAGTGGGGGGTTTGAAGCCTAGTACATTACACTATCCTTTTATTTTGGATATCTTAATTAAGCCAACAATATCATGGACTTCATGCTACAGGTCTAAGGAGCTAGAAACAGATATTCCTATGGGTGATATACATAACTGGGTTATAGTTGCATAATATAAACCTGAAGAGGTATGGATGATAAATGGGAGAGACAGTGGAGTCCATTAGAAGACCCCTGCAGTTCTATATGATCACCCATAAGGTTGATCATAAAAGGATCACAAAGAAAAAGCCACTTAATTAATTGGTTGTTTTTATTAATCAATTGGCTGTTAAATGGAAAGTTACCATATATCTCAAACACGGACAGAAACTTAACATTCTTTTGATGATATTTCAGGGGCTTTAGAATCTAGTGCAGGCATATGCTTACTACTCAGAACAAGAATTATCATTGTAATACACTTAACAGGGAGGAAATGCTAATCAATACAGTTCCATTCGGTAAAGTCCTGAGTAACTGGCTTTCACTATTTTGCAGATAGCAAGACTGGGAAGCCTGGATCTTATGAAAAGAACAGACAATCATAGGTATAATGGGATTTTATATTTTAAAAGAAATACAGTCCTCTTCTTTCCCCCACTTCAACTAAAACAGCATGTTTTCATGTGCCTATTTTGTCAGATACTTGGGACCAGTAGCAGAAGACGAGAAGGGCTTAGAAAACAAGCCTATCTCTTCCCCTCCAGTTGCTTATAAACTAGTTGGGTTGATAAAGCATCTATAATACTATTCTGGAACATTTTATGCAAACGATGAAAGTTCTTATTGTTTTTTGTAGAGCATTGCCTCTGCTTTGCAAAGATAGTATAGAGTAAATAAATTTCTTCTTTATAATAATAGGTCCTTTTGCATGCTTAAATCTAATACTAACTCTAGTGTTTTTACTTTGTTGCTGAAATTCTATATCAAGGGAAATGCAAAAAAAACGTGTACATCAGCCATCTTTTAAAAGCACACAAGTTATTTTTCTAAGCAAAGAAGCTTCAACCTGAGGCATCTTCTGGAAGTATTCTGCTAGATTTCATTCTTAGGTCCTACTCAGCATTCTTATCAATATTACACATTAGGGCATTTATATCAATCATAACAATAAACTTTTAGAGTGACTCTAAGCTGAGAGACAGCTAATGGAAGGTACATACAACTATTAATATATTGTTAACTGGATATAAATGTGAGCTTTACATATTTAATATTAAGTTAATACACATATTTAATACTAAGTTAATACTAAGATGAAATGAAGTAAATTTTGTAGATTTGAGAAAACTATTATTTTTCCTATTTTTCTTTTGGCAGTTTACTTAATTTTGGAAAACCTTAAATGCCCAGATATCTATATATTTATCCTTATTTATAGGATTTATGTGTTTGAGGGAAACCAAGAGTCTACTTGTGCGTATGAGGAAGACAAATCTTCAAAAATGAGATGCCAGCCTTGATAGCAGAAATTTATAATGTTCAGAAATTGTCCTGGAGTGCTACGTGTTATAGGCATCAAATAGAGTATGTGATCCAGAAAAGAAGGACATCTATTATTTCTCTTCCACAGGTAATCAAGAGAGAAGTGTTTCTATGATTTATATACAATTGGGTCAATATGTATACTTTTGAGATTGACTTACAATGGCACTTTTTTTTCTTATGGAGACACTGAACTTCAAAAGTAAGTTAAGATTTCACAAGTTACATGAACTATTTTTTTTTTTTTTTAGTTTTTTAATATTTTTCCCAGGTCTCCATGAATGTAAAACCTGGTAAGGAAAAAGAGTCTGGATTCTAATACGTCCAGTTAGGATGCAATCAGATCTGACAAGAATAAGTCCAAGGCAGGAGATTCATTGAAACTGTTCCATATTGAAAATAGCCTTTGCTCATGAGAGAACCTTTAAGGATATGTGGAACATAGGGAAATTTCTGGAATTAGACAGATGAGAATTGTGAGCCCTAATGTGGGTCCAAAACAAAATTGTGCATTCTATAGGCAATTATGAGAGGAAATGCATACTCAGTTTCTCTGAAGGAAAATATTTCTCATCATGAAAAAGAAAATATCTGCTTTGTGGATTACTGTAGCCCAGGAATATTCTATGGCACACATGAATACTATCTGTGAACAGGAAAGAGAAGGAGTTTTATCACTCCAAAAAAAGATATCAAACGTTTCTGGGACTGTATAATATGACATTTCTCAGCAGCTACCCGTAACATTGTAGAAATATAACAGGTAACTCTGTAACATTAACCAACCTCAAAGTACGGCTACAATCTTCTCTAGCTGAGAAAATCTTGTTGACAACTCCACCCAGAAGTTTTCCTCTTTATCTGTGCTGATGTCCCTCCATACTGTGTTGCCTTTTTGTTTCAGCAGTGCCTTATGGATTTCTACAGAAATCCGATGTGCTGGAGTACCTAGGGGAACTGGGACAAGGAATTCAGCAGGGTTTGTAGTGAATCTCCTCACATGTATCATATGGAGGGCGCACAGTGTTTGCAAATGGAGACAGAATGTTACTAATCTAACTTCAAAGAGATGAGGTTCATTTGCTGGTCTCTGGAAAGAGGTCTGTAAGAATAGATGAGTATCTTGTGATGTCTTTAAAAGGTGGATCAGGCAATAAGCCCTAGACAGAGATACAGGTATATAGTAAAACTGGTACTCAATTTGAGGATCTTAAATGTGGTTTTGAGATTACAACGGTGGATCAATTACCCTGTCCAAATACTGAAATATATAACAGGATAAAATAAGCAAGAAAACAAGTTACAAGAAAAAAATTTAAAACACAACACAGAAATTACATCTCAGCTTTGGATAAATTAGTACTGGTGACAACTTGCAAGATGTGTCTGAGAATAGTGATCACTTGACAGTGCTTGAGGAAGGGATGAATGGGGCTATACGTATTGGTTTTTAAGATGTTTTAAAATAAATTTAAAAATACTTACGGAATGTATGAAACAGTTGAAAATAGCTGACCAGGAAAATTTGACTCATCTGATGATACTCCAGTCATTTTTGGTTAGAGCAACTGCTTAGAGGAAAGTAAAGGATTGTGAATGTGAGATAATTAGTAAGATGTATGGAAGCTCTTCTTTTCTGTGGAAGAAATATAACTTGGCTTCTGTTTGAAGACTTTGAAATAAGAGGGAGGCTATCCCTGAAGATGAACCCCTGCCCCCATATGCACTTGTACTGAAGACTGATGATATACTATGGGAATCTGTGGCAGAACCAGAACAGTTTAGCCAATTAGCCCACTTTAAAGGGCTGACTTCCAAGCTCCCTCACTCTAATCACTCAAAGAACAGGGATGACCTGAAACAATATCCACAGGGAAATTTTTCCACCTTCACAGTCATGATATCTGATGATCTCAGTGCTGTTCTGCTAGCTCTCCATGTGACTAGCTCCTTCACACACTTCGTGTATCTGCTTAAATGTCACCCCTCCCCCTGAAAACATCACCTCCATTAACCACTCTTTCTCATTTCCAGTTCCCTTCCCAAGCCCTGAGTCTGGGTAACAAAGATACTTAAACCATTTTATTTTTTTGTGATCAGGTATTATTTCAGTGTTTAGTCTTTGATTCTCCCTTTAGAAAAAGGTGACATGGAAGGAGAGATATTGCTTGTTTAGCTTATTGCTATACCCCATTGCCTAAAAAAATCCATGATATAAGAAGTATCTGATGAATGAATGAATCAGTTCCCCTGAAGAGATTGTGAATTCAAGGAAGTATTGTAGAGGCCAGAACAAAACACTTACTTTTGATATATAGAAAATTATCTCTGAATATGATTAAAGAAATTTAAAAATATATATTTTTTAATTACATTGTATTTCTTACTAAAAGCAAATGCTCCCCTCTAAACACTGGAAAAAAACCAAACTTTTTTGATAGGTTAGCTCACCATTGAAATTTATGCTCATTGCAATGAAATCAGTCCTTTATAGTATACAAATATGAAAATAAACTTGGGACAATCACATCTATTCCAAACTGAAATCAGAATTGTACAAACCATACTCAGGAAAATAAACTTTTATATGACAATTTTTTTCTGGACATGCTTGGAACTAGGATTTCACAAATCATCTACATTATTCTACCATATTTCAATGTTCTAAGTCAGATTTGATGTAAAGATAAACTAGACCTCAAGCATAGCAAATACATAACAATTGGATCCCTGATATGGCAAAGACAATTCAATAGTGTCACATGTAATAAATAATCAAATATATATATTATCAGATGAAGTAAATCAAATTATCTTTTCCAACCTACAAGAACATCCTATTTAAATAGAATATTGACAAAGCAAAATGGTAACACAGCTCAAAAATATGTTATGTGCAGAATACTGAAAGTACATTAAGTCTGAGTCTGGTGAGAAAAGAACTAAAAATTTATGCACTGTAGGGTGAAAGAGAAAAATATTCATCTCATGTCACATCGATAATAGAACTGAGAGCAACAAAAGTTGCTTCTTTGAAGATTCTAAAATAAAGAAGTAAATCCCCAAAGAGCTATTATAGAATGTATTATTGGTGATGATGATCTTTCTTATCCTTTTTTTTTTAAATTTTTACACTGTCTTTGCAGTTGTTCAAGCAAAGACTAAAAATGCCTATGTTGTGAAAAGAATTAACACTAGTTTATGACAAATTACATATGCCTTTTGCATATCTCCTTCCCCTAAGTGGGACCAATTAGCAATTCCATGATGATTCAGATATTTTTCAAACTGCCAATAATATTTACCTTTGGGCCCTAACAGTTGCTCTGAAAATTCTGAATACTAGACTTTCCATATCTTTTGTACTAAAGTGCTATGTACAGAATGTGCCTAGATATTCTTGATCATGAATGTTATTATATTCACAGTCTTCTCTCAAGTGTAAGTTATTAGATGGTCATGTGTGTACCTCTTGTTACCACCACTCTCCAACTACCTTCCCTAAACCACAAAGAAACCAGCATTGGCCACTTAAACCCAAGAAAGAAAATAGTCTGAACAGTGATCTATCTCAAAAAAAAAAAAAAAAGAGCGAATCTAAATACATTCCCTCCACAGAATTTTGCTCCTGTGAGCAGCAGCTCATAACAGAAATTATTTCATTAATTCAACAAATACTTGTTGAGTGTATTCAGTGTTCCAGAACTATATTTGTAAACAAAATTTAGTCTTTGAGCTCAAGGAATTTTTAATGTTAAGTATTTGAAAATTTAGAGGAAGGGTTTATAATTTTTAGACAGGATAGGGAAATATATGAGTAAAACAACTGAAACTGTAGTGAAAGCCGCCTTTTTTATTTCACCCTGTGTTGCATTGTTTATCCTATCATAGTCTATTGTCCCATTAAGTTATCAGAAAGGGACTTTTTGTCTTTTACTTCTTTTTCATTATATTCATTGACCTCAGAGCATTATTGGGAAGATGGCAGATGATCAAGCAAAGTGTTGACTGAAAGAAAATGCACAACCTACAAGTTGTGAGTTAAGTTTTATTGGGGGTCCTTACTGAGGCTATAGGCTGGGAGACAGCCTCTCAGATACTTCTGAGGAACTGCTCCAAAGAGGTAAGGGAGGAGCCAGGATATAAATGAGGTTTTTTTGCTAGGAAAAGAATAAAAAAAATAAAAAAGAGAAAAGAAAAACATGTAGGGCTTCCCTGGTGGTGCAGTGGTTGAGAGTCCTCCTGCCGTTGCAGGGGACACGGGTTCGTGCCCCGGTCTGGGAAGATCCCACATGCCGCAGAGTGGCTGGGCCCATGAGCCATGGCCACTGAGCCTGTGCGTCCAGAGCCTGTGCTCCACAACAGGAGAGGCCACAACAGTGAGAGGCCCGTGTACCACACACACACACACACAAAAACATGTAGTTGAACATCAAAAGATTACTGCTAATCACAAAGAACAGGCATCTCAAATTAGTAATTGCAGCACTTTTCTAAATATCAGAAGATGCAAGAATATGGGTTTGTTCAAATTATTCCTTAGATATGCATTTTAACTATCTAGGGAGAGTATCCAAAACACAGAATGCTTCCTGTTTTTCTCCATCTTAAAATTCCCTCAGGGTGTGTTGTCCATGGGTGACTACATGGATAATGGCCTGATCCTTGTAGAACTGGAGTGGTGGGCAATATTCTTTGCTTAAGAAAGCATCAAACAAGTCTTCCCTCTCTTCCTTCGCATTTCTCCATGCCATGGTGTGCACTCATTCACTTTAGTCTGATCATCATATTGAGTTAGTTAGATATTTTAATGCTAACTAAAAATTAGATGAGAGAAACAAAATAATGGAAGTTATCATCCTGATAATCACAGAGGTTTTCTCAAGTGCTTTTGCATAGTAAGTAACAATCAAAATAGCGAAACAAAATGCCTGGGGCTCTCTGTTGTGCCCTGATATGTCTTGGAGGAACAACTTGGAGCCTGGAAATTGAATTTTACTTTGTTATACAGTGTGTTTTTTTTATTTGCTATTCTACAGAATGAGTAAATGTGTTGTCAAGAATTTCTATTAAGCATACATCCTCCCTGTGGTTTCAGATTACACTCCAATATACCCCCAAGAATTAAATAGAGGCATAAAGGATAAGTGATGGGGATCCAGGACAAGAGAGTGGGGTGTGCAAGAGACTTCTGCAATTGATTTTATTTTCTGACTGCTCTTAATTATCTTTATCTCCTGCTGAGAGGTCAGATATTTTCCCTTTTGTTTCATTTTGTTTATTAGTGTGTGTTTTTTTCAGTCCTATGATTTGGGTCTAAAACTAAACTGTGATAAAGCCATTCTTGATATTTCATGGCCAAGCCTTGCATTCTAAAATAGGCAAATGGGTGGAGATTTGAATACAAAGGCCTCCAACAAGAGCAAAGGCAGTGTCCTTGCCTAGAATATTCCTTGTATCGCCCCTACCTATTACTGTAAAACTAATTTCTAGCTGCTCTTCTTGTTCACAGAATTCCTCAAATTCTTCAAGCTCATTTCTGCACAAAAGGTTTTGTACTTGACTTGCTCTCATTTCTGTTTGGTTCCCTTCCTCTTGTTGTCCCTCACCCAACCTAACCATTCATTATTATGTAATAATTCCCCAACCCTCCTGACTGTATCATTTCATACCTGAGATTACCTTGCTTATTTAGTAAATTCTTTGTTTCTCTGCTGCTGAATTGTCTATTTTCTCCTGTTTGATTGTAAGCTTCATAAAATGAGAAACTTTTCTAAATGTTCATTATGGTATCCCCAGAATTTAGAATACTACATGCCTGAGACTTAATAGTGATACAATGAAATATATATGTTTGAAGAATTAATTAATTAGCTAATTAATTAA
The DNA here is from genome assembly GCF_964374135.1 of Grampus griseus. NCBI lineage: Eukaryota > Metazoa > Chordata > Mammalia > Artiodactyla > Delphinidae > Grampus > Grampus griseus. The sequence goes on along the minus strand of NC_139009.1, from coordinate 71,715,074 downwards.
TTTGAACATAAAATGTAAAACCTGTTTTCTTCACATCTAATAGTTTGAAAGAGTGAAAGTATACATTCAGAAAAATGAAAATAATGGATAGAAACATTGAGGCCAAGTTCAAGGAACTTGTGAAGATATATGTGTATAACCATACAAGGATTGCTCTTAATAACTTATTTTTTTTATTTTCACTTACTCATTTGTTTTCCATGTTAGTGCACTTGAAGAAATCACGCATTATAGGTAGCACTCAGATTTAAGATTACTTGTAAGGAAATAACCACAAAAGAAAAGAAATTAGGATAGCAGTTAAACTATAAGTATCATTAATTTATCAGTCCTACAGAATATAAAATGTGCACCAGGCATCGTTTACTTCAAAGGTGGCTTCAGTTATTTTAATTAAATGCAGAGTTGAAGTAAATCATAAATCATTGGGGTAAAAATGCAGTCTCCCCTACATAATTAGAAATATAGAATTGTGAAGATGTAAACTTTATACATGAGTTTCAGAAGAGTCAATATTCTGCTTTCTGAAGGTGAAACAGTACACTTTTTATTTCCACACATTAGAAATAAAAATATTGGCACGGCTTTTACTATGTCTTTGTGTCTCTGTAAAATTAGACTTACTGTATATGTAGGTATTGTGAATCAAAACTCTCTCTACCTCTCTCTCAATCTCTCTCTCTCCCTCTCTACACACACTCATGTATTATAAAAATAACATATTCTTTGTAATTCAAAAACTATAATAATTACAATATCCCAAGGAATACTGTTGTCTATTATTTGTGTTGAAGTCTAAGTGATAAAGGGCTTAGACATTGTTTGATCATGAGTTCTCTGGAAAGTAGAGCCTGAGGCATGGATTGACTGCTAACATTGTTTTGGTGAAACAGGTTAAAAGTCCAAGAACATGATGGTAAAAGGAAATCTAAGCAAAGATATAATTGGAATTGGAATTGATGCAATATATTACTATGCTGGCAAACAGCTTCACAAAGCGATGTGAGACAGAGCATGTTGCTCAGATCTGTATACTTTGCTCATTCTACTTCTACAAGAACATTACAAAGACAAAATTAGACATATCACAGGAGAGCAGGCAAAGAGAATGTTTCTGTTTGGCTCTTTCCTATTTCTTGCTGGTAAAATTTCAGCCCATGAGGAGAAACATTCCCATATTTCTGGTTTGCAGAATCAGCTCCTTTGAGACCACTGAGGAAGCCAGAACCTACATATGGAGGTATGCAGACTTCTTTATGCATGGAATTGGAGGGGTGATGTAGTATGGTACAACTTCCCAAGAGAAAGAAAGTAGGAGGAAGTCAAGAGAACCTGAGAAAGCACACAAAAAGTATATTCCAATAAAGCAACTGAAGTCAAATAAGTATGGGTTTAAATATCTATCCAGTATTTTCTAACATTTTAACCAGGTGGAATTTAACCTCTCTACACTATAGGGGTTTTTGCTGTTGTTGTTGTTGCTTTAATGTACAATTCTGTCTATATCTTAAAGTTGGTTTTAAAAATATTTTGTGCACAGAATGAATATTAATACATGCAGATTTAGTAATTGTAATTAACTACAATTAGTAATTGTAGTTAATAGTACTGTATTGAAGAGTTGAAATTCTCTGAGAGTTGACCTTAACTGTTCTCACCGTATGAAAAAAATCATAACTATGTAAGTGATGTATATGTTAATTAGCTTGATTGTGGCAATTATTTGACTATACACACACACACACACACACACACATATATATATATATCGAAATGTCATCTTGCACACCTTAAATATATATGACTTTTATTTATCAATTTTACCTCAATAAACTGGGAAAATACCATAAAATACTGAACACATAACATGTGGAATTAAAGAGAAAAAAAAGTGGGGTGGGGCATATTGGAAATGTTTGTAGCCTTTACCAGTATGTTACTGCTGTAAACTATGCAATAAAAAGATTGAATTCTCTACCAAATACTTCTGTTCTTTATATATAATGGAAAAATCAGCAGGGAAGTAGAAAGAGGAAAAATAGGAACAAATAAAACATATGAGATTATATTATATCTCTTGGTGATAAAAATGGGTCAGAAAATACAAAAGCAGGAAGAAAATCAGGAAACATATATATGGTATGTGTCAGATAAATGATAAGTAATTTAAAATATGGCTTTTTAAAGAAGAGAGTTAATAAGATGGAACATTAATAGTTATAAAACTGGAACATTAGGCTCCTGCTGAATATATCTACCATGTGTTATATTACCACAGGATCCTCTTCTAATTTTATAAAATCTACCACAGCCAACAAGACATTGCCATCTTATGTGGGTGGCTTGATGGTTTCCAAATAGGATGAGAAAGGAGTGGGTGCAATTGTTTCACTTTGACTACTTTCTAAATTCAATACCCTTTCAACAAGTATGTAAGCATTCTAATACATAAAATGATCATGAAATAGGGACTGTGAATTTCCTTAAAAATAAAAATAGCAGCAGCAATAGCAACAAGGTAAAAAATAACAATCAAAATAAGTAGTATCTCAATGTAAATATGTTTCTTAAAAGCTCTTTTTATAATTATGTCATATGTTCTTGATATGTCATTGACATATTGCTGTATAGGGGAAAAAAGGACTGTGATTATAGTATCATTCAACAAGGGTATGTCAATTACTCAGTTACAATGATTTTGAACCAAGGCCTTCTGATCAAATCCAGTCATGTCTCTAATCTCATTTCTTACTACTCTCCCCTGACTTATACTTTCTTGATCATCTTGGTGTTCTTTCTATTTCTCTATACATTCCAGAATTCCTCCCATCTCAGGGCCTCTGGACTTGAGATTTTTCCTGCCTAGGATGATCCTGTTCTTTACACCATTGATCACTCAGTCTCATCATTCGGTATTAAACAGAAGGCATGATTCCAGTGAGCACTTTTCTGGAAAATGTACCTTGACTGCAAATGCCCCACTTTTGACTAAACCTCTCCACTTTCTGAATTTATTTTCTTTATAACATACATTACTATCCTACACATTATCTTATTTATTTTGTTGAATGCCTTTTCTTTTAGGACATAAAATCTATCAAATTTTTGTCTTTAACATTTTTTTCATTACTGTATCCCCAGCACATGTTTTCAATAAATAAGTTTTGAATGACCACTCAATTCTACTCTATAATTTTCCCCTAATGAGTAAATACAGATATTATATATATATATATATATATATATATATATATAATAATTTCTCTAACAGCATTGTCAATGTTAGGGCCTTTAGTGAGTTTTCGAGATGCAGAGATATCTGACCCAGCAGATGATATTGTCTATATCTGTATCTGCAATTTCTGCTCCTTGCTAAGAGAAAGGGGTGCTGGTATGAAAAAAAACATATATCATTTATACCTAAACAAGAATTGTGACAGAAAATTTTGTGAAAGAATATTGTCATACATAAATCAATAAATCCATCCAAAAGGTAACAATGTGGAAAAAGGAATATAACTTTTATCAAAAGTCACAATAAATATTTTTATGAAATGGAACATAATTTGAATCTGAAGTTCGCTGTATCTCAACATGTAATAACAACATAATGGTTGAAAGAAACACAAAGAAAAACTGCTTGTGATATTCATTTTCTAGTAACCTCTTTCCAAAATTGAGATTCCTAAGTAAACTCAGGAAAGAATTTAAAAAATTTAGACACTGGGCTTCCCTGGTGGCGCAGTGGTTGAGAGTCCGCCTGCCGATGCAGGAGACACGGGTTCATGCCCCGGTCCGGGAAGATCTCACATGCTGCGGAGCGGCTAGGCCCATGAGCCATGGCCACTGAGCCTGCGCGTCTGGAGCCTGTGCTCCACAACGGGAGAGGCCACAACAGTGAGAGGCCGGCGTACCGAAAAAAAAAAAAAAATTTAGACACTAAACTGAAAGTCAAGAAATACAAGATATTCACAGTTTTCCATTCATAATACTAACAGTCTAATAGAAATCCAACTGCAAATCTTGTTTGGTGAGCCTATAACACTAGATGTAAAATTAATGTTAAATTTGTTGGCAATACAGGGATTTCCACAGAATAGATTTTCTCTTGTGTATATCTAAAACATTGTGCCTGGCTTTAAAGATTAATCCTCACCTGTATGCAGCCAACAAATCAGAATTTTGCCATTTATGTGCTTGTTTTGAAGCATTATGAAACGTTTTCACACAGGTGCGCAGATTGGAAATAGTTTCAATGACTAGAATCAGCATGTTATGGTCCAGTGACTTGGATCATAGAAATACAGGCAGACTTGGAAAGCTTTATGGATAATTCTGGTTTTGCTGCTGACCTAATGTCAAAATGCACAACTCTTATCAAGCAGGTACTCTCCCACTTCATGTTCCATAGATTCAAGGTGAGCTTCACTTGAAAATTTGTATATTTTGTAACAGAGAATGTGGATGTGATTGATCCCCCGACCCTAGTTCTCTAACGTTCCCACCATCTGCAGCTTTCCAAATCATAAATCAGTGACACTCTTGAATAGACTTTCATATTTCAAATTAAATCTTTTAGAAGTCAACAGAATACATTAGACAACATATTTTATGTAGATAGTGAAGAATTAATCTGAATTCAAACTACTTTAGTGGCAACATTTTTTAAAAAATCAAATATAATAGCATTGTCAACCTGTCCTTGCGGTTTCCAGAGTCTATCATTACTCTCTTTAATTTTTCAAACTTATTATTTTGTATTGACCTCATTTTCTCAAATTTATGATGAAATTTTGCATAGCCACAGACAGTTCTAAGCTTAGTTGATTCAGAGGAAACAACAGGATTCTGTCACACAGTATCTGCTTATCAGATATCAGAGAAAAACACTGACTGGCTTCTGCTGTATTGTGACTAGATTTTCAAGAGATTGTCTTTGGCAGTCCCACAGGAACCACACGGAGTCCAGCAGAGAAAGCGATTTCCTGAAGAAAGGGACACTGGCGAAACAAGACCAACAAATGTTAGCAGGACTTTCTTTCTGTCTCTTTTTTTCTTTCTTCCTTTCTTTCTTTCTTTCTTTCTTTTTCTTTCTTTCTTTCTTTCTTTCTTTCTTTCTTTCTTTCTTTCTTTCTTTCTTTCTTTCTTTCTTTCTTTCTTCCTTCCTTCCTTCCTTTCTTTCTTTCAAGTTAATGTATGATGGTAGAGCTTATCAACTTTAACTGCAGAGGGAAACGCTTGGGTCTCTGAAACAAGAAAATGTATGGTTCGTTCTTCTGGACATGTAAGCTCAATGAAGAACTGCAATTGTTTCTTGATCATAATAAAGCAAGTAAGAAAAACCAGTGAGATGGCACTTTGTTTGTTGTAGGTGGTTCAACATTCTAATCTCTTTCAGTCTTTGTCACACATCCATTTCCATCTTCAGACCTTCAGGACTCTCTCTCTCTGTCACAGGAAGACCAGATGGCAGGTCATGGAAAGACCAGGAGTGGAAATAAGCAATCCAGAGAAGAGTATCATTCACTAAATATGTGCTGGCTGGGGCTGGGTTGGAGGTGGAAGTGTGATTAGGAATTGGTGGGGGGGCGTGAGCAGCACAGTCCACTTACTCATGACTCTTACTCCAGTCAGAATCTTCAGATACAGAAGTAAAAGTCCTCAAAGCTCTTGTGTATCAAATTCTTCATTATGGTCAAGTGCAGGGCAGTTTTCATAGTGGAGAGAGGGGAAGATTAGGAGGCAGGGCTCAGAGATTCTTACTGACCAAATGTACACCTAAAAGGCAGTGATAATAGGAAATGCAAACTTTAGGCTTCTGCAAGCTCATTTACCTTATTGGTTGCCTTTTAGAAACTTAAATATATTTGAAAAAATTACTAATGCAGAAAATATGGGACTCATATATTGAGTTAGAGCTGACATATTGGGAAAAGTGTTCATGTTTCTTATTCTTCAGGCTTAATGTGTCTCATTTTGGGATTATTTATCACTTTGACTTTGGTCTGCTGTCTACTTAATGCTTTTTTCTTATTCAGAATACTTAATGCATGCTAGTTCAAATCAACTCCTCTTCTTTGAACTCCATAGCACATTTTGAAGACAGGATCCCCAGGATATAGCCTTCTGCCATGTATAGCCTTCTGAATCTGTCCTTTTACTCTATCTTAGTGATCGAGTTCTGGCTCTTCATCCTCTAGTTTTAAGACTAGGATTGGCTCAACATTTATCTCTCAATGTTGAATATGAGAAAATAAAGATTCATGTTTCTTAGGTTACCTCTCCATTAAAAAAAAATCTATATTTATGGACTGTAATAAAGAATACAAACAATTTATTCTCAATTATTTGTGGACATTTTCTGAGAGAACTCAGTGGGTAGAAAGAATTGACAATCTATTAATATCTCAATTAATGGTATCTTTAAAAGGCAGAATTTTGGCTTGAATGTTATAAAATGCCTTTTGTTCTCATCTATTTTGAATGAATTTCTGTCCCCTGTGCATATAGGTGGGCTTAAGCTGGCTTTATTATCTTCTTGGAGAAGACATTTAAACTTAATCCATTCAGCTATCTTTTCTTACTCTTATGTATTTTTAAATTAATTATTTTTTTTTAATTTCATGGAAGCACATCATTTTTGTGTGTTATGTCCAGTGCTATATGTCCTGGTACTGAGAACATGGCTAGGTATATGGAAAGAACTTTATATACATTTGTTAAGTGAATGAATTTCTTTACTGTTAAAATAAAAATCAAGAAGTCATGTTGTAACAGTTTTCGTAGTTGAAACTAATATTAATATCAAATGATATTTTTTTCTAAGAAATCTCTCTTCCTTCCCTTCTGCATAAATGGCATTTGACTCTTTCAGGTACGTTTTCTGCCAAAATTCATGTGTGCAAATTCTACCTGAAACCATGATTATGTTGCTCTTTTGGATATAAGAACTTGTTTTATTTCATACCAAATCTTTTATTCTACCTTGCGGAAAAGAAGGTATATTGTGGAAGAGAAAGCATATTGCAAATCAGTGAAATACATTTTGAAATAAGGAAGGTGATACATTTTTTGATTAGCCAAATTATGGAGATCTAACTTTGAGAACAAAGCCTGCTATAGTCTTTTGTTGCAAATGCTGATTTGGAATAATATTATATCTCACACACTTGGGAAGAATATAGTCAAAAAAGTTAACTGTCTGAAAGCAAAAAATGAAGAGGCTACTTGTAAAAGGGTGAAATCAATTAATTTCTAAGAAAACTGATCTGTGGAGAATTGCAATGATATTCAAATACTATGAAGCAAAATACAGAGTGAAGGACATCTTTGCCACAGAAGGCAAACTAATAACTAAATTTGATAACTTTTTGGATTGTTATCTCCCTCTGATTGTTTCTCCCTCTGGTATATGAGAGCTATTGTTCTCTCTCTATCTCTGTATATATATATATATATATGTATATATATATATATATATACACACACATATATATATATGTATACACACATATATATTTATGTGTATGTATATACATGTGTATGTATTTATATGTTTGTGAATAAAGAAAATGAAACTGCCTTTCACATATGTCCCTCTATGAGATATAAATGTGGCTAAAAATATAAAATTAACTTCTCTTCTTTCTGAAACAAAGTGAATGACCTTCTTGATTCCATGGTTCTCAAAAGTATTGTGGACATGCCCTGGGAATGACTCAATCAAGTCATATTAAGACCATAGAGAATATTGTCCTTCTTGAGTGTTTTATGGTGACTTCAGAACATTACAGGCAAGGCAACAATTCCTTCAGCATTGCTGGAATCCTAGATTATACAGGTCATGAAAGATTTTTTAAACTCTTTTTTATTTAAATCCCACCCCTGATATTTATAATTATCACCAAATATTGGTGTGTCCAACCTCATTCAAACAAAGAACCACTAAGACACTTCCTGGCAAAATATTGTTAGCTTTGTAAGGCAAAACGTATAAAATCATTGTCCAAGAATCCTAAGGGAAGAGAGACTGATCTTAAAATTATGCTGTAGGCTTGCTATTTAACTCTACCTCTCAAAGCCAATGTGGCTTAAGTAAGCAACACTGACAATAATGCAATTTATATTGAAAAAAAATGCTTGTTCACTGATTTTCTGACTAGCCCCTTTTTGAATTTTCTTAACACATGTGTTCTTATCTAATTTACACCTTTGGAAGTTAAAAGCTCAATTATGCCTTGAACACAGTTAGAAAGCTGGTACCTGTAACTACCTGTTATAACCTTATCTGATTTCCCTTGCTTGAATTTCTTTCCATGAGATACCAGTCTAATACTCCAGCACATTGCTTGAAATGCTAACAATGTTTACTTAGTTCATAATTAGTTATTTTCCCAAGAATGAAACTTGCCTCTGATAGCTTTAACCTTGTTATCAAACAGGTTGTCAAATTAGTCTTCATATGATGGCAGATACTGCTATATGGATGTCTAAATACTGGCTCGTAAAGCCTCTCGGATCAGACTTTGTATTGGAAAATGGCACCTGCTGCAATCACACTTGTATTTACCTCACCAATGTTTAGAGTTGATTTAAGACAAGAGGCCTCTTGCTAAAAGAAGGGTTAAAAACCATCATCTTGGTTTGTGTCTACACCTCATTGACCTATCCCTCATTTATTCTGAATTATCTTCCTCTTACCTGGCAGGATATCATAATGGCTGTTGTGCCATTCACAGAATAATTTTAGCCATATCTCACTTTGTTTATTCTGATTGACATCTGGCAAAGACAAGTTTCATTTTGCAATTACAGTAAAAAATAAGGCAACACATTAGAATTTAGGGACATAATATACCTTGGCCAATCCAGATAAAATTTTAAAGCAGACAACATGCATCTACAGCTTGTTCCTTGGCACATTTCCCTAACAATGGAAGTTGGGAAAATGTTGAAAAAATTCCTTAATCAGGGGTCAAGAGACACTGGCTTAAGTCCTGGCATCACCCTGTACTTGCTGGGTGACAAAAATGAGGAAAACTAAAGCTTATAAAAATCGTCAAATTATGTATGTGCCTGCACATTTCAAACTGTAAAATTCCATTAAAATGTTAACTTTTTCTTTGTTATTGTGGTTGTAGTTGAAACAGATGGATCAGCTACGGAAAAGAGAAGGGGTATAATGAGTGTAAGATCTCACAATACATCGTTATAAAGTCAAAATTAGAACCTACTCTTCTTACTAACAATTCTATCAAACCATAAAATTGGGAAAACGGATTTTCAATTTCAACAGGAAAAAGCTGAGAGATGTGTTTTGATCACCTCCTATTTACACATTGGTGAGGGAGGAAGCCCTGATCCAGGTTTATGGGGTTGGCCAATCCAGGTTTATGGGGATGGCCCTATAAACACAACACACAACAAAGGAGAGCTGAAACCACAACGTTTATTACTCATATATGCTCACAGCCCATGGAGGAGGAGAGAACATGCCAGTCATGCACGGTCACATGAGTGTTGTACTTGGGAACAGACTGAAGGATCAAGGGCTATGGAAGGCAGGCTCTGTTGTATCAAGAGGATGGGGTGCACCCTTGGTGACCATGGGAGAATGTGATTTGTCTTTTGGAATAATTCCATGGGCTGGGAGGGAACTGACACTGCTATTCAGAGATAAGCAAGAACTGGGTCTGGCCGTTTTGATAAGGAAGGTTGTTTAGCTAAGGGACCATTTCTCTGGGGGCACAGGGGAGGGGAAAACTTGTTGTTAGGTCATCTGAGGCCTTCCTGTTCTCATTGGGTGCCAAGGCAGGACTTAAAATTAGGGTTTAATTTTAGACCTTTAGACCTTATCACATGAGAGGCATTAACTCAACTGGTATAGATAGAAGACCTCAAGTGGAAGTTGTGACCATGGGGGCAATTAAATAGAAAAGTCTAAATTCAAGAGCCTGGAAACAATAACTTTTAATCAAAAGAGACAAGGGAAAATGGCAATAAAAAATAATGAGGGAGTGTGGAATAGGTTGAGAATAAAGAAAAAATAATGTCTTGAAAAATCAAAAAACATTTCAAAAACTGGAAGATGGGGATGATCAATCATGTCAATAGATACAAAGAAAAGAAAAGTAATCAGGCGATGACTAAAGATTGATTTTGAATTTTTTTTTTAAATTGTGAGGTCAATTTCAATGTCCATATTTGAGTACGTCTGCCACTGGGGGCCAGGCTGAAAATTCTGCATGCTCTTGGAAGTGAATTCAGGACAAGCAAGGGATGGTGGTAATGTCATTGCATCCCAAAGAGCACCTTGAAAACCTTAAAGTCTACCACTAGGGATCCATCATTTCACCTTAAGTATACTTTTTAAATTAAAACAAACAAACAAAAAGTTCAACTAACTATAGCAAGTTAAAGTGCTCATTTAGAATCCTGGGAAATTGAGGCAATGAAAATCAGAAATCACAATGTAAATCACCTAAAATTCCATTACAGACAAATAATGACAAGTAGCATACCTTGGGATACTTATCATCATTGATATATGTTAATATACTTGAAAGGGTAATTTTTTCTGAAAGTTATAAGTTATCTGAATAAAAGTCTTACAAATATGCCCAGAAAAATGGGTTCTGTTGAGAAATACCTCTCTTAAAGGTAAAGAAATAAGGCAGCTCTTTCTTAAGTGTTCACAAATATGGAGTTGACACAGTAAAGATGCAGAGTCCTTTGATGAAGAGAGTTATTGTAAGAAACTTTAATAAATTTTTTCTCTAATAAAATCTGTTTACATTTCCAGGAGATGAACTTCCTCTCCATTTCTGATCAGTTATCCAAAATAGGCAAATCACCCTAGCCACATCTGCAAATGTATTACTTTCTCCACTCTTATGGTGCCTCATTAGGCCCTAAGTATCTTTTAACTGGACCATTTTAACAAATTCTGAGTTGAATTTCCCCATCACCAGGCTCTCACTGCTCTGGTCCATCTTCTCTATTGTATCACAAAAATCTATCTATAGATGACCACAGCTTGTGTGTTAGAAGCTGTTAAGTTTTGGTGTTCCTCTTAGTAAAAACCAAACAAAAACAACAAAAAACACAGTATCTTACTTTCAATGTTTATAATAATATATCACCATATATACTGTTTTCATAAGGGATGCATATAATCCATAAATTTGTATGTCAAACTGTGTCATTATAAGTATATTTTCTAGGAAGAATTTATATGGCTTCTATCATTTTCAAAAGGGATCCAGTTACCCACGTGTTGATAAATATGGTCTTAGAGCATAGATTAGGGAAACACAAAAAGCTAGATATTAGCAGCAGTGCCAGGGTCCCAGCCAGGGAAAAGGATGTCCTGGCTCATGGTTTCTGTGGTGAGCAATCTCTAAATCCTTTTGCTCTGATGCCTAATAGTTTCTGTTTTTTCATCTTTCCAAGTGCACATAGAACATCTTCCAAACTTGATCATAGTGTGGATTATATAGAAAATCACATTGAGTAGTTTCTCCTAAAACTATGCATGTACAGTCTGTCACACAGCAACTTTCATCCTATGTTGTAATAAATTGAATTGCATACATGTGTGCATTAAAATTATGCATAAAATATTCATAACAATATTATTCTCAATAATCAAAAACTGAAAAGTGTATGGCCACCCAGCAAGGACAGAATAGGTAGATGGCACATACAACAATATGGATTAATGATACAAATAAAGTACTGTGGAAAATAAGCCAGATTCAAATAATGCATACTGTATCCTTCCACAAATATGAAGTGCACAAACAGACAAATCTAATATAATGTGTTAAATGTTAGAATGATGGCAAAATTTGTAGAATATGATGACTGAGATAAGGAATAGCTCCTGTCATTCTATTCTGTTGTGCTATTAAGATTCTATTTCGGGCTTCCCTGGTGGCGCAGTGGTTGAGAGTCTGCCTGCCGATGCAGGGGATACGGGATCGCGCCCGGGTCTGGGAAGATCCCACATGCCGCGGAGCGGCTGGGCCCGTGAGCCACGGCCGCTGAGCCTGCGCGTCCGGAGCCTGTGCTCCGCAACGGGAGGGGCCACAACAGTGAGAGGCCCGCATACCGCAAAAAAAAAAAAAAAAAAAAGATTCTATTTCATAATCTAGATAATGGTTATACAGGCCTGTTCATCAAGTAGGACATTTGAGACTAGAAAACTATGTTGTATATATGTTATCCTTCGAAAAATATACAATTACGTTTTTCATGTAATTCTATTAATATCTTTTTCAGAATAGCAATATTTTTCCTCCAAATTTACAGACATATTTGAATGACATAGAGTAAAAACTAAAAATCTTTTGGGGGGCAAGGATTCTAAAGTTATTCTTTAACTCCATAGAGATATATGTTTACTCCATCTGTAACAAATTTTACCAATCTGTTTTCTTTTGAAGAAGCCAAAGCTTTCTTTTATTTTAGAAAGTTTATTCTTATAACTAAAAGCACCAAAAAATGAATTTCCTCAATACTGAAAGTGATATAAAACATATGTTAAAAAACATAATCAGTTTCTCTGTTGCAAATTATGCTCTGGCAAGGTGAGACAAAATCACTTCAAGTATTTAAGAAAAATGAAAACAATAAATATTCAAACTGGATAGTATAGGCACTCAGCAGGTTCACATTAAAATGTAATGGGCCATAATTTAATATCTTTGTTTTTCTACTTCAGGGTTTAAAAAGATTAAAGCTTTCAATTAAAAAAACAAACAAACAAACAAACAAAAAAAACAGAAAGAACACCAAGAACATGAAAGACAAAGAAAGAAAAGTTAGGTGGACACATTAAGATAGTGGAGTAAGGGGACATGGAGTTCACCTTCCCCAACAAACACATCAAAAAATACATCTATACGTTGAAAAATTCTCACTGAAAGCTAAGTGGAAACTGCCAGAAGGACTCCTATATAACCAAAATAACCACCTCAAAAAATTAGGAAAAGAACAAACAGATCTCAAAGTCAATAAGGAAGCAAATGATAAAGATCAGAGAGGAAATAAATAGGGATTAAAATAATAGAAAATATCAATGAAAACAAAAGCTGGTGTTTTGAAAAGATAACAAAATTGAAAGCCTTTAACTGGACTCACCAATAGAAATAGAGAAGGCCAAATTAAATTAAATAAGAAATGAAAGAGTAGAAATAGCAATTAATACAACAGAGACACAAAAAATTATAAGACAATACTACTAACAGTTATATGCCAACAAACTGGACAACCTAGAAGAAACGGACAAATTTCTCCCAAGACTAAACCTGCCAACACTAAAGACAATATACAACATACAACCTGCCAAGACTGCATCAAGAAGAATCTGTTGGTGGGTATGTAAATTGGTGAAGCCACTATGGAAAATAGTATGGAAATTCTTCAAAAAACTCAAAATAGAACTACCAAATCATCCAGCAATTCCACTCCTGGATATATAGCCAGAAAAAAAAGAAAACACTAACTCAAAAAGATACATGTAGCCCAATGTTCGCAGCAGCACTAAATACAATAGCCCAAATATGGAAGCAACCCAAATGCCCATGATACATGCATATATATATATATATATGTACATATATATATATGTACAGAATGGAGTGTTACTCAGCCATATAAAGAATGAAATTCTGCCATTTGCTACAACGTGGATGGACCTAGAGAATATTTTGGTTAATTAAATAATTCAGACAGAGAAAGATGAAAGACAAATACTGTATGGTATTATTATATGTGGAATATAGAAAATACTGCAAGTGTTTGTGTAAAACAGAAACAGGTTCACCAATAAGTAAATAAACCAGTGGTTACCAAAAGGGAGAGGGCAAGACAGAGGGGCAAATTAGGGGAATGGAATTAAGAGATACAAGCTATTATGTATAAAATAGGTAAGAAACAAGGATATATTGCATAGCACAGGGAATTATAGGCCTTATTTTGTAATAACTTTAATGGAGTATAATCTGTAAAAATTCTGAATCACTATATTATACACCTGAAATTAATATAGCATGTTATATCAATTATACTTCAGTAAAAAAAGACAGTCAGTATTACCTCATGAAGCTATAAATTGGAGGTTGTAGCCAAGATGAAAACTTATCTTAGAAATATAAAAAGTTACACTGATACTTAATCTGAAATGCTAATACACCATTTCCTCTGCTTCTAACTTAACTTAATGATGAAAGCTTTATACATTTCAATAATGGCCCATATCAACTGCAGATTCACGGTGGAATTCTAGAATAGACATATTGTTTAGGTATCATCAATGGGATGGTTTAGGCTAGGTTCTTCCTAGATAGATGGGGTGGAAAAGAACTGTGGTCACTAGAAGATATACTAAGGGAATCCCTAACAAGAATACAAAGAGTGAGCATAAAAGTGTCCTGTACCTACTGTATGTGGCCAGTTTTCTTCTATAGCATATAAATCTCATCTGTTCTTACTGAACTTTGAATTTTGTTATACAACATCTATATGGTAAAAGAGTTAGCAAATGCAAAGAATGGAAGTGCAACTTTATTTTTGTTTTGTTTTACCCCATTTTCAGACCAGATATTTTGTGTTAAAATTTTATTAGACTATCAAAAATTGTCCATACTGCTCACTTTCTTCCATTTTCTCTTTCCTTTTCTTTCTTCCTTCTTTCTTCCATTCTCTCTTCCCTCCTGCCTCTCCCTCTCCTTTCTTTCTTTTTTTTCCTTTTCTTCCTTTTCTCCTTCCTTTTTTCCTATCTTTCTTTCTTTCTTTTCCTTTCTTTCTTTTCCTTCCTTCCTTGTTTCTTTCCTTTCTTTTTCTTTCTTTCTTAATTTCTTTTTCTTTCTTTCTTTCTTTTTCTTTCTTTCTTTCTTTCTTTCTTTCTTTCTTTCTTTCTTTCTTTCTTTCTTTCTTTCTTTTTCTTTCTCTTTTCCTTCCTTCTCTCCCTCCTTCCTTCTTTCCTTCTTTGTCTCCTTTTTCTTTCTTTTCTTCTGCTTTGCTCTTTTTCTTCTCACAAAAATATTATTTTTATTAAATACTAGGTATTTTCTTAATAAAACAAACAATATGTTTTAAACTCTGCCAATGCAAAGTTTATCTGTTAGTGGATAGAAGAGACACACCAGAAACACAAAAGTAATGCAGGTTAATGTCATGTGATTTAACACAAAAGAGGGAAAACTATCTGTAAAACTATGGAAAACCAATACCAATTTGCCAATATATTCATTTTCTTAATCGTCTTGTTCAGTTCTATGATATCTTTATACATTTTGAATTTTGTTGTGTTTGTTGTGATTTATTTGCTCTGTGTACTACTATATAAGAAGTTTTATAGTCACCTACTGCAATTGTGACATATTTTGTTTTTATCTAATATCATGACACTTATTTCTAGTCTTCCCACTTGTTTTACAGAACTTTTTCTTTTTTTCTATTTTCAGGTCCTTTTTATCCAGTAATTTTATTATTTAATTTTTCCTATGTTAGTTTCTTAGTGGCTTCACATTGCTACAGTGTTTTGCATGTGAAAAGTTATCTTCTTAGAATGAACGCCCACCCTGCTCCCACTTTGTTAGGTTAAGTCCTCCTCATCCTTTAGAACTTAACTAAACCATCATTTTCTGTTGGAATGCATTCCAATTCTTCACTGACTAGCTTTAATGTCTTTTCTCTGGACTCCATACAAATCTACATCTTCTCTTTAGCCAATTGTGATGGTTCTACCTTTGCATTTTCTTGAATAATTGACATTTTTTTGTGTATCCTATTAGATTATTAGTGACATGCTGGCAGTAGCCAGTTCTGTTGTGACATATTTATGTACTCAGTGGTTAGCCAAGTACATGCCATATAAGAAGCACTCAAATTTTCACAGAATAGATGAAATAAATTATACAATTCAGGCTATGTGTCAGAAGAAAAACACCTATTCATGAAATTCTTTCCAGGAGATGGAGTGCCATAGTCTGAGACTCAGCACCAGAATTCCATAACATCTTTGGGAACATTGTGTTGGAGAAGGATTATGTAGGAGTGAATTAGAAGAAAGATCAGGGTCCATGGCAGCATTAAGGTCATTTACTAATTTCTTACTCAAGAGTTTTGCAAATGGTATATCTTATGAACAAATTAATTTTAACCTCAAATGATGCATATTATTTGTAACTTTAGAAAATGAATTAAAACATTTAGTACAATGTCAGCAAGCCTTAAGATGAAACAACCCAGATATAGATAATGGGCCAAGTATACAAATTTGTCAGTAAATTTTTATCTACTCATTACCATCTTCACATGAAAAGCTTGCTAAGCTGTTAACCTTCATTAATAAGCACCATTATAAATTATAGCAAGTGTTATCATGTATGTCTAATATTCTATGAACAATGCATGGTATGGCTGTAATTCTCTAAGCATTGTAATAAATACATTACAAATATGAAAACTGTTCTTTTTTAACTCATGACATTTTATGAACAGATAGCTTTTTTAAATCATAAAGTGTTTATAAAATTATGGCAAGAGTTGTAAAAACTCTTAGTAATTTTTTGACAAATTAATAATAATAAAAGGAAAGGGATTCAAGAACATTAGGTCATTTAAAAAAATCCTAAACAACTCTAGGGTCAAAGAGACTACACTTTACATTATACTTAGTGACCACGTGATCATTAATTATCAAAGCACAGCAAGTAGACCTACTGTACTCACAGTAAAGGTTAATGCTCTAAACACTTCCAATATTAAAGAAGACATAAGTAAACATTAAACTTAATAGTTAATTCTGGATACTTGAGAAAGAACAGCAAAATAATCTAAGATATTCAGAGATAAATGATAAGAAAATTTAGTGAATTCAAATAGAGAAAAAGACCAATAAAATAATCAATATTTATTAAGACCAATCAATATATTACACACAAAGAGAGAAGAGATAGAATGAAAGATAGAGAGAGAACACTTTATTAGTTGTTAATATATGTGAGAAAGCTAATTTAACAGCATATAAAGAGTAGGGCAAATATTAGTGAATATTTATCTAAGTACATGTTAAAATATTTATTGAAAAATATATTTGAGAATACCCACCTTGGATTAAGCCAACCTGGATAATCTAAAATAATGTCCTCATTTTGAGGTCCTTAATCTTAATCATATTTTCAAAGTTTATTTTGCCATGTTAAGTAGCATATGTACAGGTTCCATAGATCAGGGTATGGACATCTTTAGGAGACAATTACTCTGCCTATCATATACAATGAAGTACAATTTTCACCTCTCTCTTTCTGTAGTTCTCAAAAATTTCAGTTTTTCAACCTACCTCTTTAGGAGTCAACAAAAATTCAGTCCCCAATTTCAGGTTTTACCACACAAGTAATTCTCCTTCTCTCCTACTTCTTTATCATGTTCTTAGTTGTGTGATTTCCTCAAGCACATGAATAGATAGTTCAGCTTTCCCAGTTATTTTCATTGGAAGGGCTGGTCTTGATTATCTAGTCTCATTCTACTGTAAATAAAAAACAGACATCTCCATTATTCACTTCTAATCTGAAGGCTCCAGTACAAGGATCTTATAAGATTCCAAGTCATATTCCTATGCCCTACGTATTATGGAGGATGAAAGTTAAGATAAAGTATTTGTCTTGGACATATATGACTCAAAATAAGAATTTCCTGAGAGTCAAGGTGGTGTAATAGCAGGATGCAGAATTCACATCTCTGCACAACTAGGGCACCTACAAGGCACCGGTGGGGGACCACGGACACCTAAGGGGATGGGAGGAAACCCCAACGACTGGGTAGGATGTGAGGTGTGGGGGGAGTGAAGGGGTAGGAGAAGTGGAAGTGTGACGGGACTGGTGCCCCTAAGGGGCAGCTGTGGGAAGGGAAGGGATACCACACTTGAAAGTGGAAATTGGAGAACCATTGGGAGAGCAGTGGATCAAAAGGGAGTGTAGAGAGGTTTCCCAGGCCTGATCCTCTGCCCACCGAGGTCCCCTCCAGCCATGTGAGTCCTGAGCGAGTGGGAGGGAGAGAAGGGGAGCAAAAGTAAAGGCTGGACCTCCGGGATGGCACCCCTCAGGGGTGTCTGGGGGAGGGGAGGAGTTCCTACACCCAGCGGGACCTACTCATGGTTCGGGGGTCCAGTGACGATGGGAGAGACCCTGGGGGAGATGGTTGGGTAGGGCCGCAAAGGAATGGAAGGGAACAGGGCCAGTGCTTTCCCTGTTCATTTAGACACTGGGAAGACTGTTGGCTTCCTGGGCCTAATCCTCTGCCCTCAGAGCCTCCCTCCTGCCGTGCAGAGTCCAAGCCCCACCCCACACCCACACCCAGGGCCCCACCTCTACACTCGGAGACACCCTGCACCGTGCTGGGCTTAAACTCCACCGACACACCCTCACTCAGGGTCCTACCTCCAAACTCCAGAACTCCACAATCCAGAGGCCCTCCTTTCCATGTGCTGCCTCTCACCTTCTGCATAGGTCCTAACTAGAGGCCCCACCTCATGCATGAACGTCACCCCACATAGACCCTACCACACGTTCACACGTCACCCCCCACCCACCTAGGTCTCACCCCACACTAAACCCTGCCCCTGCCTAAGTTCCACACCCCCCACCTAAACGCCACCCCCATAGCCAAAGCATTTTTTTCTTTTCTTTTTTCCTCTTTTAGGTTGGGGTCCTGTTTACCTTGTTGATTCATTGTGGTTGATTCTTTTATATTTTTATATTTCCTAATAAATCTTTTATTTTTCTAATATTTTATTCTTTATATATAATGTTTCTTTTTTTGGTTGTGGTTTTATTTTACCTTGTTGCAGTTGTTTCAGATATAGTTTTATTTTTCCTCATATATTATTTTATCATTCTAATTTTATTTTGTTTTTTATTCTTTGATATTGTACTGCTCCCCTTTTTTTTTTTTTTTTTACCATGCCATGAAGCTGTGAGATCTTGGTTCCCAGGTCAGAGGTCATGCCCGAGCTCCTGTGGTGGGAGCTCTGAGTCCAAACTGCTGGATTAACTTAGAAACTCAGACCCCAGGGAATATCAAACAGAGTGAGGCCTCCCATATGTCCTCATCTCAGCATGAAAACCCAGCTCTATCCACCTATCTGCAAATTCTACTGCTGGACAACTCAGGACAAACAACAAGTAAGACAGGAATATAGCACCACCCAAAAAAAAGAAAAAAAAAGAAATGACAAAAAAAAATTGTTACAGACGAAGGAGCAAGGTACAAACCTACAAGACCAAATAAATGAAGATGAAATAGGAATCCTACCTGAAAAGGAATTGAGAGTAGCGATAGTAAAGAGGATCCAAAATCTTGGAAACAGAATGGAGAAAATACAAGACACATTTAACAAGGATCTAGAAGAACTAAAGAGCACACAGTGATGAACAGCACAATTACTGAAATTAAAAATATCTCTATAAGGAATCAATAACAGAATAACAGAAGCAGAAGAATGGGTAAATGAGCTGGAATATAAAATGGTGGAAATAACTACCAGGGAGCACAATAAAGAAAAAAGAATTAAAACAACTGAGGGCAGTCTCAGAGACATCTGAGACAATACTAAACATACCAACATTCGAATTATAGGGGTCCCAGAAGAAGAGAAAAAAAAAGATCTGAGAAAATATTTGAAGAGATTATAGTCAAAAACTTCCTTAACATGGGAAACAAAATAGTCAATCAAGTCCAGGAAGCATGGAGAGTACCATACAGGATAAACCAAAAGAGAAACATGCCAAGACACATATTAATCAAGCAATCAAAAATTAAATACAAAGAAAAAATATTAACAGCAGTTAGGGAAAAGCAACAAATAACATACAAGGGAATCCCCATAAGTTTAATAGCTGATTTCAAGGCAGAAACTTTGCAAGCCAGAAGGGAGTGGCAGGACATATTTAAAGTGATGAAAGGGAAAAACCTACAATCAAAATTACGCTACCCAGCAAGGATCTCATTGAGATTCGATGGAGAAATTAAAACCTTTACAAGTAAGAAAAAGTTAATAGAATTCAGCACTAACAAACAGTTTTACAAGAAATGCTAAAGGAACTTCTCTAGGCAGGAAACACAAGAGAAGGAAAAAACCTACATAAACAAACCCAAAACAATTAAGAAAATGGTCATAGGAACATACATATCAATAACTACCTTAAATGAAAACTGATTAAATGCTCCATCAAAAAGACACAGAGTGTCTGAATAGATACAAAAACAAGCCCCACATATATGGTGCCAACAAGAGACCCACTACAGGCCTAGGGACACATAAAGACTGAAAGTGAGGGGATTGAAAAAGATATCCCATTCAAAATGTAATCAAAAGAAAGCTGGACTAGCAATTCTCATATCAGACAAAATAGATTTTAAAATAAGACTATTACAAGAGCCAAAGAAGGACACTACATCATGATCAAGGGATCAATCCAAGAAGGAAATATAACAATTGTAAATATTTATGCACACACATAGGAACACCACAATACATAAGGCAAATGCTAACAGCCATAAAAGGTGAAATCAATAGTCACACAATAAGAGTAGGGGACTTTAACATCCCAGTTTCACCAATGGACATATCATCCAAAGTGAAAATAAACAAGGAAACAGAAGCTTTAAAAAACACATTAAACAAAATGGACTTAATTGATATTTATAGGACATTCCATCCAAAAACAACAAAAATACACTTTCTTTGCAAGTGCTCATGGAACATTCTCCAGGACAGACCATATCTTGGATCACAAATCAAGCCTAGGTAAATTTAAGAAAATTGAAATCATGTCAAGTATCTTTTCGGACCACAATGCTATGAGACTAGATATCAATTACAGGAAAAGAATTTGTAAAAAATACAAACACATGGAAGATAAACAATACACTACTAAATAACCAAGATATTACTGAAGGTATGAAAGAGGAAATAAAAAAATACCTAGAAACAAATGACAATA
Organism: Grampus griseus; assembly: GCF_964374135.1. Taxonomy (NCBI): domain Eukaryota; kingdom Metazoa; phylum Chordata; class Mammalia; order Artiodactyla; family Delphinidae; genus Grampus; species Grampus griseus. The sequence goes on along the minus strand of NC_139009.1, from coordinate 71,694,063 downwards.
AAAACATGATGACCCAAAACCTATGGGATGCAGAAAAAGCAGTTCCAACAGGGAAGTTTATAGCAACACAATCCTACCTCAAGAAACAAGAAACATCTCAAATAAACAATCTAACCTTACACCTAAAGCAATTAGAGAAAGAAGAACAGAAAAACCACACAGTTAGCAGAAGGAAAGAAATCATAAAGATTAGAACAGAAATAAATGAAAAATAAATTAAAGAAATGATAGCAAAGATCAATAAAACTAAAAGGTGGTTCTTTGAGAAGTTAAACAAAATTGATAAACCATTAGCCAGACTTATCAAGAAAAAAATGGAGAAGACTCAAATCAATAGAATTAGAAATGTAAAAGAAGTAACAACTGACACCACAGAAATACAAAGGATCATGAGAGATAACTACAAGCAACTATATGCCAATAAATTGGAAAACCTGGAAGAAATGAACAAATTCTTAGAAATGCACAACCTTCCAAGACTGAACCAGGAAGAAACAGAAAATATAAACAGACCAATCATAAACATTGAAATTGAACCTGTGATTAAAAATCTTCCAACAAACAAAAACCCAAGAATGGATGGATTTACAGGGGAATTCTACCAAACATTTAGAGAAGAGCTAACACCTATCCTTCTCAAAGTCTTCCAAAATATAACAGAGCGAGGAACTTTCCCAAACTCATTCTATGAGGCCACCATCTCCCTGATACCACAACCGAAGATGTCACAAAAAAAGAAAATTACAAGCCAATATCTCTGATGAACATAGATGCAAAAATGCTCAATAAAATACTAGCAAACAGAATCCAACAACACATTAAAAGGCTCATACACCATGATCAAGGGGGCTTTATCCCAGGAATGCAAGGATTCTTCAATATATGCAAATCAATCCATGTGATAAACCATATTAACAACATGAAGGAGAAGAATCATATGACCATCTCAAGAGATGCAGAAGAAGCTTTTGACAAATTTCAACACCCATTAATGATAAAAAACAAACAAACAAACAAAAACTCTCCAGAAAGTAGGTATAGAGGGAATGTCCCTACCTCAACATAATAAATGTCCTATATGACAAACCTACATCCAACATCATTCTCAATGGTGAAAAATTGAAAGCACTTCCTCTAAGATCAGGAACAAGACAAGGTTGCCTACTGTCACCACTATTATTCAACATAGTTTTGGAAGTTTTAGCCATAACAATCACAGAAGAGAAAGAAATAAAAGGTTTCCAAATCGGAAAAGAAGAAGTAAAGCTGTCACTCTTTGCAGATGACATGATATTATACAAAGAAAATCCCAAAGATGCTACAAGGAAGCTACAAGAGATAATCAATGCATCTGTGAAGTAGCAGGATACAAAATTAATGCCCAGAAATCTCTTGCATTCCTACACACTAATGGTGGAAAATCTGAAAGAGAAATTAAGGAAACACTCCCATTTACCACTGCAGCAAAAATAATAAAACACCTAGGATAAACCTACCTAAGGAGACAAAAGACCTGTATGCAGAAAACTATAAGACACTGGTGAAAGAAATTAAAGATGATACCAACAGATGGAGAGGTATACTATGTTCTTTGAAGATTTGAAGAATCAATATTGTGAAAATGACTCTACTACCCAAAGCAATGTACAGATTTAATGCAATCCCTATCAAACTATGAATGATATTTTTCACAGAACTATAACAAAAAATGTCACAATGTGTATGGAAACACAAAAGACCCTGAATACCCAAAGCAATCTTCAGAAAGTAAAACGGAGCTGGAGGAATCAGGCTCCCTGACTTCAGACTATATTACAAAGCTACAGTAATCAAGACAGTATGGTAGTGACACAAAAACCGAATTATAGATCAATGGAAGAGGATAGAAAGCCCAGAGATAAGCCCACGCACATCTGGTCACCTTATCTTTGATAAAGGCGGCAAGTTTAGACAACGGAGAAGAGACAGCCTCTTCAATAAGTGGTGCTGGGAAAACTGGACAGCTACATGTAAAAGAATGAAATTAGAAAACTCCCTAACACCACACACAAAAGTAAACTCAAAATGCATTAAAGACCTAAATGTAAGCCCAGGCACTATTAAATTGTTAGAGGAAAACATAGGCAGAACATTCTATGACATAAATCACAGCAAGATCCTACTTGACCCACCTCCTAGAGAAATGGAAATCAAAACAAAAATAAACAAATGGGACCTAATGAAACTTAAAAGATTTTGCACTGCAAAGGAAACCATAAACAAGATGAAAAGACATCCCTCAGAATGGGAGAAAATATTTACAAAAGAAGAAACTGACAAAGGATTAATCTTCAAGATATATAAGCAGCTCATGCAGCTCAATATCAAAAAAACAAACAACACAATCCAAAAATGGGCAGAAGACCTGAAGAGACATTTCTCCAAAAAGTTATACAAATTGCCACCAAACTCATGAAAGGATGCTCAACATCACTAATCATAAGAGAAAAGCAAATCAAAACTGCAATGAGGTATCACTTCACACCAGTCAGAATGGCCATCATCAAAAAATGTACAAACAATAAATGCTGGAGAGATTGTGGAGAAAAGGGAGCCCTCTTGCACTGTTGGTGGGAATGTAAATTGATACAGCCACTATGGAGAACAGTATGGAGGTTCCTTAAAAAACTAAAAAAGAACTACCATATAACCCACTACTGGGCATGTACTCTGAGAAACCATAGTTCAAAAAGAGTCATGTACCCCAATGTTCATTGCAGCACTACTTACAATAACCAGGACATGGAAACAGCCTAAGTGTCCATTGACAGATGAATGGATAAAGAAGATGTGGCACATATATACAATGGAATGTTACTCAGCCATAAGAAGCAAAATTGAGTTATTTGTAATGAGGTGGATGGACCTAGAGTCTGTCATATAGGATGGAGTAAGTCAGAAAGAGAAAAGCAAATACGTATGCTAACATATGTCTATGGAATGTTAAAGAAAAAAAGGTTCTAATGAACCAAGTGCAGGACAGGAATAAAGACACAGATGTAGAGAATGGACTTGACACGTGGAGGGGGAAGTGCAAGCTGCGACAAAGTAAGAGAGTAACATTGACGTATATACACTACCAAATGTAAACTAGATAGCAGGTGGGAAGCAGCTGCATGACACAGGGAGATCAGGTCAGTGCTTTGCAACCACCTAGAGAGGTGGGTTAAGGTGTTTAGGCAGGAGATGCAAGAGGGAGGGGTTATGGGGATATACATATGCATATAGCTGATTCACTTTGTTACACAGCAGAACCTACCACAGCACTGTAAAGCAATTATACCCCAATAAATGTGTTTAAAAATATAAAAAAGAATTTCCCAAATATAGTTAGGGAGCTGGATGTGTCAAAATATGAAAAATACTTACATTCATACCAAATTTATGTTGATCTGCTAATATATTAATCTATATATCATAATCATCTATCTTTGTAGACCAAAATGTAAAAAATAAATCTTTCTCATAAATTGATAATATCTTGGATGAAATTTACCTTTTATATATTATTGAAACTTTTCTAGTGAACTTATTTGTCCTATAATTGTACATAAAACAATATTACCTTGTGATAGTAAAAATGGAACTTGTTCTTGTTCACTTTTTTATCTCCAGGTTATAGCACGATTGCTGAAAAAATTTGGATAGCATCTCCATCTCTGTTATTCATATATTTTAACATCACTGTGTTCATCTTTATTTTCAATTAGAGTAGAAAGAGATTTACAAATTATCTTGCACATGACATTTGATGTTTGTTTCTGTCAAAATACTTCAATATTATATTTTAATTTTTCTACTGCAATTTTATTTCCTTAAAGTGTTTTAATATCACCTGCTTCCATTTCACCTCCACTATTTCTGACATTTTATGCTATTTTTCTTTTATCTCTTGATGTTTTGTTCTTATGCCCTTCATCTTTTTTTCCAGAGGTGTGCGTTTGTTGCATACTGTTAAGAATGTCAAACCATGTGTAAACATGTCTTCTGTTTCCCACTGTTAATCATTCTTCAGAGGTATTCAGAGGTATGTTCTCCCTCAGGGTTGTCTGAGGTATGTTTTTTTTTTGTTTTCTCTTCTGCTGGAACATTTATCCTGTTTGAGTTTTTTTCTTCTGTACTAATCCTTAAATGAAAAGAAAGGGCATGTTGGTTGGCTATGGCTCTGCTGTGTTTTTATTTGGGCATTGAATAATATCCCTCAAAACCTAAGGGAAAATTACTCTTCAGGGAATCTTATCTGTTTCCTTTTGTTTACCCGCTGTTCATCTAACCTATAGGTTGATCTGCTGAACTTCTAGATTCTCTCCTACTCAATTTCCTGATTCTATAAAAAACTTAGTGGGTAGATAACACAAAAATCTTCCATTTCCAGAGTCCAATTTCCAAAATGCAAGGATCCTTGCAGACTCTGTTCTTCTTCAAGATCTCTATCATAGACAGTATAGATTCCACTGGTCTCTACTTCCTTCTTACTTCCTGATTGTGGCTTTTAGTTTTTGTGGTCTTTGAATACATACAGAGACATGGTTTGATATGATGTAAATGACATACAGACAATATTCCTGGGTTTCTAAAATTACAACTCATGTTTGTATATTTCACTCTCTTGCATGGCCCAAAGTAAAACATAGAGCCTGAAAGGCAGAAATGATAAAGGAAGAAAGAGGTAACTTTTATGACTATGTTACAGAGAAGAAAAGTGACTAAATCGTGCAGAACACAGATTCAACCTAAAACTTAGGTGATGTTACCTAAATATATACTATGTTCCTGTGAAATTTTTCCATTATTTTCTCCCTAGTAGAGATACTGGGCTAGTGAGCTAGGGCAAAGACAATACCTAAAGCAAAAACATATTTATTATTTCTTTCATATGAAGAAATACATTGAAACAGGACATTTTATTAATTTGTTATTTTTACTTTTTTATTTTGCTCTATTAAACAAATATTTAGGTATAAAAAATGCTCCAAGTTTCAAAAGTCTTAATATTTTGTGCTATAGTCTATATATCCTCATAGGTATTTTATTCTGAAGCTGAGTATTTTATTTGTGTATATTATTTTTATTGATGTTCAAAATTACTTTCTAGAAAAGGCTACCATCCCAGTGTCATCTATGCTTTGTGTGCTAATTAATATGTAAATTTTAATCTATGTTGCTTTCTTAAATCTAAAATTGTATTATGCTTTGCAGTGCAGAATGATATTTGCCTCTTGATTTATAATTGAAGCAGGTTGCTCTTATTAACATACTTCCTCTAGGCAGGGGCAGAAATGTGGCTATATTTTTTAAACTGTAATAAAAGAAGATGGTGAAAGTTTGATTAATATTTCATTTTTTCATCTTTGAAAATAATAAAATTATGTAAGACTGCATTTAGGTTGAATATTTATATTCTTGAATTAAAGAACCAACATATTTATCCCTTTAACACAAAATGAATGTTCTTATCATTTGTTATTCTATAATTAAAATACATGATTTTCAAATAATTCATGTAGTTTACAAAATAACACAGCAAAATGATATAATATTGGATAAATTAATTGCAATCAAAATATTATAAGTGACAAAGATCTGCCTGATGTTTCATTTCAAATGTTTCAATTTGGTTCAAACATGCCAGAGGAGGGCAAATTCCTTCATGGATTTTAGAGGATAGAGAAAACTGGTCCTTCCATTGCATTCTCTAGTCTCCGTCTTCCTCCTGATAGATTAGTGAAAAAGGAAATTATAACTGAGTCAATCCTTCATTTTTCTCTGATTCTTTCACAACACACTGTAAATCTTCCAAATTCTATTATCACAGAATATTTTAATTTCATAGTATAAAAATGTTAATATCATTTTATTATTTTTTTTAATGTAGGGAGCATGAATTCAGAGCAAGTTCTGACTCTCCAATTATCCTCCAGTTCAAGGGCACTGATGTAGTGCATGAACTCCTTTTACAACACACACCTCAGGTGACTGAGAACTCTTCCCATCCTGAGGTAGTTTCAATCTTGGAAGTCTTTAGATGTTTCAGTGACCATCATGCAGTCAAAATGGGTCATACTTTGGTTCCATTTATTCTCTTATTTTCCCTTCTGGACTGCAGAGAAAATATCTGAATTTCTCCCCTCATGATTTTTCTCCCAACACCCCACTTGTTGCCACACTCGGTTTTATATTTCCTAGTCGTTCTCTTCAGTTTTTTTCTTTATTTTCTTCATTGTCACAATCCATTTTTTCCTATACACTCTTAACCAATTATTTTCCTCATCCTTCATTTATTTAATCATTGAATTTTATTGGGCCAATTCTATGTGCCTGACAATCAGTCACTAGGGAAGCAGGAGTGAAAAATTAGACAAAAATCACATGAAATTTTGTTCTTTTCCATTTTCTATCAGTTTTTACTTTATTTGCCATCCTTTTATTCTTTAACTCTAACAGAAGCTATTGAATAACTTAAACATGGTTTAAAGCCCTGAATAAGCAGAATACAGCCTGCATTTACCTATCACTTAAGGAACATCATGGAAATATTAGTGTGAGTTTTAATCTGAACACAATTCTATAGAAGGTTAAATGTACTTAGACTTGGTCTAAACTTATACATTTAAAAATGCAATTAATCACAATAAATATTATCCAGTAACTTTATTGGAAACATCATTGAGCACAAACAAAATTATCTCATGTAAATTTACCCCTGGTGTGGTAAAGCAGGTTTTCCATACAGGGACCCGAATTCAGAGTAGGACCTGGCTCTCCTATTATGCTCAAATACATAATTTGCTTCCTAAAGCATTAATCTTCATGTCCATTCACTCAGACAACATCATTGGTTACCTATTTTGTACCAGACCCTACATTGAATGCAAAGAGGAAAACTAAAATCTTAAATTCTGCAACAGTTTATAATTTATACAATGTCTTTGCATTTTAATATCTTCAACCATAGTGGAACTTTATTAAGCCATTTTACTTGATGTAGAAACAGACTAAGGGACTTTAAATATTTGCTGGACATCAAACATAAAAAGTAGCATAAATAAAATTGAATATGAATTTTCTCATTCCAATATCACTTTTCATTCCCTAGCTATGATTCAGGGATCCATCCAATTTGGTCTGCCATGAAAACTTAAACTATTAAATAATTTCTCCAACCTATAAGTAAAGGCCAAATCTAATCAGAGATCTTGACTTTATCTTGCCTGTTACTGGACAATGGTTTCTTCCAGAAGGTTCTTCCCTAAAGAGATTTCTAGGCTGAAGTTCAGCAACATAAATTCTTCAGAAAGGAAGATGGCCTCCTTTATCTGGATTGTGCTCTGAATACCATCCCTTGCCTAAAGGTAAAAGTAGACAATCCACTGAATTTGAGTTTTAGGTTAGAGGTGAGAGTGGTTTGAAGCAAGGTTAAAAATAAAGCTACCTTCTTTATTTGTCTGAAAAAACATTTTAAATCTTCTGGGATAACTGAAACTCTTCTTTAAAATTATAAATGTGCATTGCATGCCTTCCAGCCAACAATGACCACTTTAAAAACCTGTCCTTCTCTTACAGATTCCAGTGTTCATAACCAACTGAATAAAGTTTTAATATTTTCTTTGTACACATTTTGGCCAAGATTCAGATGGTAAGTGTAATGCTGTCTACAGAGGGTAAGTTAAAAAACAAAATTCACTTGCTAAACTTTGGGCTACAAAGTGGTTAGATCTAGTCAGTCTATAAAGATACCTAGAAAAAGATAATCTTCAGATAATCTTAAACCAGCAGAAACTTTGTAGGAGAATGTTTAATAAAATTGAATTAATTAAAAATATAATGCAGGGACATTATGTAATTTTTCTAGAGTCAAAAATGCCATTGCACACCCATCAGTATGATCCAGACCTACCCTTGAATCCAGAATTTTCGCTTACACCATGCTTCTTTTCAATGACTAAAATGTCATAAAAGGAATGAATAATATTAATCAATTTACAAAATTCTGAATTAAAAATAAATAAGTAGTTATACTTTTCTGAGGGTATCTGTGGCAGGCAGAGTACTATGTCTGTGTTTGTGCTTTATTTCACATAATGCTTATGGCAGTGATTATTTGTGCTCCTTATATTTGGATAATTCTCCTTCTGGGCACAGAGCTTACATGTCCCAGGCACCTTGCAGTTAGAACCATATGACCAATTCTAGCCAATATGCCGTAAACAGAAATAATGTGTGCCATGTCAGGCTGGAGCATAGAATAAAGGATGAGAAATCTCTATACATGTATTTTATATGGTGAATCTGAAAGATAACAGAACACACATATGCTTGCCAACCAATGGGAAACATGCGGAGTGAGCAAGAAAGGCACATTTTTTAAAAATCAGGTCACTGAGATTTAGATGTTGCTTTTCACCAAAGTGAAATTTTGCCTATTCTGTCTAATATATTATTTTGCCCAATTTGAACTTTTGTTATCTCATTTTACAGGAAAGGAAACTGAAGCTCAAAGTATTCATGAGAGTTCCAAATGCTCAAAGGTATAAACTATGAGTATTGAAGGAAATAGATACAATGTCAAAAAAACACAGGTGTGACAAAACCTAAGCTATCATTTAAGTAAACTTATGTTCCACATTATATCCCTTATGCTAAATACAGAAAGCCTAATGTAGCTAAATCCAAGTAAAATATGTTACAAAGGTACTTTGAGTTAAATTTATCCAATTGAGAATTTCTATCAACCTGCATGATCTTAAATACTACAAATTTATAGGAATTGCTTGAAATCAGATAATATGATTCTTTTTTTAATCAAGATAGTGTTGGCCATTTTAGGTCCATCCATTTCTCTTGTCAATTCTTCCAAAGGCTACTGGAATTTTATAGACCAAATTGAATAGAATGGACTGAAAGTTGGGGACGATTTACATGTTGTTTTCCCTCTAATTAATGTAGACTATCTCTACTTCTTCATGTCTTTTATATTTTGTCACCAATGTTCTTTAAATTTCAGTGTACGTGTATTACAATAAAGACACGGAGGTAGAGAATAGATTTGAGGATGTGGGGAGGGGGAAGGGTAAGCTAGGATGAAGTGAGAGAGTAACAGTGACATATATACACTACCAAATGTAAAATAGATAGCTAGTGAGAAGCAGTTGCATAGCACAGGGAAATCACCTCAGTGCTTTGTGTCCACCTAGAGGGGCAGGATAAGGAGGGTGGGAGAGAGACGCAAAAGGGAGGGGATTTGGGGATATACATATGCATATAGCTGATTCACTTTGTTATACAGCAGAAACTAACACAATATTGTAAAGCAATTATACTCCAATAAAGATGTTAAAAGAAAAAAAATGACTCATAAATTTATTCTTAATTATTTTATGGTTTTGTTGCTACTGTATTTTTTTAATTTCATTTTCCATTTGTTTGATGCTATTTGTAGATAGAAACAAATTTGGTTACCATGAATAATTATTTAAATATGAATAATATTACATCTAGTATTTTTTAAACAGAATTCTTAGGGTTTTCTACATATACCACAGTGACATCTGTAAATAAAGGCAAATTTTACTTCTTCCTTTCCAATTTTTATGGTTTTTATTTATTTTCTCCTATAATATAATTGCTAGGACTTCTGCTATAATCCTAACTTGGAGAGAACAGAAACCTTGCCTTGTATCCAATGATTTTTGTGTGTGTGTGTGGTTGTTTGTTTGTTTTTTGAGTGGGTGGAGGGCAGATATTCGATATTTCACTACTAAGTAAAATGTATAATATGAGCTATGGGTTATTTATAGATTCCTGTTTACCGAATGAGAAAGAGACCTAGCAATCCTTTTTTTGAGTATTTTCTTCATGAGTAAAGTTTATCAAGTATATTTTTCAGTATCTTTTGAGAAGTTCTACATATTTCTCTTTATTTCATCATTGTGTTGAAGCACATTGGTTCATATTTCAATGTTAAATCAAACTTACATTCCTGAGAAAAATTTGTCTGGGCTATCTCACTTAATCCTTATAATTTTTGTGAAATTATAATTATCATCATTTTATATGTAAAAAAAATTAAACATAAAGATATTAAATAATCTGCCAATATCAACTACTTAGTGGGAAATTAAGAGAAACTATAGATTTAGACTTGCTTACTTAAATTCTCTGAGGAAGAGAGTGAAAATAATCTATATGTATTAAATCAACATTACAGATGGATTAGAGAAGACTAAAATTGTTAAACTACTATGCAATGAACTGTAATAGCCTATTCTAGGAAAGCACACATAAAGGTAAAAAAGCAGAGGCACAGAGAGGCAATTTTCCTTCATGTGCTTTCAATTCAAAATGTCCTGAACAAGATGACATTGTGTCCTATTAACTTAATACCATCTCTTAATTGTGACTTTCACCTAATTTGCCTAACTTTGGCCTGAGTCTATGGTAGTCATGTAAGCATTTAGATTTACACAAGGAATTGCTAGTAAATTGATTAATGCTGTAAATCAATCCATCAATGGGATTACCCAGAAAATTCAACAACTCAGGGCTTTAATTCTGTGTCTACCCTGTTAAACGAAGTGTGTAAGCTTTTCAAAATAACTTCTTTGCAGACAACTCCCTATCAGCTAGAAACAGATGGGCTGATGGATAGTTTAATCAAACACACAAACAGATACTAAGAAAATTCATCATCATTGAACCATAACATTGGAATAAGTTGATAGTTTTTGTCTGTTTTACCTATTGGGATGTTAGTCAATCATCAACAGTCTTGTTTCCTTTGAAATGTGTCATTAGAGAATTTCCAATTAGGGCACACCAGCAAGCACAAACTAGCCTAACTGATGACAAGTATCGTAATGATGATAGGTATAAAGATAAAATAATATTGTCAAGCAGATAAACAGAGTTCAATTCTCAGTAGGACAAAGGTGGAAATTTACATTCATCTTATTGTGTAGAAGACAACATCCTCATTTGGGTGAAATACTGAGAATCATTTTGGATTTAGGCTAACAGCTTTGTCATTCTCATCCTCAGTTTCCTGATCATTAAAGGGCTGTAATTACAAACCTGTGGGTATTTTGAGAGGATAAAAATGTAATGAGACTTAGTTGAATAATCTTAATTCATATAATCTATTATGTAGATATAATATATCATTATCTCTGCAATTATTATTGCTATTGTAAGTGATACTGCCACTGGATTTAGAGATGATGATTCATGCCATTTTTGACTCCTAAAATTAAATCCTCGTTGATTGTATACTAAATAGAATCACCATTTTAACCTTTCTTAAGTGTCAGATATGAACATGGTAACTAACTTTTCATGGAGGGCAAAGTTTTAATGGATCACCTATGTATTTTGATTTTCTTTCAATATTACTTGCAAATGGGTAAAATCATGACAAATACAGTGGATTTTCCTGCATGAGAATGAACATAAAATGCAAACATGAACAATTTCATCCACTTACTTCACATATTTCATAGAAGTTTGGAATATTTTTTAAATAATATTGTCCAATGAAAGCAACCAGGGCTGATTCCAGAGCTGGGGCAAGTATAGGATGAGCCTAAAATATCAGGTCTATTGTTGTACTGAGACTAAAGATTTGGCCCAGGCAACTGGAATGATAGGTATACTTGGCCTAACAAATGGTCTGGTGTGACTGGTGTGTTCTGTGGGTCCATAGTCATGGATTTTCCTGGCACATTTGTTGTGTTCAGTAAGGCTATGACCCATGAGGCAACCACTTGGCCAGCATGTTTGACACAGCTAAAGCCCAAGAAGCATCCTATGAATTTGAAAGATTGATCACATTCCAGAATAGTGAACAAATTAGTAAATACAGAGCGATAAGATAATGTGAGTTAGGTTTCTCATTGTTAAAGAGAAGGTTAAAAATATGGAAAGGGGGAAAACTGAAATAAATCCTGTATTAGAGGTATCAGTGTGAACTCATGGTTTTTAATATATAAAGGTAGTTATAGTTATAGGAATAAAATCTTATATATCTATTTATCTCTCAAGAGATAGAGCTAAAGATCAATAGAAATATATGTGTGTGTTTCTGTGGTGAATATATATACATATGTACATATTCTAGCCCTGATCACTGCATTCCAAGAGCAAATAGCACACTTAACACCCAAATTTTGGTTCCTAAATAATATTGTCCAATGAAAGCAACGAGGGCTGATTCCAGAGCTGGGGCAAGTATAGGATGAGCCTAAAATATCAGGTTGTGTCAGCAGTAAGAAGGTAAAATTAGAAATGCAAATGAAAGTAAGAAATACGAAAATTTTTGTTAAAATATTTAGCAATATAGAATTTCAAAAGTTGTGATTTATAATTGCCACAAGCTTTTATCCTTATTCAATAAACATCCACTTCCATAGAATCAGAGTTAAATATTTTATGTTTCAGTCTGAGGAATTTATCTAGGATATAGTTTATCCATTATCCAAGACATCTAATGAAGGTAAACTTTGGGTCTATAAAATTAAGTGAACTTAAAATAATCAGTTCCTGAATTTTGGCATATGATTTTAAATTCATTCAGTTTTGCCATCTGTCACAAAAAGAAAAGGCCAATATAAAAATTAATTTCAGAGGAAATAGAAATAATATAATAAAGTAAAAAATAGAAGGTTTTATAATATATTAAAATACATTATTGACTTTATAAAAAGAGCTTCATGCAAAGGAGTCTATGGAGATCATGAAAGCATTTTTGGAAATTAAAAATTGTAAAATTGTAGTGGCTGACATAAAAGCAATACAAAGTATGGGTGCTAGAAGACAGGAATCTCTCCAAATTTATAGAAGCATAAACATTGACAGAAAATATGAGAGGAAAGGGAATTCCCTGGCGATCCAGTGGTTAGGACACCATGCTCTCATTGCCAAGGGCCCAGGTTCTATCCCTGGTCAGTGAACTAAGATCCCACAAGTTGGACAGTGCAGCCAAAAAATTAAAAAAGCAAAAAAAACAAAAAAAATCTAAGCGCTTCTTAAAACAAAGAAAATATGACAGAAAATATAGGTGGTTTAGTGAAATTTCAAGAAGGGTGGACTTTGAAAACTGGAGATTAATAAAGATATAATTAAATATAACCTGATTGATCTGAGAAATAGTTAAAATTCACCACTGTAAACGTAATGTTTATGCACTTTTCTGAAGTTAAATTCAAGTTAAATTCAAAAACATATTAATTATAAGGATTGCTAAAAGAGCTCTCTAAAATGGAGCCTGGAGGCCTTAGAGGAAGTGAGAATTAAATTTTACAGCTTTATACCAACTTTTTGCTCATTTCCACAGCACCATGACAGTCCTGGCTTGATCATGTAGGGACAAGAAAACTCCCCTGCCTGATGTAGAGGAGGAGCTGATGATGGAAGGTTGACGTTTACTCAAGAATGAGGAAGAAGGTGGTCTTTTCCTCCTCCCAATTTTTCCTTTGATTATAAAAACTGTAGCCCACTGAGTTCTCAGTGCAGCACTCCCTTGCCCACCCGCTTGTAAGCCGCACAAGCATCCTATTCTAATAAATCACTTCTTATCTAACAAAAAAGATATTTTATGGCTTTAAATAACATCTACACACTGATGACTTCAAATCCATAACTTCAGTCTTCTCCCCTGTGCTCCAGGTCAGAATCTCTAAAGGCCTCTATTAGATTTCCAGTTAAATGTTTGATAGGAATAACAGAATTCTTGATTTGCCTCTCCAAAATTGCCCCTCCCATAATCTATCCATTAAGACAAAAATCTAGAATTATCTTTAATATGCCAATGTCTCTTACTCCAGTCCTCAATAATCATCCCCTACACCCACACCCACACACCACACACCACACACTACACAAACTCAAGCAATCCATCAACAAGTTGATATGCCCCATGTGGATCCGCAGTTTTTAAATTATGCTCTTAACATTCTATTCCAGACCATTTTATTTCTCACCTACAACATCTTAAACATCCTCTATTTTTTCACACTTAAACAATGAAATCCAAACTTGTTATCATGACTTTCAAGGCCTTGCCTAATTGAAAGCTTCTCCATTATTCTCTTTTACCAAGATCCCTCATATTCCGTAAGTTGCATCCTCTCTAGATAAGTGGCTTTCTTAATATTCTTCAAAAAATTAATTTTGTTCTGGCTTTCAGGCCTTTCTACTTACTATTCTTACTCCTGGAGCCACTGACACCAGATCTTCATATTTTGGGTCTTTCTAGTTTTAGATGTATTTCTTCAGATTATCCCTGTTTACCCAATCAACTGAATACCAAAACTTTGGTTGACTCTATCACCTTGTTTTAATTCTCTGTAGTATTTATCACCATCTGAAATTATGTAACTCATATATTTCTTCATTTTTTGTTATTTTTCTCTGTCACTTTTAAATTAAAAGCTCAACCTGAGCTGTTTCATCAACTGCTTTACTCACCACAGCTAGAAAATACACGTCTGGCAGAGAATGAACATTCACTGCACATATGTTGGAAGGAATAATAAAATGCTATAATCAACAATACATTATAGAAGATAGTTTTTCAGCAAGGATGGAAAATATACAGCAAGAACACTTCCCCACAGTTCTGCACACCTAACCCCTATGAATAACTGGGAATAGCACATTTTCCAATTGATTTTTAATATAGCCTGAGATCCTTCTTATTGCAATACTCAACTTGGCTACTATTCAAACAGCTCCAGCTATGAGCTGGAACCTGGTTCCTGACCCTAAATTAGATAACATAGCTTAGTTTGTACATGGTTTTAGACAAAGCTGTGAACTTCATTACATAAGTGTCTGATACTTATTTCAATTCAATAGACATTTATTGAGCATCTACTCCACTATAATCTTGGTCTCTGTTTTTGAGAGATCACAGTGTAACAGGAAAAGTAATGTACAAATAATCAAAGTCAGTGCAGGAATTTAGGGAAGAGAAATCAGCATGATCAAGGCGTGAAAAGTTGAATAACATGGCAGTCAACAATTGATGTTAATGTTTGGAAGGAAGGTCAAGGAGTGATGGTGGAAATAAGGCTGGGAACAGTCAGAGTCATATTGTGAAAGACTTTTTAAAATGAGATGGAGAGCTTAGATCTGGATGTGCACTCACTGGTGAGGGAAAAGTATGATCAGAGCTTTGTTTGAGAAAGATAAGTGGTGGTGGAGGGTAGAACTGAAGAGAAAAGGAAAAAATCTAGGGGCACAGAGACCAGTTAGAATGAAAATGCAAAATCTTAAGTGTCAGACAATTAGGACTTAGATCATGTGTTAATTGAAAAGAAAGGAAGGAATATATTTCAGGGATTATTGCAGTTATGACTAAGCATTTAATGTTAGTTTTGTCCTGAGTGATGGTAAGAGAAAGATACTGAGTAAAAAATATCACTACAATAGATGGTGACAGGCACCCAAGAGGAAGAAGCACTTTCAAAAGAACAGAGAAGTCTGTTTTCACACATGTTGAATTTGAAAAGCTGTAAATCTATCAATGTAGAGTTATTTAGCCACTGTAGAAAATAGATGCCTTGGAGTTTCTATGGGTCAAATATATCCCTTCTCTATTTGAGTTCTGAACTCATATAGAAACACACACAAAATTCATATAGTTCCAAACTATTAGCTTTGTTGCTACTTAAGCTGAATTAGAGAATATAACATAGGTTACCAAAATCTTTTAGTTTCAATTATTGAAATTTAAATTGATGGGCTTATCCTCCCAAACAACAAGAGGAGATCTGTCCAATGAGTGTACAACATGACACTTATTTTCTACTGCTGTATATTTCATTCTATTTCAATTTGTGAAAAAATTCTCATCTGAACAGCAGGCCTATCAACTGGGTTGAAGCTGCCACATAATGGGTCTTAAAAATTGTCAGTTACTTGGACCTGAATTAAAAGCCTGAGACACAAATGTTGGGTTTCACCATTAGTCATCATCCTTCATCAAGTTACGTTCAAATTAATCCAGAATTCATTGTCTGCAAACATGTGGCATAATCCTTCATCTAACTTTTAGATTTTGCTAATAATAATAACAACAATAATATTTAATCCTTAGCATGGGCCACCCTGTGCTAAACATATTACATTCAAAATGTTACAGAAACTTTATGTTAGGTATTATTTTGATTATTACACTACTATTTTATTAGGAGTCTTGACATTTACATTACATAACTAAGCAAACAAGATCGAATAAAATGGAGGTCTAGAAGTCCTCCTGAACTTTACCTGATTATCTCATTCTGGGATCCATTCTGTCAATTGATCAGATTCATTATCTCAACTTGTTTTATCCTTTGGAAGCTCTACCTTGACCTCCTAACTATACATTTTGATGCTATCTGTATGTCTAGACTAGGTTTCCTAACCCTTGTGTTGGATTCATAGTACCTGGAGAAGGTTTTAACTTTATTGCTTCCATTTGCTTCCTGTTGCTACCCTTAATGTTTAATACCAGAACTTCAGTAGTTCTAAGGCAAGTTTCATCACATTCATGTTTTTCTAGGCATTTGAGTCTAGACAAACAATGGCCTTAAATATATGCAATCACGAACATATAATATTGCTTCTTGATTTAGACATAAACTCTACTCAGAAATACACCCTCTCTGCTGAAAATGCAGCTATTCAAATGTCATTTGACTACTTTATTTTATCACAACTAAACTGTCATTAATTTTTAAAACACACCATCATTTTTTGTATCATTAGGAAGGAAAAATTTATAAATTGTTTAATTTCATCAGTTATAAGACTGAGATTTCAGAGTTCTTAAATGTGAAAAAAAAATTGTATCTTGGAATCAGTGAAATATCATAAGTTCCTTGAATTTTCACCACCTTTTAGTTTTCTCTTACTACTGTTATACTTTGTTAATTAACTAACTGCCCCTCTTTTTAAAAACCCTGCCAATTTTGTGTGAAGGAGAATCTCCCAAAGTAAGTTATAGCAGACAGTTTATTGTTATTTTTACCTGCAGAGGCAGATGGGTCCTTACTCCAAATTTGCTTTGAATATTGAGCCTGAAGATACCACACACAACAAGAAGGAATGAAAAGTTTTATTACTGACATGTTTGAGATCTCTGGGGAGAGCAGGACAGGCCTATCAAACAAGTCTGAAATGGCTTGAGGAGCAGGGAAAGGAGACAGGCCTGGTTTTGAATTGTGATTAGTATGTGGGGCTGAGTGAGACTTCCCAGGCACAGGCAGAGGCCGGCAGTGTTTAAGTCTCCCTCTGGAGCCAAAGGAGGGAACACTGGGCCTTCTTGTCATCTTACCCAGATATGGAGCACAGGGAGAGAGGAAAGGTTGAGTTTTAAAATCTGTCAGCGGTCAAATATAAAAAAATAGAGCCCAACTCCTGCATTTATTTTCAGAACTTATAACGGTTAGTGTTTCAATTTAATAGGACAGAAAATTCTAACAGAATTGTTATGAAAGCTAACTTTCCATATGTATAGTAAAACACTAAGATCTTTAGATAAACTGGAATTTACCATACATCTATTTTCCAAAATTCTTGAGCATCCCTTTATAGAATCTTTCTCAAAGATTAGTGTCACTCTCTCAGAGACAAAAGATGAAGAGTTTACCTGATGCATTTGGCTTTCTGATAACTTTCAGGCAGTTAATCATATTGTTTCTCTGATCTAATGACATGGCCTGAGTAGAGAATGACTTATTTGTTTCTATCTGGCCCTTTTTTGGCATGTTGGTAGGTACATTCTTAATTGACTCTTCATTTCATTTTGCATATGAAATGTTAAGGAAAAATAATTATCAGTATCCGAACATGGAAAATTGCACCATCCAAAAGTACAGATATGAATCTTGCTTAATGTTCTCAAATTTTGTAAAATAATCTTCTCATAAATATTTTTCTATATTTCCTCCATTTTAATATTATTGAGATGAACTCTGGTCTTCTAAAAAGTTTAAAACCTGCTGAAGTGACAAGTTACTACTGGTGACCAGACAGCTTCTCACCACTACTTCACTAGTCCAACATTTAGGGAAAATATGCTGCCTAAAAAGGCCATTATGTTTCTGTTTCCTTTTTTTTTATTTTTATTTTTTTCTTTTTTGTGCTTAAATTGGTTCCAAAAGGCAAAGTGAATCATACAACAATCAAATCTGGGTGAACAGTCTTCAGCGGAAGAATTTCAAGGCTCAATTTATGAACTTAGAAGCACTTATGCTGGAGATATTCGCTCTACCAAAGCATAGTGGAGTTCTCTTTCCCACATAAACTCTTCTGTTGGTGGTGCTGTGTTGAAAGCAGTTATGTACATGCGTTCCTTTGTTCTTATTTTGGACAAACAACAATTGTTGGAGACTGGACCACACCAATCAACCCAGAAAAGAAAGGATATTATCTCCAGATATTTGAGATTTGCCTTAGGAAGAGCACAGAGGTCATCAGTGCTGTAGTGCCTTTATTATGTCTCCCTCAGGGAAGAGTCTGAAGTCAGTAACTCATGAAGCACAAAACCCTCACACAGAAATTTTGATGTTAATAATACTTAGCCATACAAACTTGGACTGAATTCAGCTATGAGCTCAGTATCCTGGCCATTAGCAACCTCCCTGTGTGAATATGTCCCTCATTTATTGCATTCTTTGCCAGTTAAATAATGCACTGGCTTGGCAGTTAGAATTTTGTGAAGAGGTGGGTATTTTTTTATTCGTCTCAAAAGAATTCGAACCTGAAGTAGTATCTGACTCTAAACACTTTAAGTGACATTTATTTGAGAGAACATCTTTAAAAGATTTCAGAGCTAGACAATTTCTCACTTGGGTTGCTTGTATTTCTATTTCACCTAATTTTTTCATAGCTTTTGAAGTAGTTTCAGATGGTCTATGGAAACACAGGTGAATAATACTTATGGTCTTTGGCCCATTTTTCTTGTTTTCCCTACCAGTTACTATGTAAAATAAAACATATCTATTATACTGGACTCTAGTCAAATCTGCCCATCCCCAAGGAGTTGCAACTTCCTATGGAAGATGCATATCACCTTGGACAGTGGGGTCTTCAGATCTCCCCATCAAAGCACATTAAAGACTAACACATTCCAGGGCTTCCCTGGTGGTGCAGTGGTTGAGAGTCCGCCTGCCGATGCAGGGGACACGGGTTCGTGTCCCCGTCCGGGAAGATCCCACGTGACGCGGAACAGCTGGGCCCGTGATCCATAGCCGCTGAGCTTGCGCGTCCAGAGCCTGTGCTCCGCAACGGGAGAGGCCACAACAGTAAGAGGCCCGCGGTAAAAAGACTAACACATTCCAAATTGGGGGTTGGGGGGGAGAAACAGAAAATAACACCACCAAATAAGGATAGGTGTATCATTTAAAAATGTAGTTTTGCTTTTTAAAAGTTTGAGGATCAATCTTGAGAAAGTTTTAAGTATTGGAATTTGACCTAAAATGTATTTGCATAAACTTGGAATATGTTTTTATGGTGCACAGTATGAAAAAAATATGGACTGAATTGACAATTCCTTTGTAATTTTGTTTCTAGGAGCTCCCTTGGAAATTTGTTCCCATGCTTGTAGTGGGGAAAGAATGGAAGAAGAAGAGATCCAGAAATTTGGGTTCAAATTCCCTATTTCAGTGTGGCTCCAGATTAGAACTTGTCAGTGCAAACTGCTCAGGGAGATCTGAGGGCAGAAAGGGAAGAGAGGGCACAGTTCTTCAGAGGCAGCTACAAAAGATTAAGGGGAAGATGTGAAGTTCAAAGTAGCTTCTAGTTATAGAGATGAAGCAGCCTGGGAGAGTTGGTGGAAATTCCCAGCTTATGCTTCATAGTGGCATCAGCAGCAAGCTATAGAGAAGCTACAGTATAAACAGGAAGTTGTTTGAATCTTCCAGTTCCTAAGAATCTCAGCAGCTTCCAGGCAAACTCTTAAAATTCACCCCTTCCTGTATTGCAGGCTGAAGCCCTTAGTGGAACCTCCTCGGACCTTCACTCCTCCTGTTCTCTCAACATGGGTCTAAGCCTCCACTTTATTGTTTTATAATCCTTCTGAATATCTTCTGATTATTTGACTTAATTTTAAATAACAGTAACATTAATCATCATGTTTAGATTCAAAAGAAATACATGGAATCAATGCTTGTATTTAATTTTTTTAATCTTTCAGAGAGTTTAAGGTAAATACTAGATATCCTCTGAAAGTGTGCAGTTCCAGCATAAAAAAATTATTTCAGTATTTCATTAATAACACTCTGTTAGTTAAGTAGTACTATGTTTTTGAAACCTATCACAGGTGCAATACAAAAAAAGAAAGTTTGGTTTGTTAGCATTTAAACCATAATTTTCTTTGCCAGTAGATTTTCCTCAAGATGTAGGAAATTTGATACTGAATTTAATTTTATATATTAAATCTGATAATATTTGGCTTCTATTAAAGGATTATGTTTCCTTTAATATAATCCTGGGAACTCAGGCTGATTTGAAGAGCTTTTCTTGCATTTGTTTGCTTTGATAGAAGGGCTTAAAATGGTGGCATACTGCTTTGGTGTTAATGTGTGTTTCCTGTAAGTAAACACAAATGTGGGAAAACGTTAATGAGGGATCTATAGTACTGGTTAAACAGGTGGAGAAAATTAATTCAATTAAAGTGAAATGAACTATCATTATTTAATTTGAGTAAGAAATCTGGGCAAAAAGGTGTGAATTTACAGACAGAACTGTGCTAAGTTCTTTTGCATTTGCACTAGAGCTGCAATAGAATGTAAAACTGTAATATAGGGTTTTCAGCTCAACACTTTAAACAAAAAGTTTTGTGCTCATGAATTTGTATTTGGAACTATGTCACTGGATATTCTCTAAACATAGGATGAAATGGGATAACTTTCCATCTGTCAGTGGTAAGTGAATTTTAGTCTGAATATTGATGAAGTTGTTGGACCTCTTGCTGCTTCCTTGCCTTAGAAACTTTTTGCCTCACTCAACATATAAGATGTGGGATGCAGAACTTCCATTTCAAAAATAGGTAAGGTATCCTCCTGCCCTGTTGATAAAATACGATCTGATATTTGATGTTGTAACCTATGATGATTTTTGTCTATTCCCTGAATGTGGTCTTGTCAAGCTTAAATTTTATGGCTTACTGTATCCACTAATTCATCGCCTGAATCTTACTTATCTTCTCTCTAATGGAATAGACACATACTCTTCCATCAGCATTTCAAGATTTTCCCAACACGCCTGTAGGTCAACAGATCCACTTACCCAGAGTCCTACTTAGAGATGGGCATTTACATATTCACTAAATGAATCACCTAGATTACATAATTTTCCTATGCAGTCATTTTTTTTGTTTGCTTTTTTCTCAGTTGAATAGCTCTTGGGACCGTTTTAGGCACAAGGAAGTGTTGCCAAAATCATTCAAACAAGGTCAATTATTTGAATGTGAAACGTAATTGGTTTATCATATTGCTCTCAAAAATGGTAACCAAAATAATAACTGTGTCAGCAACCTTCCAAACATTACATCTCAAATATCATTTTTTGGCAATATTTTCTAAAGAATGGAAGAAATTTTGGAAAGCATAATTGTTCACAGCAGCTAAGGTAAATGGAATTTAACTCAGTTAAATTATATTTATCACTGAAATATTCAAACTATTTCAACTGTTATGATTGAAGCACACCTTATATTTCTAATGAAAACTTTTCATTTTACAGTTGGACAAACAAGCCTCCAATGAATGGAAGTGCTTTCCAATGCTCTTTTAAGTCTCGATAATAGTAACCTCTTCTCATAATATCTTGAATGCTCTTCCTTTGCAATCTCACACATTTTCTCCCTGAGAGATGAGGCAGAGGAAGAGATGAAATATAATAGGATTTAGATGAAGTACTTGGAATTTCATCTTCCATTCCAGGAAGAGTAAAAGCTTTTAGTAGATAAGGGATGTTCTCCCTTTTACTTTCCCCAAACTGAGATTCTTTTATCCCAAATGAGTTCCTTTCAATCCAGGATATATAGGCATTTGGCATTGCTCCCACTTTGGGAAAGCGAGGTCCTGTAACAGAGTTTGCCTAGAAGATTGGTAGCTATGCTTTGCTAAAAATTCAGGGGGAAAACCCCACCAGCCTGTAGCTTGTCAGTCTTCCATCACCTTGAAACATTTTCTTAGAGTTGGTAAGGAATGTTTTTAGTTGTGAAAGTGGTGTTCCTCAAAGCTTTTATAGGACTTTAGGGCTTGGCAAAGCGGAAATGCCTACACTTTTGCTATCATAACAGAAAAGAAGAACATTTCTTGGCAAGCTGCTTACAGTGAGAACCAACTCTGATCAGGGAGATAATAAAGCTTCACTGCCAGGGGATGTATAGGAAAAATTGGATAGAATACTTGAACCTTCCAATACAAAAAGTGACTGAGCACAAATAATTTTTCACCTTCTCTTTCAGAGAGGAGCAAACACAGAATGGATAGCTAGATGATGTAGATAGTAATTTAATGCCTAAAGTATCCCCTGATGGGGATAAGAGACAGATAAAGTCTCTGCATTTCTAGTAATTATATTTTAATAAAAGAATCAGAAATATACTGTCAAATCTACAAAGAAAATGTTTTTTGTTAGTACTAAAGAAATGCATAGGGTTAAAATCAGAAGAAATGGTCATGGAGGAGGCAGAGGTCAGGCCAGTTTGTGGGTTAGACAAAATAGAAAATGAGAAAGTTTTTTTGAGAAACATACCTCAAGAAATGATCCACAATTTTTGAATAGTTCAAACCCTTGTTTAATCCTTCTTTAATTTTCTAAGCCTTGCTAAGAAACTCTTCAATTACAAAAGTGACACTTTTGACACTTCTGACACAGTGCCACTCTAAGCCAAAAAGAACCCACACTGGGTAAAAAAAAAAAAAAAAGAAAAACCTGATGTGACTTACTTTTATATATACTTATAGAGATTATATTATGATCTTTATTGTGCATTATATTAAAATATGTAGTTTTGTGCATTTTAATTTCAATTTTTTTAGAGAAAGTATGTCGGTAGTACAGTAGTAACTAGGCATGTCATAAGTCAATATCTAAGAATTGCAGTACTATCAATTAAAGCAAATGATCAGAATAGTGTAGGAGTCATCCAGAAAACTGCTATTTGAAAGGAATTTTGTGATTGGTCCTTAATGAATATAGATATGTAAATTGGTGAATAGAGAGGATGTTTAATTTTGAAAAAAGATATTTATTATTCACTGACAATGGGAACCGTTTAAAACTTAGCACCCTTTCCCCCTTAGCCCACGTTGAGAGGCATACTTCCAGTGGAATAGGACCGAATTGCTGGGTACTATTATTTCCTTCATCTGACGCATATAATCGATTGAAAGGCATTCTAGGAGAAATATAACCAGTTAACACTGTTCATGATACAACTGTAGACAGCAGAAATATTAAAGTTTCTAGAAATCAGAAGGAGTAATGTAGCCTTCACAGCAAAATTCATCATAAAATATAAATAAATACTTTCAAATCATCTTATTTTATGCCATTTAATTCTTGTCAAACATGTTGTAACCTTTTTTCTTGCTTTGCTTTCTGATTTGGAAAAAGAAACCTGACATCTCACTATTTTTTCTTTTTCATATGAAAATTATTTTATAATCTGAGAAGAAAAATTTTCCTTCCTGGCTTATTCCTTGATTTTTAATAAGAAGTAGCCTAAGGCAGGAAGAACAAAACCATTTCCATGCTTAAAATTTTACATAGCTTTTGGAATAAACAGGTTGAATGTTTGAGGCAACTGTCCCAATGAAAATAGTCTAAGATAGGGAAGTGGTAAAGGAAATGCAGATTTATAGGGGAATTTGGATTTCTAATGATATTGGAGTAATTCTGAGATTGTCTTTTCTCTACAATCCTGTTTAGGCTTCTTCTTTTCTTTGTGCTAGACATTTATGCAGCTCAAAAGGATTGAAAATGGTAAGTCGGGGATGAGAGTGCACTTAGATGGATGGAGGTCATGGTTCACTAGTTATTTAACAGACTGGATACCTTATTGGGTATCAACTATGATTTAATAAACCTTCATCAGTGCTTGACTTTTAAAACAAACATTTTTCAAGTTAGTGTTTGGATTGGAGCCCATCTGGTGTAGGGATTATATTGATACATATCTAGAGGAGTGGCAAACTTGCTTGAGTATGGTAGCCAATAAAATGAAGTACAAAGAATAGCAGGAGTTTTAAATAAACAGTTATGTGTATCCTGGACATTGATGCTAACCTGGGCTTCATGATTTCTCCCATAATCCATCTAAAATCCTTAAATACTCTAGAATCATGATGATCTTGTACATTGCAGCAGAAGTTGAAAATTGGGATCTCTGGACCAGATTTGAATGATTTGCCATGGTCTACGTAATATTTACCAACACAGAAGTTGTCTAATATCACTTAATTGCCAAATAAAAATGAATTGATTTTATAAAACCAAGATCATCTTCTTCTTTTAGAAAATCAGATTGTCAACAACTAGTGTCAACATTCCTGTATGGCAAAAATTGGCTTTTTCTCGGAATTGCTGTTTTGAAGGAGCCTGCACACTCTGATTTGCTGTAGTTCCCATTTCTCTCTTTTTTCTGTCACAGAAAGCTACTCTTGGTTGGCATGCATCCTTCCCTTTGCACTATAGTTTTCCATCTAGTAAAACTAAGGGTCAATGAAATATTACTCAAACTTCAAAAAATGAAAGTGAGAGAGGGATGCATTTTTTAGAAAGTGGGTTGTAGTATAATTATTGTTAAAGTGGACTGTTCTTAGACATTTACTGAATGAATTGTGTTTGCTTCCAAAGAACAATTTGTTCATGCATTTATTTATCTGCACTGGCCTCTTTAGACATGTGAGCATCCATGGCAGTAGAGCCATTATCCTCCTGAATGTCCTTGCTGTGTCCAACAAATAAAGAACTCGCCTTGCTTGCAAGTAAGTGTATATTGGTTTTCTCATCATTTAGCCTTCATTTGTGATTGATTGTCACCTCTGACATCAGAGATTTAATGCTGTTGCCAAGTTGTTAAAGTTCTCGTATTTTTCTCTCTCCACAGTACTGGGTACTTAGTAAGGTGTATTTGGTCTCCCTGCACTACCAGATATGACTTGGGTCATATGGGACATCAGTGTCACTGCAAACAGGTATTTGACTCAAGTAATATCCTTGGCCTTGATCCCTTAGAATTAGGTATTGTGTTTTTATAGCTTGGAAGTCAGTAATTCAAAGTCGATTTACCTAGTTATCTTTTGGGATAAAAAAAATCCAGCAAAACCACAAGGCAAAAAAGAATGATTTCTTTTCTACTTAATTTTTTAAATTATTATTCTTTTGATGGCAACAAAAATTATTGACGCAGGTTAGCAATCCAAAGAAATTGGTGATGTGGGAATGTCACTATGTATCTCTCAGGTATGGAATGCATTCTTAAACAATGTTACATCACCTCAGGGACATTCCTCGCCCTCCCCCACCCACACCATATCAATGAACAGTTCTTATGTGGATAGAGAAGCAAGGGTAGTTCACTAAGTTTGACATCCAAAGTCGAAATTCCAATGAAATGAGGCCAGTAATAATTATCCACACGAACTTGGGCAAGTTATTTTTAATTCCTAAGTCTCAGTTATTTCATCTGTCAAGAGGAGATGGTAATACTCATTCCACAGGGTAACTGTGAGAGTTTGAGGAGGCAGAAAGAAACAGGATAATAGAGTGGTTAGGAACATGAGCTCAGGAGTCAGGCTAACTTGTTTAAAATCTCTTTCCATTGATTACTGGAGCCTTGGGACAGTTATTCAAATTAAGTGAAGTTTAATTTCTTCATCTTTATCATGTAATTATAATCTGTTCTTTTTGGATTGAAGGATTCGATCATATAACACATATCTAGCAGTCACCTGTCACATAAGTGCTCAGTAATTGAGGATAATAATATATATGAAAAACGTTTAGGGCTTCCCTGGTGGTGCAGTGGTTGAGAGTCCGCCTGCCGATGCAGGGGACTCGGGTTTGTGCCCCGGTCTGGGAAGATCCCACATGCCACGGAGCTGTTTGGCCTGTGAGCCATGGCCACTGAGCCTGCAGGTCCGGAGCCTGTGTTCTGCAATGGGAGAGGCCACAGCAGTGAGAGGCCCGTGTACAGCAAAAAAAAAAAAAAAAAAAAAAAAAAGTTTAATAAACAAAATAAATATGCTTAATAAATAATTCTGCGTTCTTGAAATAAGTCAGTCCTAAGAGAACTTGCATATAGAAGTACTTTACCACTCTTGTATAGTTTTTCTCATAAACCTATTTTTCTTCAACTTTAGGAAACAACTTATATATTTTTTCCTGAATGATGTTACTTTCTCAAAAAAATTCTGTTACTGGGAAATGATCTGATACAAAAACATTTTGCAACTCAATTGAATGAAAAAAATATTTATCTAGTAAATTTTCCCCTGGAATATTTATGTTTTAAAACAAATATTATTTTCTGAAAGGAATGGGGATTACTGATAGCAACTACATTGTGTGAGAATGTAGGATATTTGGATAGGAGATTCCCTGACCATTCCATACTGCTGATCATCTAAAATTTCTTGGCCCAAGGCTGTTCTAGCTTGAAATATTTAAAACATGATGAGTATGTAGAAGACCTTCTCTGGTTCTATGCAAGGAATGAAAGCTAACATGCTTGGATCAAGAAGCATATATCTGCAGGTCCGTTCTCCAACCAGCTTGCAAAGAACATGGCTCACTATTACTTTCTTATATTATTAAAATTTACCTCAGAATATATATGCTGAAAAAAATATTCAGAATTTGCCAAGTCCAATTTTATAACTATGAAGAAATGCCTGAAAGCACAATATCTATATTTACCTGCTAATATATTCTTAAATTAAATGGTAATAACTACCAGAATCACCTCTTTAGGTTTAGGTATGCATAAGTGGCTTGGTTTTGTGCTGAATATGTTTTCAACAATAATGTTTATAAATCATTTCCATAAGGGAGTTTTCTAGTGAATTTAATCAATTCATTTGGTTTTATGGCAAAACTAGTTTTATTACTTAGATGCACAGATAAGGATGTAATTGTAATGTATTTGCCCTAAAAGTCAGTTATAATAGATATCAACTTCTACACAAAATCTGAAATCCTAAAACTTGAGTTGCTCTTAAAGATTTTCCAACTTTAGATTTAAATAACATATCAATCTATCTTAAAGCCAAGGAGAAAACTTAATTTGAACTTTTAATAATAATTGCATGCACACTTATTGATGTATATTATTTAGTTTTCTATATATTTTTATTATTTAAATCATACATGTACTGAGCTATAACTCACATGTGTTCTGAGATATCAATGGCCTTATCAGATGGACATTCATCTTTAAAGCAGTATCTAAATAATGACAGAAATAGACTAATGAGGAATTAATTATATCAATATCATTGGCTTATAAATGATGTTCTATCCATAGGTGGAAAAAGTTAAGAAATTTTCATTTGAAAAATAAATTCTCTAATTCACTATATCATAATAACTGTAAGGTTCTTACACCTGTATTAATCCACAGATTTGGAGGGCATTATGATACTTGCTGGTAGGGCTTTTTGTGCCTCTTTCTGAGATTAGTGTTCAAGATCAAATACAATAGTGTTTCTACATAGAACAATTTATTTGATAGGATCAAAACATCTGTCTGCCAACACATAAGCCACTCAAATTTACTATATATATATATATTATATATATATATATATATATATATATAGAGAGAGAGAGAGAGAGAGAGAGAGAGGGACAGAGAGACAAAGAGACAGAATGAGGGAGAGAGAGAGAGAGAGAGAGATTCTTACTTTTCTATTTTATTCTCTAGTATAAGATTAATCTTCATGGAATTATTACTACACTTTATATCATTGTTACTCTAGCAAGGACATTAATAAATATAGGCTAGTTGAAATATCACACTCCAAACTGGCTGTGTGTAGAAAGTCAAAGAAAACACCTGGAATTTTACTGAAATCCCTGCCTGATTTTTTCACACGATTTATTAAATGTAGCCAAAATGTAGTTATTGCGTGATTCCTATCTCCTAGTTATAGTATTAGTTTTGGAGAATATAAATGATGAATAAGAAAAGGTTTGTACCTTCAAGAAATTTAAAATCACATTTGAGAACAAAATTAAATTAGCAATTTTAATATTGTGATAATAAAAGTGTGATATACACTACTGCAGCACTGTTATAAGTACTCAAACTACACATAGTGTGCAAATTATACTTTACTGTATTCCCTTTATGTATTTATGTTCACATTGGCAAACCTAAGCAGTATGAGACTAATGTGTGGTTGGTTGCGCTTGGGTGATCTTTTCAGCAGCTTGAAATATTTTATGCATTTTTTTCTTCCTTCTTTTTCCAAGATGGTGGCTTAGTTTAAAGAAAGAGGGGCCTGTTTGCACTTTGGGATCACAATGAGAAAAGGGGTTGCTCAGTCTACATGATTTCCTGTGCATCTTAGCTGTTATATTCAGCGTAGTTGTTTGTATTGTCTTTGAACAGTAACCATGGAGGTCCATTAACAATTTAGGGACTACAGACTATCTAAATCACAATCAGTTTGTGGTCACAGGACTTTTTCTCTCAGATGTGTATTAACTACACAGTTTTGGGGGTTTTGATTTTTATTTCTGTTTTCCTTTAGAGCAGGTTTGTTATTGAACTGGGCTGCTTATTACCACTGCAACCCTTCTCTAGGACATGCCAGAATTTCTGGATTTTTCCACACAATTTTGTAGGCTATGAGGTCCAGGTATACTTCTAGTATTTTATTTTTCTAGCTTCATCCATAGACCTACAAGCCTCCTCTTATTCTAATGTTTTCCAGAGCATCAAAGTGGATACGTACATGCCTAGAGTCTTCTGTACTTCATGCCTTCCTCATCTCAGGGATTCAGATACACAAATATTAGATGTAAGATTTTTGGTAATTTTCTGTATTTCTCATTCTTACCTGGATCCTCAATTCTGGGGTTGACCATGAGAGAAGGCTAATCAGGGCACTGGTATCTGACTTTTCTGCTGTTCTTTCCTCTCACTTTTCCTTACAATACACTTTTGTAGTAGCAATGGCCTTTTCTTTTCCCCATTCTTTCTATACAGAACATCTGAGAGAGATTAAGAGTAATAAAAGGTTCCACATAAATATAGCAGTGCTTTCATAAAAACAGTAATTCAAAAATAGAACAAAGGTAAAGATTAATCACTAAGACTTCACATTAAAAGGGCTCATAAAGAATAGAGTAATAATATGAATGAGAAAAAGACAAATATATATTATTTTGACATTTAAGAACATTAAAGACCAAGAGAGAATACTGAAAGCTTGTGTAAAGGAAAATCAGGAAATGGTCAAAAGATAGAAGCTAATTAATATTATACTTATCAACATCATTGGATGCAAAAGAGAAAAGAATAATAATATATCCATTGCTGAAGGAAAATGCCTTAATATTTAAAATGTTCTCACTTCAACAGTTTTATTCCAAAGAACAGCTACGTTTCCTAGGTGCACCAAGAAAAAACTTGCAGCACATATGTTAGATAAAGTTCCAGGTGCACACCATTTTTGGTTCTTGCCCAGCTCTCTGACTTTCCTTTTCAGATAGAAGAGATGGTGTTCTCTTTTGTAGGTCCTACCAAAGGAGAAAAATCAGAGGGAGGGAGAATAAAAACAATGTGATACTAGCTAATTAATTAACCAAATACACCTCAAAAAGAGTTCCCATTTAAACTTATTTTGTGTTGTTAAAAATTAAAGAGGGAAGTGGGGGAGAAAATCAAATAAAATCTATTTATGGCACTGTAGGCAAGTTCTTTTTGTGTATTTTATGTGCAAATATGAAAAAAAAATCAGTCTAAAGAGAGGAGGAAATTAAGGATGTGGATTATTATAATAGAAATATTATTAAGTTCTAGAGTTTATTGAAAGTGATAGTTTAGTTACTAAGAAAACAAATAATGTTAAGAATGTAAATGAGAAGCAATACTTTGTTAAGAATGTACATGACATACTTTGAATTATCATGTAGAGCTATAGAAAACTAATTAATAAAATGCTTTTAATGTATTTGTCATAAATATCACTTTCATCAAATTAAATTTAAGTAACTATTACTGGAAAAAACAGTGCTGGTACATTGTAAAACCATGATGTAAAAAATATTAAAAATTACAGTTCAACTCCTTCCCTGATTGTTCATGCTATGAGCCCAGTTTCAAAAATGTTCCCATTTCCTTGTCTCTTCTAATAAAGAAGTCTCTTGCACATAGAAACCAGCTGTCTTTCTTACACATAATTTCCCTGATTGATCCACAAAACTATAGTGTACAAACATACCTGTGTATTGCTTGTGAATTCCTTATCTTTAAGCATGTCTCCCTAATGCTTGACAACATTCATTGTTAGTGAGGTGGAAGAAAACGTGAGAGGGAACAGTTGATGAGCCAGGTAATGAAAGGCCTTAAAAGCCACTGGAGGTGATCTTCTTTTATCTCTTCAGGGATCTCTTGGTTATTTAGCAGCTCACAGTTTAACCTCCATGTGTTGGTGTTTTCACAGTTTTTTCCTGTAATTGATTTCTAATCTCATATCATTGTGGTCAGAAAAGATGCTTGATATGATTTCAATTACCTTAAATATTCCAAGGCTTGATTTCTGTCCCAAGATGTGATGTATCCTGGAGAAGGTTCCATGTGCACTTGAGAAGAAAGTGTATTCTTCCGCTTTCAGGTGGAATGTCCTATAAATATCAATTAAGTCTATATGGTCTGTTGTGTCATTTAAAGCTTGTGTTTGCTTATGTATTTTCTGTCTGGATGATCTGTCCATTGGTGTATGTGGGGTGTTAAAGTCCCCCACTATTATTCTGTTACTGTTGGTTACCCGTTTTATAGCTGTTAGGATTTGCCTTATGTATTGAGGTGCTCCTATGTTGGGTCCACAAATATTTATAATTGTTATGTTTTCTTCTTGGATTGACCCCTTGATCATTATATTGTGTCCTTCCTTATCTCTTGTAACTCTATATTTTAAGGTCTATTTTATCTGATATGAGTATTGCTACTCCAGCTTTCTTGTGATTTCCATTTGCATGGATATCTTTTTCCATTTCCTCACTTTCAGTTTTTATGTGTCCCTAGGTCTGAAGTGGGTCTCTTGTAGACAGTATATATACAGGTCTTGTATTTGTATCCATTCAGTGAGCCTGTACCTTTTGGTGGGAGCATTTAATCCATTTACATTCAAGGTGATTACTGATATGTATGTTGCAATTACCATTTTCTTAATTGATTTAGGTTTGTTTTTGTGGGTCTTTTTCTTGTCTTATGTTTCCCTCCAAGAGAAGTTCCTTTAAATCTCAAATAAACAATCTAATCTTACACCTAAAGCAGCTAGAAAAAGTAGAACAAAGAAAACCCAAAGTTAATAGAAGGAAAAAAATCATAAAGATCAGAGCAGAAATAAATGAAATAGAAATGAAGAAAACAAATAGCAAAGATCAATAAAACTAAAAGTTGGTTATTTGAGAAGATAAACAAAATTGATAAAAGTTTAGTCAGACTCACCAAGAAAAACAGGGAGAGGGCTCAAATCAATAAAATTAGAAATGAAAAAGGAGAAGTTACAATTGACACCACAGAAATAGAAAGGAACATAAGAGACTACTACAAGCAACTATATGCCAATAAAATGGACAACCTTGAAGAAATCAACAAATTCTTGGAAAGGAACAACTGCAAAAGACTGAACCAGGAAGAATTAAAAAATATAAACAGACCAATCACAAGTAATGAAATTTAAACTATAATTAAAAATCTTCCAAAAAAAAATTCCAGGACCAGATGTTTTCACCAGACAATTCTATCAAACATTTAGAGAAGAGTTAACACCTATCCTTCTCAAACTCTTCCAAAAATCTGTAGAGGGAGGAACACACCCAGACTCGTTCTATGAGGCCACCATCACCCTGATACCAAAATCAGACAAAGATGTTACAAAAAGAGACAATTACAGACCAATATCTCTGATGAACCTATATGCAAAAATCCTCAACAAAATACTAGCAAACAGAATCCAACAACACATTAAAAAGATCATACACCATGATCAAGTGGGATTTATCCCAGGCCCAGGGATGCAAGGATTCTTCAATGTATGCAAATCAATCAATGTGATACACCATATAAACAAACTGAAGGATGAAAACCATATGATGATCTCAATAGATGCAGAAAAAGCTTTTGATAAAATTCAACACAATTTATGATGAAAACTCTCCAGAAATTGGGCATAGAGGGAACCTACCTCAATATAATAAAAGTCATATATGACAGACCCACAAAAAACATCATTCTCAGTGGTGAAAAACTAAAGCATTTCCTCTAAGATCAGGGACAAGACAAGGGTGCCCACTCTCACCAATATTATTCAACATAGTATTGGAAGTGCTAGCCACAGCAATTAGAGAAGAAGAATAAATAAAAGGAATCCAAATTGGAAAAGTAGAAGTAAAATTGTCACTGTTTGCAAATGACATGATACTATACGTAGAAAATCCTAAAGATGCTACCAGAAAACTACTAGAGCTAATCAATGAATTTGGTAAAGTTGCAGGAAACAAAATTAATGCACAGAAATTTCTTGCATTCCTCTACACTAACAATGAAAAATCAGAAAGAGACATTAAGGAAACAATCCCATTCACCATTGCCACAAAAAGAATAAAATACCTAGGAATAAACCTACTTAAGTTGGTAAAAGACCTTTACTCAGAAAACTATAAGACACTGGTGAAATAAATCAAAGATGACACAAAAAGATGGAGAGATATACCATGTTCTTGGATTGGAATAATCAATATTGTGAAAATGACTATACTACCTAAGCAATCTACAGATTCAATGCAATCCCTATCCAATTACCAATGGCATTTTTTACAGAGCTAGAACAAAAAAATCTTAAAATTTATCTGGTGAAACAAAAACCCTGTATAGCCAATGCAATCTTGAGTAAAAAACAAACAAACAAACAAAAAAAAATCAGAGCTGGAGGAATCAGACTCTCTGATTTCAGAGTATACTACAAAGCTATAGTAATCAAGACAGTATGGTACTGGCACAAAAACAGAAATATAGATCAATGGAAGAGGACAGAAAGCCCAGAGATCAACCCACACACATATGGTCACCCTATCTCTGACAAAGGGGGCAAGAATATACAATGTAGAAAATACAGTCTCTTCAATAAATGGTGCTGGGAAAACTGGACAACTACATGTAAAAGAATGAAATTAGGACACTCCCTAACACCAAACACAAAACTAAACTCAAAATGGATTAAAGACCTAAATATAAGACTGGACACTCTAAAACTCTTAGAGGAAAACATAGGAAAAACACTCTTTGACATAAATCACAGCAAAATCTTTTATAACCCACCTCTTAGCGTAATGAAAATAAAAACAAAAATAAGAAATAGGACCTAATGAAACTTAAAAGCTTTTGCTTTTAAGGAAACCATAAACAAGATGAAAAGACAACCTACAGAATGGGAGAAAATATTTACAAATGAAGCAATGGACAAAGGATTAATTTCCAAAATATACAAAAAGCTCATGCAGCTCAGTATCAAAAACACAAAAAACCAAATCAACAAATGGGTGGAAGACCTAAATAGACATTTCTCCAAATAAGACATACAGATGGCCAAGAGGAGCATGAAAAGATTCTCAGCATCACTTATTATTAGAGAAATGCAAATCAAAACTGCAATGAGGTGTCACCTCACACCAGTCAGAATGGTCATCATTAAAAAATCTACAAACAATAAATGCTGGAGAGGGTATTGAGAAAAGGGAGCCCTCTTGTACTGTTGGTGGGAATGTAAATTGATACAGCCACTGTGGAGAATGGTATGGAAGTTCCTTAAAAAACTAAAAACTAGTACTACCATATGACCCAGCAATCCTACTCCTGGGCATATGCCCTGAGAAAACCATAATTCAAAAACACATATGTATCCCCATGTTCATTGCAGCACTATTTACAATAGCCAGAGCATGGAAACAACCTAAATGTGCATTGACAGAGGAATGGATAAAGAAGATGTGGTGTATATATAAAGGAATATTTCTCAGCCATAAAAAGAAATGAAATTGGGTCATTTGTAGAGATATGGAAGAACCTAGTGTGTGTCATATAGAAGTAAGTCAGAAAGATAAAAACAAATATCGTATATTAATGCATATATGTGGAATCTAGAAAAATGGTACAGATGAACCTATTCGGAGGGCAGGAATAGAAATGCAGATGTAGAGAATGGAGGTGTGAACACAGGGCCGGGCAGGAAGGGGAGAGCGGGATGAATTGGGAGATTAGGTTTGACATAAATACACCACCATGTGTAAAATTGATAGCTAGCGGGAACCTGCTATAAAGCACAGGAAGCTCAGTTTGGTGCTTTGTGATGACCTAGATTGGTGGAATTGCGGGGGGGGGGGGGGAGGTCCAAGAGAGTGGGGATATAGGTATACATATAGTTGATTTACTTCACTTTACAGCAGAAAGTAACACAATATTGTAAAGCAACTATACTCCAATTAAAAAAAAAAAAAAAACAGAACCACACACACACACACAAAAGCCACTGGAAAGATTTGAGAATTTTCACTGAAGTTAGAGAAGAGAGAGTAGAGACTTCTAACATCATGAATACAGTCCTTTAGGAGACTAGTCATTTTTTTTAAAATATAGCCATTTTTAGAATAAAACTTTTGAAAGAAGGGTAAAAAGGAATGCTAGTTAGATTTCAGATAACTTAAGCCACTCTACCTCATGCAGAAAAAGATGCAGTTCACCTAAGTAGATGTTTAGAACATTGGGAGCATTGGAGGAGTAGGCTTATAGGCCAAATTCCAGAAATACTCCTGTGGTGTTCAAAACTCTCCTGCTAGGGATACAGCAGTGTTTGCCACAGTCAGGAAGAGAAAACAATGGCCAGAGAGCTAGGTCATATGAGCTACTTGCTGCAAGACCACCTTATCTCAGCTGTGATCCAATGCCAGAAAAACAGATGCCCTATGCCCTGATTTTTCACATTCACAAGTCTTGAGCACTGGAATACTTACTATAAATACCCACCCTAATCCCACTCCTCCCCCAACACAAACCCTTACACTAGAATCAACAGAATCAGCAGAAATAGCAAAAGCACCAACACAACCTCATTCCTATCTTTTCAATAGCTCATGAATGCATCTACTTGGCATAATTCACATATGTGCAAAACCTGGGCTTGTAAGATTATTTGAGAAAGGTTATCTTTAACTTTTCAGCTTCTAGCATATCCTAAGAAATGTAAAAGGACAGTGGGCATGCAGTTAACAAACCAATCTGCTATCTCTGCCACAACCAGGAAGGAAAAGAATGTGTATTAATGTTACATTTGAGTTGAATAAGGAATGTTTAATATTCAAATAGATCAAGTAAATACAAAGGAGAATCCACTCTCTTGGGAGAAATTTTCTTTTGATGATCAACAGAGACTCTACCTAATTTTGAGAATAACTTTTTTCCTTTTTTTCCCCTAGAGTCCTCATATTGCACAAGACAGCTGGTCTGATCCACACACTTAAAAAGGTTTTGGATTTTTGCCTAAAGTATAATCTTGCTCATTTTTCTCTCCCATTTCTCCATCATATTGAGCTTAAAAAATATATACTGAAGAAGTATTTTTTAAAAAATAAGCAAACAAACCTTTTTACTACCCTCCTTTACTTTGAATCCCTCTTCTAAAGTGGTGTTACCATTCATGTATTACTAATATAATCTTGTTTTATATTCTAAATCAGAAGAGGGATAAGCACAGAAATATTGTATTAAAGTGATTTCTACTACCCACTGTAAAAGCCTCAATGTTCCATTATCTGCAAAATGCTGTCACTGCCTGGCTAGAAGATCAAACCACCCATACTAGACTCTGCAGTTTTTTAAAAGGATACACTGAGTGCCGTGACATAATTATAAAGGGATGCAAAATGCATGCAGAAGACAAATCAGTGTTGTAACCAAGATTTAAAATATAGTCACCAACCAATCATAGTAACTTTGTTATGAAGCTAGTTGCCTTAGTCCTTTGAGGCTGCAAATTCCATAAACTGGGTAGCTTATAAACAGCAGATATTTATTTCTCACAGTTCTGGAGGCTGGAAGTAAGAGATTAGACCACAAACACTGTTGGGGTCTGGTGAAATCCCTATTCCAGATTGCAGACTGCAGACTTCTCTCTGTGCCTTCATGTGGTGCAAGGGACTAGGAAACTCTTTTGGGCCTCTTTTATGAAATCATTAATCCCTCTATGGCTATTAACATAACTAACACCATCTTGGGCCTGTTCAGTTCCTCCTGTCCTTCCACTGACCCTACCTAGTACTGTAATGTGTAGTAGATCTCTTTAGTCATCAAGAGCTTTGTAGTTAATAGATATTGTTTAATGACCATTAGGCCCAGGTGACCTCCATGCTCTGTTAGTCATAAGCAATGATGAAGACCTTATCTGAAGTATTCTCAATGCCCATGAGACTAGTTACCCATCACAAATCTTGACTTAGGAATGCAATCTCTGTCTGCAAGTGTGTGCCCCTATACCCTAGGTTAATTATAACATTTTCCCAATGGCCCCTCAGAGGTGCAGAGTGCAGTTGCTAATGCTTCTGGATCACAGTCTGACTGACCCTACCCTGGATGTAAATTACCCTATAATATACCGATCCATTGATTATATGGAACTGCCTGCCTCATTCTTCAGTCTCAAGATAACTTCTCAGTTCAGTGGGCATTTTTTTTTCTTTGTCTTCCAACAATCCTATTCATGAGGCCTCTTTTATGAAAGCATTAATCCCATTCATGAGGAAGGGCATAAACATTCCATCTATAGCACTAGCTTTTGTCTGTTTAGTTTGAAAAGTAGCCATTTGCAAATATAAAACAAATGAACAAACAAATAAACAACAGGAGGCAACAGCTTCCAGGCAGGCAAAAATTTTTAATGTGAGAGAATGTTTAGAGGAACTGAAGCAAAGTGTACCTGATTATATGGGTATAAAGGAGTGCAACCATTAGAATAACATACAGAACCTCATATGGACTGATACTTAGGCTTGAATTATCTCACTGCTTGCAGTTTGACAGAGATTTTTAAAAAGCATAAATGGAGTAAAGGCTTCAAGTAAAAGAAGCAAATTGCAGATTGGATATAGGGTGCTAATATATGTTTCATATGCCCCTTATATGTTATACATATAACATCAAGGTACAGGAATAATGAATATAAATGATTAGAAAATTATTCCATCCAAATACTAATAAAAGCCAGATGATAAGTTTGTATTAGTATAGCACAGAGTAATCTTTAAGATTAAAAAATACTACTGGAAGTAAAGATGTTCACTTCATTGTGATAAAGACTCTAATTC
This sequence comes from Grampus griseus, assembly GCF_964374135.1. NCBI lineage: Eukaryota > Metazoa > Chordata > Mammalia > Artiodactyla > Delphinidae > Grampus > Grampus griseus. The sequence goes on along the minus strand of NC_139009.1, from coordinate 71,656,437 downwards.
ACAAGTAAGATATAATTTTAAAGAAAAATATACCTGTTAATAAAGGCTCAGGATATATCACTGATAAAATTTAAAGGATAAATTTTAAAATGATAGATTTATAGTGATCTCTGTAAAGGACAGGAAAAAAATAGACCATGAATTCATAAAGTTATAGAAAATTGGAACAATGCAATTGGCAAATTGTATTACCTATCCTAAGGAACTTTGCATTAAACAACAGCAGATTAGCAGCTGTATTCTTTTTATTTCCACATCAAACTTTTAAAAACCATTTTCATATGCTGCTTTACAAAGCAAAACTGAGAAATTTTGAAGTACTGAAATAATATAAATGCAGTTGAACCAGAAATCAATAAAACAGCAACAAAAATGCAACCACATCTAAAATTTCTGGAAATTTAAAAATGTATCTCTAAATAACCCATGGGTAAAGATGAACTCAATAAGGAAATTAGATGTACTAAATTAAAACTTGTGGAGTGTTGTTAAAGTTATGCCTTCCAGGAAATAGATTTAAATGAATTCATTATGAAAGAATAGGTGGAAAAAATCAATAAATTGAGCATTTTTGTCTGGTAGTAAGTGGAAGAGCACTGACTTAAAATAGAAGGAATGAATGAAGTATAAAAATAAGGAAAAAAGCAGAATAAAAACATAAATTAGAATCAAGACATGCTGAAAAATAATAACACAGTTCAGGAAAGTGTTAGAAATGATGAAAAAAACTCAGAGAAAACATCAGTTGTGAAAAGGATTCATTACCATATGGGTCTAATAACATTAAAGAGACAATAAAAATCATAGGGCTTCCCTGGTGGTGCAGTGGTTGAGGGTCCACCTGCCGATGCAGGGGACACAGGTTCATGCCCCGGTCCGGGAAGATCCCACATGCCACGGAGCGGCTGGGCCTGTGAGCCATGGCTGCTGAGCCTGCGCGTCCAGAGCCTGTGCTCTGCAACGGGAGAAGCCACAGCAGTGAGAGGCCCGTGTACCATAAAAAAAAAAAAAAAAAAGAAAAAAATCATAGACAACCTCTATTCCAAAATATGTTAATATTTAGGAGAAGCACACCAATTCACACCTAAAAAATAACATCAAAACTAACTAAAAATATTTTTAAAAAGAGTAAACAGGGAATAATAAATTGATTCTACAATGAAAAACACAACTGCAAAGGTATCTTCAGATTCTAATGACTTCAACAGTGAAGCCAAATACAAGGAAATAATGCCAAATATATACTGTATTTTTCCTATAACAGCATAAAGATAAAAATCCTAAATGATTCTATGATACCAGCACATCTCTGTACTTAAAAGGAAAATTATAGCCCAATCTCACATAAACACAGATGTAAAAATCCTAAAGGAAATATTAATAAGCAGAATGTATAAAATAATAAGATAAAATAATAATTGAATTAATAATAAATAAAATAAAAAGTAAAAATATATAGAATAAAAAAATATATAAAAAGCATAATATGCTATAACTAATTTGAGTTTATTATAAGGATTCCAAATTTCACTGAACATTGAAAAGTAATCATTGTAAAACCTTATATTAATGTGATAAAAAGAAAAACATACTAATATTTTAGTTGATTCAGAGAAAATAATTGTCAATAAATTTCAAGAACGATTTTTACTTTCAAGCATTCAGTAAATTAGGAAAGATAGCAAACTTCATTAATCTGATAAAGTACATGTATTAGATGTCTCTTTCTTCTTAACAAATTACCCCCAAACTAGTGACTTTAAAACAGAATACACATTATCTCATAGGTTCCGTGGTCCATGAATCTGGGTATAGCTTAGCTGAATGCCTCTGACTTAGTGTCCCTAACAAGGCTGCCATCAAAATACCCACTGATTCTCACCCAATTACAGGTTTGACTGGGAGATAATTCATTTCCAAGTTCACTCACATGGTTATTGGCCTCAGGTTCTTACTGGCTAATGACCAGAGACATCAGTTCCTCACCACATGAGCCTTCTCAAAGGACTACTCAAAACATGGCAGATTGCTTCCTGCAGAGCAAGGGCTCCAAAAGCAAGAAAGTAAAAGCAGGTAACCTAATATCAGAAGTGACATCCCACACATCACCTTAAGGACAGTCTATTCTTTAGCAATGAGTGGCACCCATGGGTTGCAGATTACACAAGGGTTTGGATGCCAGAAGGCAAGAACCACTGGGATCCATCTCAGAGGCTGTGTACCACAATGTGTCAACCTCAGTAGCAACAAAGAAGACCTTCAGCACTCCTTGTACTTGCTGATAAAGTGTTGAAAGTATTTCCTCCAAACCTAGAAATAAAGCATGATGGTCTCTCACATATTAAAAATTGTACTCCAGTTCCTACCCAGTGCTATAAAGTAAGAAAATAAATAGCACTAGATTTCAAAGAAAAAAACTATGAAATCATTATTTGCAGAAGGCATGATCATGTATGTAAATTTTAAAAAATCTATCATAACATGGCTTTAAAAAGTGATTATTTCAAGAGAGTATTTCAAATAGCATGAAAATATATTAATGTAGCAATAAATCTAATACAAAGAGTAGAATTCTCCATATTGAAAACTGTAAAACACTATTAAGAGGAATTAAGAAAGACTTGAATAAAAGAAAGAATAACTCATGTTATTGAAGTTAAAACCAAGCATCGTGAAGATGTCAATCTTCTCCCTATCTCAGTGGACTCAATCAAAATACCAATTTGGTTGTTATTGTTGTTCCTGGCAAATAAATCTGATTTTTTAATGGAAAAAAAAACCCCACAAGAAACAGCAAACACACATAAACACACACACATATAAAACAGAATGTTATATGTTGCAACTTATTCTATTAGTTTACAAGTCATATTTTATAGCTTCACTAAGGAAGATAGTATGGTATTGGTATTGGCACAGAATAGAAAAGACCAGTGTTATAAAGCAGATCTTTTCAGAAAAAAAGACCCTTTCAAAAATAGCCAGTTGACTTGTGAAAAAGTGTGAATTCAGTAAACAAGAAAACTAAAAGACTAACTACAAAAAATAAATTGTTATATGTTAAAAGTAAGAGTTTCTGTTTATCCAAGATCCAATTAAATAAAAAAGAGGAAAGAAAAGCAATAACCAATTAAATAAAAGAAAGAAAAGAAAAGCAAGATACCAGTTCAAAGAAGATACTGGCAGCCCATGTAATCCTATAAGATGTAAAACTTGTAACCAGAATGTGTTAAACAAACAATAGAACAAAAAACTCCTCAAAAAAAAAAATCAAAGAAAATGGATAAAAGATTTGAAAGGCCACTGCACAAAAGAAGGTATCAAATGGTCAATAAATATATGAAATTTTGTGCAACTTCACTAATAAGGACAAGAAAAAATTATGTGTTACCAAGTCATTGTCATGAAAACCGCAAACACTGAATAGAACACAACTTACTTTCAAGGACAATTAGAAAAAAGAACCAAGTTTAGATAGATTAATTCCATAAAAAGACACAAGGTAGCAGGTAAACTTAAGCTATTTAATCTGCATTACTTAATCACTTCAATAATGCTAAATTGACAATTATTTACACCATTTATAGACTTGAAATTTCTTTGTATTCTTATGAGATTTAGAAGATAGTAATTTGGGTTTTTTTTAAATAGTTTCTTGTTTTTTTTTAATTCTACTGGCTTGTTTATGTCCTTTCTTAATATTTTACATATATATTACATGTTGTAGTTCACAAATTTGTTCCTCATATCTCACTTCTATGGTGCCACTAAACAACTTTGTAGGTGATCTAAGTTCCCACAGACAGAAAATGGAAAGTACTACTGATTTGGAGTCAGGGTAAACTTCCTTCCATTTCAGATACCACTAATTTCTTTTATTTTTGTTAACTTAGGTAGGTAATTCATTTATTTCAATGTCATTTCTCATAAAATGCAAGAAAATGTAATTGCATCTTCCTCACTGTGTTGTGAGGCAAATGCTATGAGATGATACCTTCGAAAATGATTTGAGACACTGCAAAAAATTGGACAAGTTATGATGAAGATGATGAATTTGTGGAGTGTTCCTAAGCCCAAAATTTCCTCTTATTTATACAATACAAATCTTAAAAAAAAAATTGTGAGAAACTAAGTATAGAATAAACAGATACTCCAGCCACATACTCTACAAGTCTGAAAAGGAATTTTGGGTTAAAGAATAGTTAACTGAAAATCATTACTGTACACACACATTTGTAACTAAGCAACAATCTAAAATTATCCTGCACTTCTACTGGCCAATTTGCCTCACATTCATTAAATAAAGTTCTTTCAAAATCCACTTTGCTTTTTTATCCACTTTGATTTTGACTTTGTATTTTCTTTTGAAGTGGCTATGTACTAATATATTTTGCAAGCTAACATAAAGCCATTTTTTAAATATGGATATTTAAAATAGGCATATTGATGCCTAATTTAGAGCAAAGTCCTGTTTATATTAGAAACATTAGAATAATTTTATTTAAACTGTGACATAATTCAGTTTCCATGGGAACCTGGATGCTAACCAAGACAAGTGAGGCACCATGGAGTTTATTTCTGATTCAGCAAAGCTTGCCAAGTTTTCTTCCTAAGGTGTTTACCAAATATAATTACATTAGTTTGGTGGAGATGAAGCAAAATCTCTCTGTCGTGCAGGGGTATTTTATTTTTTTTAAGTTGTTTGTTTTTGTTTTGTTTTATTTGTGAGTCTTTTTTTGTTTGTTTGTTTGATTCTCCATAGAGGGACAGAGGTATTTCTCTAAGAAAAATTTACTTCAAAAAAGGTGAAGTAATACCTGGGCTTTGAATTTCTGAGCAGTGAGTAATTATCAAAGACTTTCAGGAGTTTCAAGATGGTGGAAGAGTAAGATGCAGAGATCACTTTCCTCCACACAAATACATCAGAATTACATCTACATGTGGAACAACTCCTACAGAACACCTACTGAACACTGGCAGAAGACCTCAGACCTCCAAAAAGGTAAGAAACTCCCCATATACCTTGGTAGGGTAAAAGAAAAAAGAAAAAAAATAGAGACAAAAGAATAGGGATGAGACCTGCACAAGTGGGAGGGAGCTGTGAAGGAGGAAAGGTTTCCACACACTAGGAAGCCCATTCATGGGTGGTGACTGCGGGTGGCAGAGTGGAGAAGCTTTGGAGCCACTGAGGAGAGCACAGCAACAGGGGTGCAGAGGGCAAGGAGGAGAGATTCCCGCACAGAGGATCAGTGCTGACAAGCACTCACCAGTCTGAGAGGCTTGTCTGCTCATCCGCCGGGATGGGTGGGTCCTGAGGTTCCAGCTTTGGTCTTATCCCAGGGAGAAGACTGGGGTTAGCTGCATGAACACGGCCTGAAGGGGGCTACTGTGCCACTCTAGCTGTGAGGGACTCCAGGAAAAAGTCTGGAACTGCTGAAGAGGCAAGGGACATTTTCTTGCCTCTTTGTTTCCTGGTGTGCAAGGAGAAAGGATTAAGAGCACTGCTTAAAGGAGATCCAGAAATGGACATGAGTCACGGCTATCAGCGTGGACCGCAGAGACAGACATGAGGCACTAAAGCTGCTGCCACAGCCACCAAGAAGCTGGTGTGCAAGCACAGGTCACTATCCACACCTCCCCTCCCAGGACCCTGTGAAGCCTGCCACTGCCAGGGTCCTGTGATCCAGGGACAACTTCTCCAGGAGAACACATAGCACGCCTCAGACTCATGCAACATCACATTGGCCTCTGCCGCTGCAGGCTTACCCCGCAATCCGTACCCCTCCCTCCCACTGGCCTGAGTGAGCCTGAGCCCGCGAAGCAGCTGCTCCTTTAACCCTGTCCTGTCTGAGAAAAGAACACATGCCCTCAGGTGACCTACACACAGAGGCAGGCCCAGATCCAAAACTGAATCCCAGGAGCTGTGCGAACAAAGAAGAGAAAGAGAAATCTTTCCCAGCAGCTTCAGGAACAGCGGATTATTCTCCAGAGTCAACTTGATGTACCCTGCATCTGTGGAATACCTGAATAGACAACAAATCATCCCAAATTGAGGAGGTGAACTTTGGGAGCAATGATATATATATTTATTCCCCTTTTTCTCTTTTTGTGAGTGTGTATGCATATGCTTCTGTGTGTGATTTTGTCTGTATAGGTTTGTTTTTACCATTTGTGCTAGAGTTCTCTCTGTCCTTTTTTCTTTCTTTCTTTCTTTTTTTTTAGTATATTTCTCAGTGCTTGTTATCATTGGTGGACTTGATTTTTGGTTTGGTTGTTCTCTTCTTTCTTTCTTTTTTTTTTTTATTACCTTAAAAATTTTTTATACTTAATTTTTGTTTTTTCTTTTAATAACTTATTTTATTTTATTTTTTCTTTCTTTCTATTTTTCTCCCATTTATTCTGAGCCATGAGAATGACAAGTTCTTCGTGCTCCAGCCAGCTGTGAGGGTTGTGCCAAGTTCAGGACATTGGTCCACAAGAGACTTCCCAACTCCATGTAATATCAAACAGTGAAAATATCCCAGAGATATCCATCTCAACACAAAGACCCAGCTCCACTCAACAATGAGCAAACTACAGTGCTAGACACCCTATGCCAAACAACTAGCAGGACAGGAACACAACCCCACCCATTAGCAGAGACACTGTTTAAAATCATAACAAGGTCAAAGACACAAAAAAAAACACCATCAGACATGGACTTGCCCACCAGAAAGGCAAGATACAGCCTCATCCACCAGAACACAGGCAATAGTCCCCTCTACCAGGAAGCCTACACAACCCACTGAACCAAACTTAGCCACTTCAGGCAGACACCAAAACAACAGAAACTATGAACATGTAGCCTGTGTAAAGGAGACACCAAACACAGTAAGTTAAACAAAATGAGAAGACAAAGAAACAAACAACAGATGAAGGAGCAAGGAAAAAACCCACCAGACCTAACATATGAAAAGGAAATAGGCAGTCTACCTGAAAAATAATTCAGAATAATGATAGTAAAGATGATACCAAATCTTGGAAACAAACTGGACAGAACACAAGATATGTTTAAGGACCTAGAAGAGCTAAAGAGCAAATAAATAATCATGAAAAGCACAATAAATGAAATTAAAAATTCTCTAGAAGGGAAAAGAGCAGAATAAGTGAGACAGAAGAACATACAAGTGACCTGGAAGATAAAATAGTGGAAAAAACTACTGCAGAGCAGAATAAAGAAAAAAGAATTAATAGAATAGAGGACAGTCTCAGAGACATCTGGTAGAATAATAAATGCACCAACATTGGAATCTTAGGGGTCCCAGAAGATGAAGAGAAAAAGAGAGGGACTGAGAAATTATTTGAAGAGATTATAGTTGAAAACTTCCCTAATATGGGTAAGGAAATAGTTAATCAAGTCCAGGAAGCACAGAGAGTCTCATACAGGATAAATCCAATGAGAAACATGGCAAGGCACATATTAATCAAACTATCAAAAATTAAATACAAAGAAAAATTGAAAGCAGCAAGGGAAAAAACAACAAATAATATACAAGGGAAATCTTGTAAGGTTAACAGCTGATCTTTCAGCAGAAAGTCTGCAAGCCAGAAGAGAGTGGCAGGACATATGTAAAGTGATGAAAGAGAAAAACCTACAAAAAAGATTATCCTATCCAGCAAGGATCTCATTCAGATTTGATGGAGAAATTAAAACTTTACAAACAAGCAAAAGCAAAGAGAATTCAGCACCACCAAACCAGTTTTACAACAAATGCCAAAGGAACTTCTCTAGGCAGGAAACACGAGACAAGAAAAGACTTACAATAACAAACCAAAACCAATTAAGAAAATGGTAATAGGAACATACATATTGATAATTACCTTAAATGTAAATGGATTAAATGCTGCAATCAAAAGACATAGACTGGCTGAATGGACACCAAAAAAAGACCAGTATATATGCTTTCTACAAGAGATCCACTTCAGACCTAAGGACACATACACACTGAAAGTGAGGGGATGGAAAAAGATATTCCATGCAATTGGAAATAAAAAGAAAGCTGGAGTAACAATTCTCATATCAGAAAAAATTCACTTTAAAAAAAAGACTATTACAAGAGACAAAGAAGGACACTACATAATGATCAAGAGATCAATCCAAGAAGAAGATATAACAATTGTAAATATTTATGGACCTAATATAGGAGCAACTCAATACCTAAGGCAATACTAACAGCTATAAAAGGGGAAATCGACAGCAACACAATCATAGTAGGTGACTTTAACACCTCACTTTCACCAATGGACAGATCATCCAAAACGAAAATAAATAAGGAAACACAAGCTTTAAATAATACATTAAACAAGATGGACTTAATTGATATTTATAGGACACTCCATGCAAAAACAACAGAATACACTTTCTCCTCAAGAGCTCATGGAACATTCTCCAGGATAGATCATATCCTGGGTCACAGTCAAGCCTTGGTAAAATTAAGAAAATTGAAATTGTATCAAGTATCTTTTCCGACCACAACCTTCTGAGACTAGATATCAATTACAGGAAAATATCTGTAAAAAATATAAACACATGGAAGCTAAACAATACACTACTTAATAACCAAGAGATTTCTGAAGAAATCAAAGAGGAAATCAAAAAGTATCTAGAAACAAATGACAATTGAAACACGATAACCCAACACCTATGGGATGCAGCAAAAGCAATTCCAAGAGGGAAGTTTATAGTAATACAATCCTACCTTAAGAAAGAAGAAACATCTGAGATAAAGAACGTAAGCTTACACCTAAAGCAATTAGGGAAAGAACAACCAAACACCGCAAAGTTAGAAGAAGGAAAGGAATCATAAAGATCAGATTAGAAATAAATGAAAAAGAAATGAAGGAAACAATAGAAAAGATTAATGAAAATAAAAACTGGTTCTTTGAGAAGATAAACAAAATTGATAAACCATTATCCAGACTCATCAAGAGAAAAAGGGAGAAGACACAAATCAATAGAATTAGAAATGAAAAAGGGGAATAACAACTGACACTGCAGAAACACAAAGGATCATGAGAGATTACAAGCAACTATATGCCTATAAAATGGACAACCTGGAAGAAAGGGACAAATACTTAGAAATGTACAACGTTCCGAGACTGAACCAGGAAGAAATAGAAAATATGAACAGACAAATCAGAAGCACTGAAATTGAAACTGTGATAAAAAATCTTCCAACAAACAAAAGCCCAAGACCAGGTGGCTTCACAGGTGAATTCTATCAAACATTTAGAGAAGAGCTAACACCTACCCTTCTCAAACTCTTCCAAAATATAGCAGAGGGAGGAACTCTTCCAACTCATTCTACAAGGTCACCATCACCCTGACACCAAAACAGACAAAGATATCACAAAAAAAGAAAACCACAGACCAATATCACTGATGAGCAAAAATGTAAAAATCCTCAACAAAATACTAGCATACAGAATCCAACAGCATATTAAAAGGATCATACATCATGATCAAGTGGAGTTTATCCCAGGAATGCAAGGATTCTTCAATATACACAAATAAATCAATGTGATACACCATATTAACAAATTGAAGGAGAAAAACCTATGATCATCTCAATAGATGCAGAGAAAGCTTTCAACAAAATTCAACACCACTTTATGATAAAAATCATCCAGAAAGTTGGCATAGAGGGAAATTACCTCAACATAATAAAGGTCATATGTAACAAACCCAGAGCCAACCTCATCATCAATGGTGAAAAACTGAAATTATTTCCTGTAAGATCAGGAAGAAGACAAAGTTGGCCACTCTCACCACTATTATTCAACATAGTTTTGGAAGTTTTAGCCACGGCCATCAGAGAAGAAAAAGAAAGAAAATGAATCCAAATCAGAAAAGAAGAAGTAAAGCTGTCACTGTTTGCAGATACCATGATAATGTACCTAGAGAATCCTAAAGATGGTACCAGAAAAGTACTAGAGCTAATCAATGAATTTGGTAAAGTAGCAGGATACAAGATTAATGCACAGAATTCTCTTGCATTCCTATGCACTAATGATGAAAAATCTAGAAGTGAAATTAACAAAACACTCCAATATACCATTTCAAAAACAAGTATAAAATACCTAGGAATAAACCTAACTAAGTAGAAAAAAGATTTGTATGCAGAAAATTATAAGACACTGATGAAAGAAATTAAAAATGATACAAATAGATGGACAGATATACCATGTTCTTGGATTGGAAGAATCAACATTCTGAAAATGACTGTACTACACAAAGAGATCTACAGATTCAAGCAATCTCTATCAAACTATCAATGGCATTTTTCACAGAACTAGAATAAACAATTTCACAATTTGTGTGGAAACACAAAAGACCCGGAGTAGCCAAAGCAATCTTGAGAAAGAAAAACTGACCTGGAGAAATCAGGCTACTGGACTTCAGACTATACCACAAACCTACAGTAATCAAGACAATATGTTACTGGCACATATATAGATCAATGGAAATGGATAGAAACCTCAGAGATAAACCCACACACGTATGGTCAGCTTATCTTTGATAAAGGAGGCAAGAATATACAATGGAGAAAAGGCAGCATCTTCAATAAGTGGTGCTGGGAAAACTGGACAGGTACATGTAAAAGTATGAAATTAGAACACTCCCTAACACCATACAGAAAAATAAACTCAAAATGGAGTAAAAACCTAAATGTAAGGTCAGGCACTATCAAACTCTTAGAGGAAAACATAGGCAGAACACTCTAAGACATAAATCACAGCAAGATCTTTTTTGACCCACCTCCTAGAGAAATGGAAATCAAAACAAAAATAAACAAATGAGAGCTAATGAAACTTAAAACATTTTGCACAGCAAAGGAAACCGTAACCAAGATGAAATGACAATCCTCAGAATGGTAGAAAATATATGCAAATGAAGCAACTGACAAAGGATTAATCTCCAAAATTTACAAGCAGCTCATGCAGCGCAATATGAAAAAACAAATAACCCAAACCAAAAATGGGCAGAAGACCTAAATAAACATTTCTCCAAAGAAGATATACAGATTGTCAACAAACACATGAAAGAATGCTGAATGTCATTAATCACTAGAGAAGTTCAAATCAAAACTACAATGAGATATCTTCTCACACCGGTCAGAATGGCCATCATCAAAAATTCTACAAACAATAAATGCTGGAGAGGTTGTGGAGAAAAGGGAACTCTCATATACTGTTGGTGGGAATGTAAATTGATACAGCCACTATGGAGAACATTATGGAATTTCCTTAAAAAACTAAAAATAGAACTACCATATGACCCAGCAATCCCACTACTGGGTCTATACCCTGAGAAAACCATAATTCAAAAAGTCATATACCACAATGTTCATTGCAGCTCTATTTACAATAAGCAGGACAAGGAAGCAACCTAAGTGTCCATTGACAGATGAATGGATAAAGAAGATGTGGCACATATATAGAATGGAATATCACTCAGCCATATAAAGAAATGAAATTGAGTTATTTGTAGTGAGGTTGATGGACCTAGAGTGTCATACAGAGTGAAGTAAGTCAGAAAGAGAAAAACAACTACTGTATGCTAACATATATATATGGAATCTAAAAAAAAAAAAAGAAAGAAAAGAAAAAATGTTCATGAACCTTGGGGCAAGATGGGAATAAAGATGCAGACCTACTATAGAATGGACTTGAGGACACAGTGAGGGGGAAGGGTAAGCTGGGACAAAGTGAGAGAGTGGTAGTATATATATGGACATATATACACTACCAAATGTAAAATAGATAGCTAGTGGGAAGCAGTTGCATAGCACAGGGAGATTGGCTCAGTGTTTTGTGACCAGCTAGAAGAGTGGGATAGGGAGGGTGGGAGGGAGGGAAACACAAGAGGGAAGAGATATGGGGATATAGGTGTATGTATAACTGATTTACTTCGCTATAAAGCAAAAAGTAACACACCATTGTAAAGCAATTATACTCCAATAAAAACGTTAAAAAAAAAGATTTACAAACATGCCAAATATTTAAGTTAACCCATAGGATGTACAGTATAAAATCAATTTCTATTATGTCACACACACACACACACACACACACACACACACACACACACACACACATTCTACCATAACTAAAGTAGAATTTCATTCTGAAGCACTGAAACTAAAACAAAGAGAGCAGGAGAGAAAAGCAGAGTGAAATAAATTCCTTGTCATGCCACTGGTTAATTACATTATGCAGTAGTTGATTCATTTTAATGCTGGAGATGAGGACATATGTTTATTTTATTCTTAATTTGTACTATAAATTCAGGGATGTTTTCAGAGTGGCACTATATCTGGTTAAGTAGAAAAATATCATACAGTGCTCAGACCAAGAAAAAATTTGAAAATTGTGAATCCCAGGTATCTCCGGAATCAACATAAAAATCAAATACCTCAAAATATGTTGTTTTGATCCCTACTGCATACACAAATTCTGCTAGATTAGAATGTAGTAGGAAAGCACCATTTCTCTACTTTCAAAGTATTAATGATAGGGCAAAAACATACTCATGAACACAATTATATCAGCATAAGGGACAGGCTATGATAAATAATGTAACTGACATAAAATAATACTGTTATCAGCAAAGGGGTACTGAAAAATGCATGCCAAATGGAAAGAGACAGAGGAACTAATATCTGCTGTGTATGTTATGTATGTTGATTTATATTTGTAGGTGCGTCTTATTACATATGTTGCTTTACACATGTAAGTGGGAGACCAAACACTATTCAATACCCTGTACTGTCCTAGATGGGAAAAGATTCTAAAAAACAGTGGATATATGTATATGTATAACTGATTCACTTTGTTATATACCTGAAACAAACACAACAATGTAAATCAACTATACTCCAATGAAAAATTTGTAAAAATGAGATAGATGTTATGATCTCATTGTACTTAATATATTTTATGCTGGAAATCAAACACTAAACCAATATTTATCGCAAACATTCTTTTTAGTTCTCTTCTGCTCAGCAATACTTCTGCTTTTATTTTAAAACATCTTTATTGGAGTATAATTGTTTTACAATGGTGTGTTAGCTTCTGCTTTATAACAAAGTGAATTAGTTATACATATACATATGTCACCATATCTCTTTCCTGTTGCTTCTCCTTCCCTCCCACCCTTCCTCTCCTACCCACCTGGGTGGTCACAAAGCACAGAGCTGATCTCCCTGTGCTATGCGGCTGCTTCCCACTAGCTATCTATTTTATGTTTGGTAGTGTATATATGTACAGGCCACTCTCTCATTTTGTCCCAGCTTACCCTCCCCTTCTCTGTATCCTCAAGTCCATTCTCTAGTAGGTCTGTGTCATTATTCCCATCTTGCCCCTAGGTTCTTCATGAACATTTTTTTTTTCTTAGATGCCATATATATGTGTTAACATACGGTATTTCTTTTTCTCTTTCTGACTTACTTCACTCTGTATGACAGACTCTAGATGCATCCACCACACTACAGATAACTCAATTTCATTTTGTTTTAGGGCTGAGTAATATTCCATTGTATATATGTGCCACATCCTCTTTATCCATTCATCTGTTGATGGACAATTAGGTTGCTTCTATTTCCTGGCTATTGTAAATAGAGCTGCAGTGAACATTGTGGTACATGACTCTTGTTGAATTATGGTTTTCTCAGGGTATATGCTAAGTAGTGGGATTGCTGGGTCGTATGGTAGTTCTAGTTTTAGTTTCTTAAGGAACATCCATACTGTTCTCCATAGTGGCTGTATCAATTTACATTCCCACCAACAGTGCAAGAGGGTTCCCTTTTCTCCACACCCTCTCCAGCATTTACTGTTTGAAGATTTTTTGATGATGGCCATTCTTACCGGTGTGAGAAGATATCTCATTGTGGTTTTGATTTACATTTCTCTAATGATTAATGATGTTGAGCATTCTTTCATGTGTTTGTTGGCAATCTGTAAATTTTCTTTGGAGAAATGTCTATTTAGGTCTTCTGCCCATTTTGGGATTAGGTTGTTTGTTTATTGATATTGAGCTGCATGAGCTGCTTGTAAATTTTGGAGATTAATCCTTTGTCAGTTGCTTCATTTACAAATATTCTCTCCCATTTGAGGGTTGTCTTTTCATAATGTTTATTGTTTCCTTTGCTGTGCAAAAGCATTTAAGTTTCATTGGGTCCCATTTGTTTATTTTTGTTTTGATTTCCATTTCTCTAGGAGTTGGGTTTAAAAGGATCTTGCTGCGATTTAGTTCATAGAGTGTTCTGCCTATGTTTTCCTCTAAAAGTTTTAGAGTGTCTGGTGTTATATTTAGGTCTTTAATTAATTTTGAGTTTATTTTTGTATATGGTGTTAGAGAGTGTTCTAATTTCATTCTTTTACATGTAGCTATCCAGTTTTCACAGCACCATTTACTGAAGAGGCTGTCTTTTGCCACTGTATATTCTTACCTCTTTTATCAAAGATAACGTGACCATATGGGCATACGCTTTCTATCTCTGGGTTTTCTATCCTGTTCCATTGATCTATTTTTCTGTTTTTGTGCCAGTACCATACTGCCTTGATTACTGTAGCTTTGTAATATAGTCTGAAATAAGGGAGCCTGATTCATCCACCTTTGTTTTTCATTCTCAAGATTGCTATGTCTATTCAGGGTCTTTTGTGTTTCCATACAAATTGTGAAATTTTTTGTTCTAGTTCTGTGAAAAATGCCATTGGTAGTTCCATAGGGATTGTGCTGAATCTGTAGATTGCTTTGCATAGTGTAGTAAATTTCAGAATGTTGATTATTCTAATCCAAGAAAATGGTATCTTCTTCAATTACTTTCATCAGTGTATTATAATTTTCTGCATACAGGTCTTTTGTCTCCTTAGGTAGGTTTATTCCTAGGTATTTTATTCCTTTTGTTGCAATAATAAATAGGAGTGTTTTCTTAATTTCACTTCCAGATTTTCATCATTAGTGTATAGGAATGCAAGAGATTTCTGTGCATTAATTTTGTATCCTGCTGCTTTACCAAACTCATTGATTAGCTCTAGTAGATTTCTGGTACCATCTTTAGGATTTTCTATGTATAATATTAAGTCATCTGCAAACAGTGACAGCTTTACTTCTTTTCCAATTTGGATTCCTTTTATTTATTTTTCTTCTCTGATTGCTGTGGCTAGAACTTCCAAAACTATGTTCAATAGTAGTGGTGACAGTGGGCAACCTTGTCTTTTTCCTGATCTTAGTGGAAATGGTTTCAGTTTTTCACCATTAAGAATGATACTGGCTGTGGGTTTGTCATATGTGGTCTTTGTTATGTTGAGGAAAGTTCCCTCTATGGCTACTTTCTGGAGGATTTTTATCATAAAAGGGTGTTGAATTTTATTGAAAGCTTTCTCTGCATGTGTTGAAATGATCATATGGTTTTTCTCCTTCAATTTGTTAATATGGTATATCACATTGATTGATGTGCATATATTGAAGAATCCTTGCATTCCTGGGAAAAACTCCACTTGATCATTGTGCATGATCCTTTTAATGTGCTGTTGGATTCTGTTTGCTAGTATTTTGTTAAGGATTTTTGCATCTATGTTCATCAGTGATTTTGGCATATAGTTTTCTTTCTTTTTAACATCTTTGTCTGGTTTCAGTGTCAGGGTGAGAGTGGCCGTGTAGAATGAGTTTGGGAGAGTTCCTCCCTCTGCTCTATTTTGCAAGAGTTTGAGAAGGATAGGTGTTAGCTCTTCTCTAAATGTTTGATAGAATTGGCCTGTGATGCAATCTGATCTGGGCTTTTGCTTGTTGGAAGATTTTTAATCACAGTTTCAATCTCAGTGCTTGTGACTGGTCTGTTCAGATTTTCTGTTTCTTCCTGGTTTAGTTTCTGAAGGTTGTGCATTTCTAAGAGTTTGTCCCTTTCTTCCAGATTGGCCATTTTATTGACATATAGTTGCTTGTGTTAATCTCTCATGATCCTTTGTGTTTCTGCAGTGTCAGTTGTTACTTCTCCTTTTTCATTTCTAATTCTATCGATGTGAGTCTTTTCCCTTTTTTCTTGATGACTCTGGCTAATGGTTTATCAATTTTGTTTATCTTCTCAAAGAACCAGTTTTAGTTTTATTGATATTTGCTATTGTTTCCTATATTTCTTTTGCATTTAATTCTGATCTGATCTTTTCGATTTATTTCCTTTTGCTGTCCCTGGGGTTTTCTTGTTCTTCCTTCTCTAGTTGCTTTAGGTGTAAGGTTAGGTTGTTTATTTGAGATGTTTCTTAAGGTAAGATTATATTGCTATAAACTTCCCTCTTAGAACTGCCTTTGATGCATCCCATAGATTTTGGGTCACTATGTTTTCATTGTCATTTGTTTCTAGGTATTTTTTGAGTTCCTCTTTGACTTCTTCAGTGATCTCTTGGTTATTATGTAGTGTATTGTTTAGCCTCCATGTCTTTGTATTTTTTACAGATTTTTTCCTGTAATTGATATCTTGTCTCAAAGTGTTGTGGTCAGAAAAGATACTTGATAAAATTTCAATTTTCTTAAATTTATCAAGGCTTGATTTGTGACCCACAATATGATCTATCCTGGACAATGTTCCATGCGCACTTGAGAAAAATGTGTATTCTGTTTTTTTTTTGGATGGAATGTCCTATAAGTTTCAATTAAGTCCATCTTGTTTAATGTATCATTTAAAGCTTGTGTTTCCTTATTTATTTTCATTTTGGATGATCTGTCCATTGGTGAAAGTGGGGTGTTAAAGTCCCCTACTATGATTGTGTTACTCTCAATTTCCCATTTTATTGGTGTTCATATTTGCCTTATGTATTGCATTGCTCCTCTGTTAGGTGCATAAATATTTACAATTGTTATATCTTCTTGGATTGATCTCTTGATCATTATGCAGTGTCCTTCTCTGTCTCTTGTAAAAGTCTTTGTTTTAAAGTCTATTTTGTCTGATATGAGAATTGTTACTCCAAATTTCTTCTGATTTCCATTTGCATGGAATATCTTTTTCCATTCCCTCACTTTCAGTGTGTATGTGTCTGAAATGGGTCTCTTGTAGACAACATATATAAAGGTCTTGTGTTTGTATCCATTCAGCCAGTGTATGTCTTTTGGTTAGAGTATTCAATCCATTTACCTTTTAGGTAATTATCGATATGTATGTTCCTATTACCATTTTCATAATTGTTTAGCGTTTGTTATTGTAGGCCTTTTCCTTCTCTTGTGTTTCCTGCCAGGGAAGTTCCTTTAGCATTTGTTGTAAAGCTGGTTTTGTGGTGCTGAATTCTCTTAGGTTTTACTTGTCGTGAAGGTTTTAATTTCTCCATCAAATCTGAATGAGAGCCCTGTTGGGTAGAGTAATCTTGGTTGTAGTTTTTTCTCCTTCATCACTTTAAATATGTCCTGCCATTCCCTTCTGGCTTGCAGAGTTTCTGCTGAAAGGTCAGCTGTTAACCTTATGGGGATTCCCTTGTGTGTTATTTGTTGCTTTTCCCTTGCTGTTTTTAATATTTTTTCTTTGTATTTAATTTTTGATAGTTTGATTAATATGTGTCTTGGCATGTTTCTCCTTGGATTTATCCTGTACGGGACTATCTGTGCTTCCTGGACTTTATTAACTATATCTTTTCCCATATTAGGGAAGTTTTCAACTATAATCTCTTCAAATAATTTCTCGGTCCCTTTCTTTTTCTCTTCTTCTGCTGGCACCCCTATAATTCAAATGGTGCGTTTAATGTTGCCCCAGAGGTCTCTGAGACTGTCCTCAATTCTTTTCATTCTTTTTTTCTCTATTCTCCTCTGCAGTAGTTATTTCCACTATTTTATCTTCCAGGTCACTTATCCGTTCTTCTCCCTCAGTTATTCTGCTGTTGATCACTTCTAGAGAATTTTTAATTTCATTTATTATGTTGTTCATCACTGTTTGTTTGCACTTTATTTCTTCTAGTTCCTTGTTATACATTTCTTGTGTTTTCTCCATTCTAATTCCAAGATTTTGGATCCTCTTTACTATCATTATTCTGAATTCTTTTTCAGGTAGACTGCCTATTTACTCTTCATTTGTTAGGTCTGGTGGGTTTTTGCCTTGCTCCTTCATCTGCTGTGTGTTTCCCTGTCTTCTCATTTTGTTTATCTTAGTATGTTTGGGGTCTCCTTTTCACAGGCTGCAGGCTTGTAGCTCCCATTGTTTTTGGTGTCTGTCCCCAGTGGTTAACGTTGGTTTAGTGGGTTGTGTCAGGTGCCTGGTGGAGGAGCCTAATACCTGTGCTCTGGTGGATGAGCCTGGATCTTGTCTTTCTGTTGGGCAAGTCCATGTCAGGTGGTGTGTTTTGGGGTGACTGTGGCCTTATTATTATTTTAGGCTGCCTCTCTACTAATGGATGGTGTGTGTTCCTGTCTTGCTAGTTGTTTGGCATAGGGTGTCCAGCACTGTAGTTTGCTGGTCGTTGAGTGGAGCTGGGTCTTGGCGTTGAGATGGAGATCTCTGGGAGATTTTCACCGTTTGATATTATGTGGAGCTGGGAGGTCTCTTGTAACTCAGTGTCCTGAAATTGGCTCTCCCCTGTCAGATGCACAGCCCTGTCACCTGGCTGGAGTACCAAGAACCTGTCATCAACATGGCTCAGAAGAAAAGGGAGAAAAGAAAGAAAGAAAGAAAGAAAGAAAGAAAGAAAGAAAGAAAGAAAGAAAGAAAGAAAGAAAGAAAGAAAGAAGATAAAATAAAATAAAGTAGGATAAAATAAATTAAAGTTTATTAAAAAATAATTATTAAAAAAATTCTAAAGTAGTAATAAAAAAAAAAGAAAGAAAGAAGGAAGAGAGCAACCAAACCAAAAAACATATCCACCAATAATAACAAGTGTTAAAAACTATACTAAAAAAAAAACAACAACAAAAACAAAACAAAACAAAAAAAAAAACTGACAGACAGAACCCTAGGACAATGGTAAAAGCAAAGCTATACAGACAAAATCACTCACAGAAGCATGTACATACACACTCACAGAAAGAAAAATCGGGACAAAAAAATATATATCATTGCTCCCAAAGTCCACCTCCTCAATTTGGGATGATTCGTTGTCTATTAAGGCATTCCACAGATGCAGGGTACATCAAGTTTACTCTGGATATTTAATCCACTGCTCCTGAGGCTGCTGAGAGTGATTTCCCTTTCTCTTCTCTGTTCACACAGCTCCTGGCATTCAGCTTTTGATTTGGACCTGCCTCTGTGTGTAGGTCACCTGAGGCATCTGTTCTTCGCCCAGACAGGATACGGTCACAGTAGCAGCTGATTTGGGGGCTCTGGCTCTCTCAGGTCAGCAGGGAGGGAGGGGTATGGAGTGTGGGGTGAGCCTGTGGCAGCAGAGGCTGGT
The DNA here is from genome assembly GCF_964374135.1 of Grampus griseus. Classification (NCBI taxonomy): domain Eukaryota; kingdom Metazoa; phylum Chordata; class Mammalia; order Artiodactyla; family Delphinidae; genus Grampus; species Grampus griseus. The sequence goes on along the minus strand of NC_139009.1, from coordinate 71,637,033 downwards.
GTGATGTCCACCAGCCTGAGGCATGCCATGTGCTCTTCCTAGGAAGTTGTCCCTGAATCATGGGACCCTGGTAGTGGCAGGCTGCACAGGCTCATGGGAGGTGAGGTGTGGATAGTGACCTGTGCTTGCACACAGGTTTCTTATTCACCACAGCAGCAGCCTTAGCATCTTATGACCGTCTCTGGGGTCCACGCTGTGAGCCCTGGCTCGTGCCTGTCTTTGGAGCTCCATTAAGTGGCGCTCTTAATCCCCTCTCCTCTTGCACCGGGAAACAATGAGCCAAGAAAAAGTCTCTTGCCTCTTCGGCAGGTCCAGACTTTTTCCTAGACTCCCTCCTGGCTATCTGTGGCTCACTAGCCCCCTTCAAGCTGTGATCACACAGCCAACCCCAGTCTTCTCCCTGGGATCCAACCTCCGAAGCCCGAGCCTCAGCTCCCAGCCCCCTCCAGCCCCAGTGGGTAAGCAGACAAGCCTCTCGGGCTGGTGAGTGCTGGTCGACACCGATCCTCTGTGTGGGAATCTCTCTGTTTTGCCCTCCACACCCCTGTTGCTGCACTCTCCTCAGTGGCTTCAAAGCTTCCCCCCTTCGCCACCCACAGTCTCCGCCCATGAAGGGTCTTCCTAGTGTGTGGAAACATTTCCTCCTTCACAGCTCCCTCCCACTGGTGCAGGTCCCATCCTTATTCTTTTGTCTTTGTTTGTTTTTTTCTTTTGCCCTACCCTGGTACGTGGGGGTTTCTTGCCTTTTGGGAGGTCTGAAGTCTTCTGCCAGCATTCAGTAGGTGTTCTATAGGAGTTGTTCCACATATAGATGTATTTCTGATGTATTTATGGGGTGGAAGATGATCTCCATGTCTTACTCTTCTGCCATCTTGAAGTTCCACTCAATACTTCTGCTTTTGTAGATGATTTCACATTAAATTTAATCATTCCTACTAAGGGTAGTGTTTCTGTTTATATTTTTTCCAAGTGTATCTCTTAACTTTGTCTACACTGAGACTTTTCTTTTCATCCTCACTGATACCTTAGCTGAGTAGTAGCTACCTCACCTGTTGTCAAGCAGGTCATTGATATAGTAAAGTACCCTACAAAATTTCTTTCTCTCACTATGTTCATCAGTGACATCATCACCATCTCTATCATTTTCTCTTTTAATTTTCTTTTTCTTACCAGAAAGTCTGTCTTAATCTTTTTTTTTTTTTTTTTGGATTTTTCTTACTATTTTTTTTTTCTATTTTGACCTTATTTACATTATCATTGCAGATCTATCATCTATCTCTCACAAATTAAGTTCATTCTTGTGTGTGTGTGTGTGTGTGTGTGTGTGTGTGTGTGTGTGTGTGTTTTATGTAATCCTACTGGTTCTGTTTATCTAGTGGAACCCTGACTGATGCAAATTTTGATAGAGTGGTTCAAGAAAATCTTGACAAAGGAAAGTTTTATGAATTGATCTTGGTTTCTGACATTGGTTATCTAATATGATTAGATTTAAAGGCACTGATGATTCTATTTCCAGTGGTAAATAAGGCACTGGTTTATCCATGTCATTACGTGGCAAGAAAAATATACAAAACATCACCACTAGATACTCCTTATCAAATATTTGTAAAGACTAAGTTTCCAGGAACTCAAGTATTTGATACCTTAGGACATATTGATATTAGTAAAACTAAGATGTATAAACTGAGATTAGCTGATTATTTCTATTTGTGTGGATGAATTTGGGAAATAAAAATGATGAGTTCAGGACTTCAAATTTCAAATTCCCAAATTTATGCCCACTCAAGGCATAAATTATCTGTAAGTCTGCCCTGAAAGAAACTATATCTTGTAGATAAAAGGCTAGAGTTTTTCTGAAGGCCAAACCCAGAGTCTCAACCTGCATGTGGTTGAAATATAATACAACTTGACTGGGAATTCCCTGGTAGTCCAGTGAAGTGAACTCCATGCTATCACTGCCTAGGGCCTGGATTTGATCCCTGGTTGGGGAACTGAGATCCCGCAAGCCATGCGGTGTTGCCAAAATGAATAAATAAATAAATAAAATGAGGAAAAAATTTAAAACAAAAACCAACTTGACCAACCTTGCAGAGTGTGTACTGTTAAAGTAAAGACATTGATTGGGACAAAAAGGTATCCTGGAAAATAGAATGAGGACATATGTGAAGATCCCAATGAAGCTGGGAATATAGAACTCCTAAATTCTGCTGAGTCTTCTTTCCCTACAGATGTAGGCTTTCCAACTCTGATTGAAGAGGTCGACTCTATTTTGTCTGAAGAACCTGTAATTGCTTCCCTTGAACTTTCCAGAGACTGCTGATTCTCTTCAGGACCCAATCTCATCACCTTTCTTTGCTTCTAGACTTATGTCTAAACTGAAGTACCAGCAGGACTCAAAGGGTGAGATAGGAAGTATAAGCTACAAGAAGTGTTGCTACACATGAAAACAACTACATGATGTTTCCAATTTATACGGAAAGAAATCTGGGTAATATATATGGGAATAGATATTAAGGATGTGGCATAATGGTGAAAGGAAAATAAAGTTGGATCAGGTCAATTCTATTTATGTAGGGACACTAAGCAGGAATTCTATATTCAAAGTTTTAGAAAGACAATTAGAAATGGTTCTAACTACTTATTTGGTTGGTTGGCTGAAACATGGACCTAAAATTTGTCTACACTAAATAAGGTTGAAATGCTAGAACTGCCTGGGTAAACTTTACAGGAAAGTATCCAAAGTCTTAGGGAGATTGGAATAGTACAGCAGATTTATTATATAAGACTTGCTTACACACTTCTGGAAATTCCCAAGGACATGCCTTTCAACATGGCTGTGAGAAATAAATTTGTGACGGAAGCCACCATCATCCTTGAAGAGATCTGTTGCCACTCTTCTTTTTGGTCAGAAACTACAGTGGAAACTTCTGCAATTCAGCTGACTTCCCCAAATTCAGTGGAGAAAATTGGATAGCAATTGTCAAGGGTCCAACTGGTAGCACTGAATCATCAAAGCCAAGATGATCATGCTTAGCATTCTGTAATGGATAGCTAAGTCAAGGTAGTTGTCAGAATAGTTCAAGTTACAGTGACCTATGCTGTTGGCTAGTGATTGTGGTGTTCCTATAAAAGAAATAGATGGACGGTATAATAATTGCTACTTATCTGTATAAGTATATGAATCTAGGCTAGATATAAGAAATCTAACTTGAAATAACAAAACAACCATGGTTCTTTTATCAATTCCCAGGCTTTAGGAAGTTTATAGACCCAAAACCCCTTAAATGAAGGAGAGGATGGGTCCCATTCATGATGCACTCTGCTATAATTTATATGTTAAAATTATTAAAAAGTTCCAAAGAGACCTGTCACCATTTATCAGGGTGATTGTTTACTCTGAAAAGGGAACTATTCATATTTTCAAGTTTTGGGGGAGATTGCTAGACACTGACTCTGAATTGACACTAATTCAAAGAGACCCAAAATATCTCTGTGGTCCAACAGTAAAAGAAGAGGCTTATAGAAGTCAAATACTCAGAGTTTTAGCTCTGGTCCATCTCCCAGTGTATACGGTATATTGCCAAACCCATCCTGTGGTTACTTTCCCAATTCCAAGCATAAATGTAATAGATACATACACCAACTGGTAGAATGTTTACCTTTTTTGTCTGGCCTGTGGAGTGAACACTTATTTTTGGAAAGGATAAATGGAAGCAACTAGAACTGCCTCTACCTAAATAAAAATATAGTAAACCAAAGGCAATGACACATTCCTGAAGGGATTGCAGAGATTAGTGCCAGCATAAATGACTTGAGAGATGCACAGGTAGTGATTCCCCCAACTTCCCCATCCAATTTGCCTATTTGGCCTGTGCAGAAAACAGATGGATCTTGGAGAATGAGAATAGATTATCATACACTTAACCAGGAGTGACTGCAATTGCAGCTGCTTTCCAGATATGGATACATTGCTTGAGCAAATTAGCATATCCCCTGGTACCTAGTTTGCCGCTATTGATCTGAATTTTTTTTCTCAATACTTGTTAGTAAAAATCTCCAGAAACAGTTTTCTTTCAGATGATTAACTAACAATATACTTTTAGTGTAGTGTTCTACTTCAGAGGTATATCACTCTCCATCCCTATACCACAATTTAGTCTACAAGGAACTTCATCACCTATCCCTTCCAAATGACATCACACTGATATGTAGCATTGATGGTGTTATGCTGATTGGACTTAGTTAGCAAGAAGTAGCAACTATTCTAGACATAATGGGAAAACAATTGCATGTCAGAAAATGGGAAATAAATTCTAGAAAAATTCAGAGAACTTTCACCTCAGTGGAATTTCTAGGGACCCAGTGGAGTGGAGTATCTTCAGAAATTTCTTCTGAGGTGAAGAATGTAAAGAATAAGTCACTGCACTAGCCCTTCCTGTAACCAAAAATACTCACTCAGTAACTAGTGGACCTCTTTGGATTTTGGAAACAACATAATTCTCATTCAGGTGTGCTACTCCTGCCATAGTGGTCCAAAAAGCCACTAGTTTAGAGTGGGGCCCAGAAGATGGGAAGGCTCTGCAACCAGTTCAAACTGCTATGCAAGCTGATATGCCAATTGGGCCCTTTGATCCAGAAGATTCTATAGTACTTGAAATGTCGGTGGTAGATAGAGATTCTATTTGGATCCTTTGGCCTCCCCTATAGATGAGTCACAGCACAGCCTTCTTAGGATTTTGTAGCAAAGCCCTACCATTTTATGTGTAAAACTACTTTCCTTTAGAGAAGCAGCCTTTGGCTTGCTCCTGGCTTTAGTAGAGACTAAAAGCTTTACCACGAGTCTCCATGTTACCATGTGACCTGAGCTTGGTGTTTTCTGACCCATTAAGTCATAAATTTGGGCATGTACAGTAGCACTCCATTTTCAAATGGAAGTAGTATATAAAAGATCAGACTTAAGTAGGTCCTGAAGGCACAGCAAGGTACATGAGGAAGTGCCCTGTATGCCTAGGACCCCTACACCTGCTACATTATCTTCTCTCTCCCAGCCAATACCTATGTTCTCATTTAGAGTTCCCTATGACCAGTTGAGGAAGAGGAAATTTGGGCCTGATTTACAGGTAGATCTGCCTGATATGCAGGTACCACCCAAAAGTTGCCAGTGGTATTACTACAGCCTCTCTCTGTGACATCCTTAAAGGATATGGGTGAAGCAAAATCCTTCTAGTGAGCATAATTTGAGCAGTGCAGCTGTTCGTTTATTTTGCCTGGAAGGTAAAATGACCAAAGGTATGAGTTTACACTGACTCATGGCTGTGACCAAAAGTTTGGCTAGAAGGTCAAGGACTTGGAAGGAATATAATTAGTAAAGTGCCAACAAGGATATCTGTGAAAGAGGTATATTAATTGACAACTCTGAACGGGCCAAATTGTAAAGATATCTGTATCCCATGTGAATGATAACCAATGTGTGACCTCAGCAGAGCAGGATTTTAATAGTCAAGTGGATTAGATTAGTTGTCCTATAAAATTCAGTCAGTCTCCTTCCAGAGTCATTCTTTTCATTTCCCAATGTACTCATGGCTTCAATGATGAGCTCAGTAATATGAACTTCCACTCATCAAAGCTGATCTGGCTACAGTTACTGCCCAGTGCCCAATCTTTCTGCTTGTGCATTTTGTCTACCTTTTCTATTAAAGTCCTGAACATACGTATCATTATTATTTCAATTTCCTTGTCTGTTAACGTCATAATCTGTGTCATACCTCAGTTGGTTCTGATGCTTGTTTTGTCTTTCAGATTCTGTTTCATTCTTGAATTGGTGTGCTTTGTAATTCTGTTGTTGTTGTTCTTAAAAACCAGACATGTTGTATCAAGTAATAGGACCTTCTATTTAGGCTAGTACTTTGACTTTGTTTTATATTTGTTTTAGCTATAGTTTCCAGAGCACACAAAATCCTCTAGTGTCCTTGTTTTTGTCTCCTCTCTCTTTTTATTTTGTTTTTCTTTTTTTGTGTGGTATGCAGGCCTCTCACTGTTGTGGCCTCTCCCGTTGTGGAGCACAGGCTCCCGACGTGCAGGCTCAGTGGCCATGACTCATGGGCCCAACCGCTCCGCGGCATGTGGGATCTTCCTGGACCGGGGCACGAACCCGTGTCCCCTGCATCGGCAGGGGACTCTCAACCACTGCACCACCAGGGAAGCCCTTGTCTCCTCTCTTGATTTGAGTTTTCTCAGTACTCCTCAGAGAGAGTCTGTGTCTTGAAATTCTTTAATCTGAAATCCACTATTATTATACTGGAATATGGTGGTAAGGTATGATAAGGGGAAGCATTCTATAATGTTCTAATTGAATCTCAAGCTTTTAACGAGCACCAGTCTCTGCCCTATGATTTTCACAATTATTTCTTATTTTATAGTTTCTTCCTTCTCCACTGATGAGAAAGGAAATCTAGAAGTTGCTAGAATGAGAGGAATGCCCTTCTCCCATAGCTCTTAGACAAGGCTCATTATGTGTTTACTTGGAGATTAGATCTTTGTGTTGGAGAATACTCCCTTCACCTTGCTGCCATAATCTGATTTTTCTTGGCTCTTCACCACAAGAAACTCCAAGAATCGTAGAGGTAAGGCCCATGAAAGTGTGAAGGCATCCCTAAAACTGTAGTTTCCAGGAGTTTCTCAGTCTCAATCTATTCTTCATTTAAGCTTCATCAATTTATCATTTAGGTGTGCCGACCAGTTGAAGGCTCCAGCAGTTTCTGCTCCAAGTAAGTATATTTTGGCTGTGACTCTCAGAATGCACCTGTCTATCCAGAGTTTGGGGAGGCAATTTACTCTGTAAACTCAGTTTTAAGATGGGTGCATGAAAGTTATTTACTTTTAACTTGTCTTTCTTGTTGTGAGGATGGAAATGATAACTTCCAAGCAATTCACGTGTCAAAACTGAAACTAAACATCAACACCTACACTTGGATAGTTGGTCTGTTCTGATATAATTATACCTCAGTTGGATATCCCACTGTACCAATTGCCCATTTTACGCTCATTATCTACTTCCTGCAACATAGGAAGTGTATGTCCATGAAGGTCCTAAACATGCCATTTGGATAATCATAGTTTGGTCTATGCAATAGCAGAGTGACATTAATGGTGGAAAACCTCATAATTGCTTTTTATAATTGCTATTCTCTTGAATCCACCTTCTTAAAAGAGAACAAATGAAAGCTTGGAACTATCATTTTGTAAAATTCTCATTCCATGATTAGTTTTGAATATCAGGTTGCTGACCAGGAGAAGTGTTTATGTAAAGTATGTTACTGGGTAGTAAAAGAACAGCTTTTGGAGGGTGGTAGATAGAATATGAAGGGATAAAATGGGCTCATTAGTGCTGTGGAATATCTATGTGTGTTCATGCATGTATTTTCTTACAACTCAAAACATACTTGACAAACAGTAATTCATTTCATCCTCAGTGGGTTGAACCTTGTGAGAAAAATACAGAGATATTACTTTCCCCAAATTTATACATTAGGTATCTTACAATCTTAAAGAATATGTCTGTCAAAGACTCAAGGTGACTAAGTTTTAAGCAGTGCAGGAATGGTTCTTAGACAGGCTTGAACTCTCGATCTGTTGAGGGACGCTTCTAACTTTCACTTTGTGATTTCATACCAAATACAAAGTGCTGGGATTAGTTCATACCAATTTCTCCGGGAATTTACTGCATTGTTTTCTGTTTTATGTAACCATTAACATTTGTCTTTATTTTGTCTCTTGTCAAATTTTTATCAGTTACATCTTTTTTTGTTTGTTTGTTTGTTTTTGGCCACTATGCAGGCGTGCATTGGAAGTGAGATTTTTAATTCCCTGGCAATATCACTATTGATAGGTTCATTTTTCTCCAATGCTATAGTTTAAAATATCAGATAGACTTGGGTTTGAAATTTATCTTCTCCATCTACTTATTATGTGACCTGAGGCAAAGTATTTAATTTATCTAAACATCATTTTTTTTCAGCCATTTTATGGGAACTCCAACAGTATCTACTACCTAAGGCTATTGTAAAGACTGCAAAAATAACTCATTTAATGGGTTTAGGTTACTACCTGTCACAGTGTGTGAGCCAAATACAGCTGACCTAAGTTATTCTATACCCCATCTATTTAGTTTTCAGTAGTGGAAATTAGGCAGATTTTTAGATGGGACAATTTAATTTTTTTTTAATTTTAGGGACCATTTGTAAGTAAATTGTTTATATGTCCAAATCCTGGTAAATTTAAACCAAATTCCTGATATTTCATTGTCTTCTTAGTGTGAGCAGTCAGAGTGACACTGAAGAGGAACAAGTTAAGAAAAAACAAAAAATAAGGGACTAATCACAAGGTTAAATAAAAAATGCAAGAACAAAACTTCAAAGCCATAATTTATAGAGGGTTCAAAGCAAACATGTAGAATTTATAAAAATGATATTTTTCCCCAACCAATTAATGGTGCAGGAAACATACATTTTTACTTTGGGGATAAATAAAATGGCCCACTTGTATACAAAGAACAATCATGCTCCCAATCAATTCAATTTCATCACTTAGTTTTCACTGGAAATGCATTTTTAGAATTGGTGGGAAATGTAGCTTGGGGGAGTTCATCAATTGAATTATATTTCAATAACACGGAACTCCATTACAGTGTCCTATGTCATCAATCCATGTAAAATTAAAACATATCTGGAGTAATAATATTACACAGTTTCATTTGTATTCCAATTAACATTTTGCATTTTGCTTTTAGATCTTTCATTACAAATGGATTGCCAAATTAAATGAGGTGGCAAGTTTTCTATATCTAGCACCATCTAGTTTTAATTTGTACTTTCCTGGCAAAAAAAATATGAACAACTGTCATCATTACTGAAAACTGAAAAGAATGGAGCAATATAAAAATTCCCCAATAGTTTACTTTCATCTTTCCTGACAAAAAACATTCTGCCTTCATTTGCCTCAATTACAGAGTCAATGTTTTAAACCTGATAGAAGCTTAAAGATACTCTTTTGACCCAGTGTAGGAAGACTTAAGCTTTTACATTTTAAAACTATTATATGAAAAATCTCATATCCATAGTCTTAAATATCCTCGAGTTAATAGAATGAAAATATATGTACTTTGTGATTTTAGTTCAGAAAATTTTACTTATGGCATATATGGAGGTACAATAATATATTTGCTATAAGGATTAAATGAGACAATATCTATAAAAGGTTTAAGGTGGTGCTTATAATATTGGATTATGTGTGTCTATTTTAGCACTACTAGCATTGTCTTTATCTTGCTTCTTTATTCTTAATTATTTATTTACATTATCTAGCACTCAATGTATTTTTCTGCTGAAGTAAATGTTATTAATATAGAAGGTAATAAAAAGACCATAATTTTTGCAAAATGTGGATGGACAAGAGAATGTGGATTGTATTACATCCCTTCAACTAGTTTAGTTATGAAAGATGGCAGATGGCATAATTCACTTTTTAATTTAACTTATTAATAAATTACTAAATTTTAATTCACATTTGTTTACATAGGAAAAAATATATAATTTAACTCAGAAGAACTTGAACTCATAATCATCTAGTGGCTCCAGAGTCACTTCCCTTCATCTTTTTTTTTTTTTTTTTTAATTTTTATTTATTTATTTATTTAGACTGTGTTGGGTCTTCGTTTCTGTGCGTGGGCTTTCCCTAGTTGCGTCAAACGGGGGCCCACTCTTCATCGCGGTGCGCGGGGTTCTCACTGTCGCGGCCTTTCTTGTTGTGGAGCGCAAGCTCCAGACGCGCAGGCTCAGTAGTTGTGGCTCACGGGCCCAGTTGCTCGGCGGCATGTGGGATCTTCAGACCAGGGCTCGAACCCGTGTCCCCTGCATTGGCAGGCAGATTCTCAACCACTGCGCCACCAGGGAAGCCCTCTTCCCTTCATCTTTTAAAAAAATTATATCATATCTCATCTTTCTTCTTCCCAAAATTTCTATTGTAATTATTGATGATTTTAGTCTCCATGTAGATAATCTTTTCAGTCACCTGCTTTCTTGGTTCACTAACCTCTTCTCCTCCAATGATGATGCCCTTCACTCTAGTTCACCTACTTCATAATAGATAAGCCCTAGAATATGGCATTACCAACAGCTACAACACTACATTATCTTTATCTCAAGTATCCCGATTTGTGACCATCACAATTTTTCTTTCTCTCACTGATGTTCTGACTCTAATGACCTTTGAAATGACCACGATCAATTAGTCTGAGGAAGTTTTAGCTTTCTATCATTGCTTTCATGCCTTTATTTCCAGCCACATGCAATTTACATTTCATAGTCAATAATCGCAGTCACTGTCATACTTTCTAATTGCTCTCCTTCCTTTAATGTCAACTTAAAAGAGTTTATTCCTGTAGAGCAATGAGGGGTTGTGAAGTGTACAGAGTCAGACTCCTTAGCAGTGTACCACAATAATTCTTTTAATTTGAATTATAGATAAAAATTTTATATATTTTCTCATTTACATGCACAAGACTTTCCCTCCTTTGTATTGAGTGAAAGATGCTAACCATAGCACACACTCATTGCCAACATTATTATATACTGCCAAATTGTATTTTCTAAAGTTTATACACTCAATGCCAGTGTATGTGTTACTTTTCCTACACATATTAAAAGAATTGCTGGCTGTCAGAGTTTATAATGCTTTTGCAAATCTTATGCATTTGAAAGTTTATGTTTGGCTTTATTTAGCATTTTTCTTACTACTAGTAATATGGAACATCTTTTGAAAGTTTGTTAAACATCATTGGTATTTCTTCTTGCATGATTTGCCTGTTGATAGATTCTGCCTCTTTTACAATTAGCCTGTTTATATTGCAGTCATTGATTTGTAGAGCTCCTATCTATCTGTCTATTATCTATTATCTGTCATTTATCCACCATTAAACACTCATGCTTTGTCAATTATATGTATTTTAAATATCTTTCCCTACTTTCTCCCAGTGTTAATTTTTACATATTTATATACTGCTTTTCGAAAAAAAAATAATTTAACCTAGTGTAATTATATATGTATGCATGTATTTATGTATAATATTTTTTGCTAATTTTTGTTTAATTTTTCATATTCTCAAATTTCAGAAATATTTCTTATATTTTCATACAAATTTTAAATATTCCTTTCATATTCAGGTTTTTAATACGGCTGATTTTGTGTTGTGTTGTAAAGATTATATTTAATTTAATGGGTTTTTTGAAATGGATGTCGATTGTACCAATACAATTTATTGAACAGTATATCTTTTTCCTCTTGATAAATAATAATACAGCTGTCATATATGATGTGTCCATTTATCTGTACATACATAAGACTCTTTATTTTTAATGCCTTATCTATTTATCTGTGCCCCAGTCCCATAATACTAATAACTAATTTTGATATGTACAAGAACAAATCCTTTAACTTGTTTTAAAATTGGGAACTGCAACCTCCTGTGTGTTTTGAAATAGTTATATCAGTTTCGCAACAAATTTCCACCTGAATTTTGAAAGGACATGTATTGGATTTATATACTATTATTGAATATTGTGATATTTTATTTTTATTGAATTTTCATATCTATGAACTTTAATTTTTGTTTACTTAGATTTTTTCAACTGATTTTCAATAATGATTTATAAATTTTATCCAAAAGAATTATACTTAATATTTGTTCTTATTGTATGGATTTTATTGTTATCAGATAAATATACATATTCTAATAAAATATTGCTCTTATATGATTTTTTCAATTATTATTTTCCATTACATCTCTGCTACAATTTATATTCTGGCAGTTTACCTAGAAACGTATATTTTAAAAATTTTCAAGTCAATAGAGTTTTAAAGTTCTCTCTTTCAGTTTCTCTTTCAATCTCTCTGCTCATTGAATTTTTGTTAGAAAAATTGCCTATATAATGCTGATTTTTAGAAATTTGTTAAGACTTGACTTATGAAAAAAAAAGAATTGACTTATGCCTTATTATACAGTTTGTTTTTAACATGCTATTTTATTATTTTGAAGACTATGTATTCACTATTTGTTTATTAAGTTTATTTACTGTGTTCTTCAAATTTCCTATATCCTTACTAATTTATTAAATCTATGAATTAACAAGAAATGTTGTTAAAATACTTTCCATTATAAAGACAAATGTATCATTAATTAATTAAAATGATGTCATTTTGCTCTTTTTTTAAGCAGATGTATGCAAATTTATGTTACATTTTGATGAACTGAAACTTTGCTATTACCAAATGATGCTCTTAACTCTAATAATACTTTTTAACATAAAGTCTGTATTTCTCCATTAGAGCTACAACATTAGTGTTTGGTTAGAATTAAAATACCTTTTTATCAAAAATTTTATGTTCTTATCTTTTCATAAATACTATGAAGATTTTAATCAAACCCCTTAGTTATATATTTTAGTACATATTTATGTATTATTGTTGCTGATATCTTTTGAATTATATCTATCACCTTATTTTTTTCATTTTTATATCTACTATTTTTACTTACATTTTAAACTTTTTTCCCACTTAGACTTTTTAGTTACTTTTTTCTCTTTTTCCTATCTTTGCTAGTATTTATAAAACTTATTTAAATATTTTCTTTATAATTTTATTGTACATGTGGAAGAACATATATTAATAAATAATGCAATGTACTTCATCATTGTTGTTATTGTTTTGTAACAGTCAGTATATGTTTTGCTTCAACCACTTTCTTACATCCTTATATTTTTCCACCATTTTCTGGGCAGCTTATTCTTACATATGATAACATTTTCCTTTATTTGTATGATCTCACTTAGAATTATTTATTGTTTTTTATCCCACTATTGAGTGAAAGTTTAGTTTGGTTTATAAATTGTCTCAATAATAATTTTTACTGTCTTTTAAATTTTGCATTTAAAATATTTTATATATAAACTTTTATATTATGTATTAGACAATACTAACATGATGTTTGATTATTTCATGTTGGGTCTTTTTTTTTTTTTTAATCCCTTTCCTCTTGTTTTTAGTTAACTGATTTCATAAGGGTCTAAATGAGAGAAAGTTATGTTCTCTGAAAATGTTTCCTTCTCTCAGAACTACTGAATTATATGTATAAAGTTTTGAGCAGCAGTTACTATATACTTGGCCTTATTTTAAGTTAATGTTACCTAAATATTTAGCTTGAAGAGTCCTGGAAAACAGGGTTGTGTACATTCATATCTCAATTTTTTTAACATATTTATTGGAGTATAATTGCTTTACAATGGTGTGTTAGTTTCTGCTTTATAAGAAAGTGAATCAGTTATACATATACATATGTTCCCATACCTCTTCCCTCTTGCATCTTCCTCCCTCCCACCCTCCCTATCCCACCCCTCTAGGTGGTCACAAAACACCGAGCTGATCTCCCTGTGCCACGCGGCTGCTTCCCACTAGCTATCTATTTTATGTTTGGTAGTGTATATATGTTCATGTCACTCTCTCACTTTGTCACAATTTTTTATAAGGATCAGGTTACAGTTATAAAAATATCTCCAGAAAATATTATTTTGGTATTCTTCCCACCCAGCGTCAAAAATGACTTAGTCAAATCTCTGTGCCCTCTTCTTTTATTGATGAGCATACATTTTCTAATTCTCTATTTCTCAAAGGCTGTAGGTGTCATACATGATTCTTTTACAATTAAGTCATCAGGAATGAGCCCAAGTGTCCATACTTATGCAATCATTAAAACCCAAGACACCATTTTTCCAGATTTTAGAATGCACTCTTTTCAGTAATACTTTAAGAGCTTTTTTTTAATCTCTCAGGAAATTTTATTTATAGCCTCCTTATAAAATCTGTATCCTAAGATTGCTCTTATTGTTTTGGGATATTAGCTACACATTGAAAAGTGATATTACCAGAGCTACAAAAATGATTTCTAGATGTTTTACAGCAGTAGGTGCAGTTCAGAATTTTGAGAAGTTTAAGTCTATATCCATTGATAAATTGCAATGAATCTACACAATGGAAACCAATGTGTTAATTCAAAATATGAAAAAGGGCTCTGTGATCTTTATTCTATTTATATGATAAAAGATAAATATGTTTTCAGATTCAGTTTGTGTAAAAGGGAACATGCGGGCTTCCCTGGTGGCGCAGTGGTTGAGAGTCCACCTGCCGATGCAGGGGACACGGGTTCGTGCCCTGGTCCGGAAAGATCCCACATGCCATGGAGCGGCTGGGCCCGTGAGCCATGGCCGCTGAGCCTGTGCGTCTGGAGCCTGTGCTCCGCAACGGGAGAGGCCACAACAGTGAGAGGCCCATGTACCACAAAAAAAAAAAAAAAAAAGGAACATGCATAAAATATTCTAATCTGTGTATATTTTGCACAATATTACACCATAAAATATTTAGAGGGCTAAATATTTGTATCTGTGATTTAAACTCAGGAGGAATAGTAGGAATAGAAGAATGAAGAAGGAATTTTTTCACATTGCCTTCTTTTGTGATTATTTTTATATAAACGCACACACATTTTTAGTTTATCAATGAATTTCAATGTGCCATGATGGTTAAGATCATACATTATGAAACCTGACTCTACCATATACAGTGTTATTTGAAGTTATTCCTTTAATATTGCTGTGGATCACTTCATTATTTATAACGAAGAAGATAACAGTACCCTTATAATAGTACCGTATTCCATAGTGCTATGAAGGAGAGGAGATAATATATGTAAACGACTTGAAGGAGCCCAATTCCCATTGTCCTTTTCTCCTTCAATGTTTACTTAAGTAAATCAATTGTAGGTGATTTTTAAAATTACATTTGAGGCTAAATATAAGTGCGTGTCACGGGGGTAATGATTACAACAACAAAGAAAGGCAGTATTGAAAATTGACTGTTTTCCTCTAATGTGTCTAGAAGAGTTCAGGCTTATAGCCTCCCAATTATAGAGACTAGAACTAGTAATGTGTATAAGATTTGAAAATATAATTTGAATAATCAAAACTGTTCATTACAATCTCATATACATTAATTAGAGTAAGACAAAGGTCAAATAGTAATGCTGGGTAAGTGTTGGAGGCTCATCATCTCAATTTTATTATAATGTGATTCTGAAAGAGCATAATATGTGACTAGGTAATTACAAATGATGGTATTTTAATTTTAAATGTCTATCCTATTTATCTTAAGAACTTCAGAAGCAATTTGCTATGCCAGGTTAAAAAGAAGTCATTGGAGGTCACAGAAAAGAAAGGAATTTTAATAAGAATGTTCTTACAATGTATACACTAGAATTAGCCTATATCATATTAATCATTAAAAGAAAAGAAATAATAATAATACCTAGAGCTACCTTAGTTTAAATTAGGAATCGCTGTGTTAAGTATTAATACTTGCCATTCCATTTTATTCTGTTCTGTTATTTTTTAATAAAAATTATATTTTAAGTGTACAACATTATATTTTTGTTTTGTTTTGTTTTGTTTTGTTTTTGTGGTATGCAGGCCTCTCACTGTTGTGGCCTCTCCTTTTGCGAAGCACAGGCTCCGGATGCGCAGGCTAAGTGGCCATGGCTCACGGGCCCAGCGACTCCGTGGCATGTGGGATCTTACCGGACAGGGGCACGAACCCGTGTCCCCTGCATCGGCAGGCGGACTCTCAACCACTGCACCACCAGGGAAGCCCCCAACATTATGTTTTGATGCACATACACACAGTGAAATTATTACTAGTCTAGCTAATTAACATATCCATGTGCTCACATAGTATCTTTATTATTCATTCATTCACTCATTCATTCATTTATTGGTAAAGACACCTCAGATCTACTCTCAGCAAATTTCCAGTATACAATACAGCATTATTAAATATAGTCACCATGCTATACTCTAGAACTTATTCATTTTACATAACTGCAACTTTGTACTCTTTGACCAACATCTCCCTATTTCGCCCACCTCCCTGCCTCTGGTAACCACCATTCTACTTGGCTCCTATGTAGTCAGCTTTCTTAGATTACACACATAAGTGTGATAATTAAGTATTTTTCTTTCGGTGTCTGGCTTATTTCACTTAGCATGATGTCTTCCAAGTTCATCGATGTTGTTGTAAATGACAGGATCTCCTTTTTTTTAAAGGTAGAATTTTATACATATATATACATATATATATGTGTGTATATATATATATATATATATATATATATATATATCACATCACATTTTCTTCATCCATTCATGCATAGGTGGACACCTTGGTTGTTTCCATATCTTGGCTGTTGTGAATAATGTTGCAATGAACACAGGAATTCAGGTATCTCTTCAAAGTACTGATTTATTTTTTTGTATATGTACCCAGAGAAGGATTCCTGGATCACACAGTAGTTCTATTTTTAAGTTTTTGAGGAACCTCCATATTGTTTTCCATAGTTGCTGTACCATTTTACATCCATGAACAGTACACAGGGTTCCCTTTTCTGTACATTCTCACCAACACTTATCATTTTATTTTTCAATAATAGCCAAACAATCCCTTCATGTTGTTTTCCTTCCACTAAAAGTTTCACTGAGCCCACAATATAGAAACCCGGAATATAGAAGTTGGTGAGTAGTAATTCTTTACAGAGATATACTTTATTTATTGATTCTACCAAGATTAACTATGCACAGATTTAATCATTGAGGCAGAGGAAAATAAAGTTGTTTTTTTTTT
Source organism: Grampus griseus (assembly GCF_964374135.1). Lineage (NCBI taxonomy): Eukaryota > Metazoa > Chordata > Mammalia > Artiodactyla > Delphinidae > Grampus > Grampus griseus. Next base: position 71,620,257 of record NC_139009.1, on the reverse strand, counting down.
AATTTACTTGAAGACATGTTTAAAGAATACAAACAATTCATAGAATTTCATATATTTGGCCTCATTTTGTGATTCTAAGATAAATAGAACTCAGTTTCTACCAAAATCCATTTGATTTAGTAAATTATTCTAATCATACAAACTGTTTCCTGAGCAACAATTTTCACCACTTCAAAATAGTTTTCCAGGCACCATTGCAATGTGATCATGATTAAATAATAACCGTGTCTCAATAATGGCAGAGCATATTCCATGTTTTAGGAAGGTTTTCCTCATGTCTTCCTGGGTACTTAAAATTTGCATTACTGAACCTCTCGCATCTCATGAATTATCTTACCCCTTTGACCCCTCAAGGCAAAAACCTCTATCTAGGACTTATATAAAGGTTCTGCTCCCAGAACACCTAAAAGAAAACTCAATGTTTATATATTTTAGTAAAATATACTACATATTTTGGAGTAGGCAATATGATGACAACTGAACAGGCAATTGTCAAAGGGGAGAAAAATAACTATAGTGATGAAATGGATCTCTACCCTTTCAGTCCTAAATGGACATCTTGAAGGGATTTTTTTTAAATGTTGGCATAACAGCATGGTAACTCTTCCCACAGGATGTTTAAAGTACTATACATTCTTTGTTGTTGCTATTTTCTGAAATTATTGAAGCTAACATTTCAATTTAGAAGTTATTTGTAGTAATAAGTTCCAACTAAATTGTTTGTTGTAATTATTTGATGCTTTTATAGGCCTCATAATAAAGAAGACTCGGTACAAAATGAATCAAATGTATTATCTTACACAAGCTATTTTATTCTGATCATAAAAAGTAAGAACATCAAATTACCATGAATTAAACATAACATTATTAGTGTCATGTTTTATTTTGTTTTGCCTTTCTGAGAATAATATTACACTGCTGTCGTAACATTTGACAGCACAAGTAGGGGAAGTGAAACACTATGCAGTTACCCCAAAGTTATTTTTGTTTTCTGTACCAGAGCACTTAGGCATTACTGCTGTAATAAACATAGATGCTACCAAAATTCCAGGGTCATTGTCATGTTAGCTAATGTTTAGAGAGAAATGAGTAGATTTTCAGATATAGATGTTTTGGTTTACATCTCACCAATACTTTTATAATTTCAATTGTACATATGCTTCTATAATGAGTCATATATCCTCAGAGTTGGATCAAAAGTGAGGATAATTCTGTGCACCTAACACCCTAGATTTTTCTGTATTTTATTGTTTTATTCTTCATGTTCTTCCTATGTAGTGCCATATACATTGATGTCTTCATTTATTACCTATTTTAAGAGAAATCCAGACTCAAAAGCCTTCAAATGGGGTGATATTTCCAGGTCCATGACCAAGGCTGCATCCCTGTTTCTGTTATTCTCTCATCTCTTGTCTTTCAGACTAGATTTCCTCATGGTTACAAAGATGACAAATAACAGTTGTGAAAATTTGCTACCCTGTTCATGTGCAGAGGGGTAAGAGACAGGGTATCTCCATTAACTAAGGAATAAAACCTCTTCTAATCAATGTAACTGAGTCAATTTAGATTTCTCTGTATCCTAGCACCAATTATCTTTCCAAGGTAATACTATTAGCTGATTTCCTTAATTCTGAGCTCTGACATCTATCTGGGGTAAAGTGGCTGTGATTATCATGATTACTTTAGAAGTTTGGATTAACTGATACCTTTCCCAAGAACTAGAGATGGGTCAACTTTCACTGAGTTCCATGGGTTCTTTGGGGAAAGATGGATCCTTGAACTAGATTGTTGCTATGGTACGGTCTGAATAGGGGGCTGATGATGGTTAGACAACTTATAAAGTCCAGGGAGCCATCTATATGTTCAGAATATCTATGTTTGTGTATTTAGCCCGGGACTCTCTTCAGATCTCTCAGCAAAATTATCCAGTTGTTACTTTACATTTTCAATTGAGTGAAATAATTATAATATCTAAGAATCATTTGGCATTTTCTATACATCAACTACATTTATTAAATGTTTACTCTCCCATTCTATTTAAAAAATTAGTCATCTCTGTATCTCATTGTAGATTGGCAGCATAAATACTATTATCGCCTGAAAAAACATTTTTTGACAATTAAAGTTCTTAAGAAAAGAGAAGGCTTGAAGCAATGATAAAATTTCTTGTTGAAATTGGAGCTGTAGGACAATTTTGTTTCTTCTCCAGAAGAAAATTTATCCTACACCGAATAGAGGAATGAGGAGGCTCCGATTGTCAGAATAAATATTTTCATAACCAAATCTGTTACTTTATTTCTCTTTTTAAATTATTTAATGGGTTTAATTGATCTTAGGGTGAAAATTGACTTCCTTAGTATAAGATATTTTGAGCTCCATATCATTTGATTTTCTATACAGCCTTGTTTCTCATTGCTCTCACCTTGTTTTTTTTGTTTGTTTGTTTGTGTTTTGCTTTCTAATCCAGTTATATTAACCTTTTAAACTTAAATGTCTTTTATGTACTATTTTATTTTTCACAAATGTTGTTTCTTGTGCCTGTAATTTTTCCTTTTTTACGAAGGAAACTGCATTCTTCGCAGGATTTACCTTATGCTTCAGTTTCAGGATCAGGGTCCCTGATTCATGAGATACAGATGGGAATATCTATATCTATATCCATATCTATATCTACAGACATATAAACATATATACACACCCACCATGTCCACATGTTCCTAACTGCCTTCTCTACAAGAATGAAAGCCCTGTGTTTTGTAATATATAACCTATTTTAATAACCAGCATACAGTAAGAATGCAGGACTTGAACATAGCTTGTTTGGATCCATCTCTTGATTCTGATATTGACTGACTGTGATAGAGAATGACTTTATTTTCATCTAGTTCATTTTCTCTCCTTGCTTGACGCTAGTCCCAGTTCTTGGCTGAATCATAGAAACCTATTGCTTATGGTCTTCTATGGCCTTTCTTTGTCCACCAGTTTGCTTATGATAACTGAAATGAACTTGGAACTCAGGATTTGAAGATAAGCTACAAGAAAGAAGAAACCTGTGTCCCTGAATCATTGTTTGAGGGAGCTACTCATCTAACTGAAGCAGTCATTTGGAGTTTACTTATGTGAGATATTAACTTCTATTGGGTACAATATATAGTACTCATTATACATGTTTGGTTTGTTTCTTGTAGCACTTATTCTTGTACTAACAGAACAACTCTTAACCTCTCTGTGATTCCAGTTTCTCCCATTTCTTATAGGAATAAGGAAAACACTAAATCACAGAATTTTGGAAACAACTGATTAAAAAAATATGTGTAAATCAATTATAACAAATGCTGACAGTATGTTCACTATTTCTTGAATGGATTAATTGTTTTAGTGCCTGTGATTAAGTAAATACAATTTGAAGATGTTCCGAAGTAGTGTTTCACAGGCTATATTTGGTTCATTGAGATATAATATATGACATATGTAGTGTTAGACTGTAAAATGTTAAACACATATACATTGGCTACTATCAAAAAATTTTAGATTTCTTATTAAAATCTAAATTTCTGGTATGATTTGAAAATATATGAGGAGCTGGCCAAAATTTGGTCTCAATTCCAACTTGATAACAACCAGGTGAAATACATAGCTGCCACTGTCTTTTGATGGGACACAAACTTTCCAACAACTTGTTCCTGTCTGCTTACTCTGAGGTTAACCAGTCATTTATTATTGTATTTAGGGTATGGCTATCAAAATTGGAAGAAACAACTAATGAACAAAGAGAGAGTTGAATGTTTCGAAAAATGGGTAGGGACATATCTCTTTAAAAGGTGAAAAGCCTATCACTCTTTAGGCTTTACCTCTGAAAGACAAACCGGCATGATCCTGTGAGTATTTCAGTGTTACTTCTGATACAGCAACCATTTATTGAATCAGCTTGTGTTTAAATAAGATGGTATTGCACAAAATCTATATTTAAAACACTTTTGTGAGTGGTAGAACTGTTCTTTATACCATGTAAGAGAAATAGCAAGATATCCTACTTTCATTATCAGAAGGTCTGTTGATCGTTGAAAATTGATGCGAATAGACAGAATGAAAGTGTTCTTTCTATAAGAGCAGCATAAGCAAAGGTATTTGTAAATGTACCTGAGATACACTCTAGTTTCATCACTCATGCTGATTCTCACTTTCTTTATATAGTAAATAAGAAAACTGTGATATGTTAAGGTTTTCAAACATTGTTGCATGAAGTTCTAGTGATAAAGGGACAACAGAGGTAGAATGAGTGGATAACTGGACAAGAGTCTTATCCCGGATTGCAACCTCAAATAGAGTATCTAGGTTGTATGCCTTATAAAGCATTAGAACTTAATGAAATATTTTTTTTAATGTTATATCTTTTCAATTTAAAGGTTTAGGTAACCAGTAGGATAAATGACAGCTATACTTCTTTCAGTTTCCTAAAAAGAAAAAACAAGCAAACTAATAATAATGATAATGATAAAGCAGAAAGCAACCTATTGGACTATTTTGAGGGTTTGGTTTTTCATGTTTATGATGCATAAAGCTATATAAACAACAAGAAAGTTATTTTCATCTGGTCATGTTCCCAGATACCACATAATATTATGTGAGGTTAAATAATTTCTCTTAACTCTAATATCAACATGTATCCCCTAACTAGTGAAATGAGTTAATTTCCTGGGCTACATGTCTTCATATAACTATGAAATAAGATTTGATAGATATATATTTGATTGTCTCAATATACAATGTTAATCTTATGAGTCCACAAATCTAATTTTCCTCTAAAAACATTCTTACTCTGATTTGTATGACTATGAGATCATGTTTAACACCAGGAGTAACTCTGTGGCCTGTTTCATCAGAAATAGACCCTTGGGTTATTAGGTTAAAAGCAGAGGAAATTCCAGCTCCCTCTTTATTATTCGATGATAATACTATTCTGTCCATTTCTATTGTATTTCAATATTTTTGCAGTACCACAGAACTTAAGTAGAACTCAAGCTTTTGATTTTTTTCCTTTTATGAGAGAGAGGATAAGACGGAGAGAGAGGGAGGAAATTTTGAAATGTAAAGATTTAACCATGACTAATATTAGCAAATATTTAAGACAGATGAGTCTTCTCATAAATTTTAATGAAGAGAATATTTATAGATTTCAGTGGAGAAAGGAGATTTACTGAACAAGAGACTTTCTTGCCAGACTGATCTGGGCCAAGTATTCTAATGATAATCCACTTCAACTGAGAGAGGTAGATTCAAACATCAGGCATGTACATATTCCAATGAAATTCAGATTCTTTTAAAATATGCATTCACTGACAGTGTGATAAGGTTTTCTAAAGAGCAAAATCTGTTTACAACTGATTTGTATTGAAAACTTTAATAATCTCCTCCAATAGTTTTCTAAATCATGAAGATGTCAGATAAGTTTATCATGTCAGATAAGTTTTTCATGTCAACAGATTATTGACAAAACAGCCTGACACTGTTCAAGAAAAAAATGAAGCTCTTCTCTTTTAGATTTTATTTTGATGATTACTTCTATCCATAAGTTCTACATAGGAAGAACTTATAGATAAATAAATTGGTAGTTGATAAATAAATAGAGAAATGTTTCAGATAGTCAAATGCATATCAAAAATTAGTCTAACTGGGGAGCCTATCAAGTTGTCATTTCTGATAAAGTAGAAGATTCATACCTACTATTCCTGGGCAATCTCATCAAGAACAAACACTATGTTGATTACTCCTAAATCTATCTTCAGCTCATATGTCCTACAGGGGGGCAGATTAATATCTTTGGATACCTGCTGAAGAGAAACACATTGCAAACCTATATGCTTAAAAAGACCCCGATAACATTATTCCAATATGTAGTATGTAGTCCCTCTCAGTTGTCTCACTACATGGCACTATATCCAACACATTCAGCCAAATGATTAGTTTAGACTTTTTCTCTGCTTTCCCTTCTTTATCATATCCCTCAAGTTACCTGCACTGGTATAAGTTCTAATTATTCTTTTTGAATATAAATTTAGAATATGGTACAATAATCTTCAGTTTCCCTTTTCAGTGGTTCATCATATTTTATCTGAAATGATTTCTTGCCTCTATAATCACCTCAATTCTACTTTTTTTTAACCCAAGAAGCAGAATTACATAATATATAAATCTAAATATCATTCTTAATTTAAAACATTATCTGTTAATAAGTCAGTCAATTTAAATCACAGTCATACAGAAAACTCTGCCCAACAAATACAGAGATTTGTCTTTTCAAAGTCCTTAAATATTTTAAAACATTTTAACAAAGATATAGTCTAGAGCAATTGGAGTGTTGGAGTAAATAGGGGATGAGAAGAGGAAGGGGGAGAGCATGGATCCTAACTCATTGAGCTGGCTTTACGGTTGGGTAGAGAATTCATAAGTCAACATATGTTCCTCTCAAATTATCATGGTCATTATTATCTATGACTATGGCATTAAATTGTGAAGGAGGAGGAATATGATGCTCTCCTAAGTTTATTCCTTTCTGCGTATGTTGATTTTTAGTCCCAGGATGATGGAGAAATTATTTCTTTCACAATGTGATTTATACTATGATATGAAAAAAACTTCAAATCAAATCTTTCAGATACACTGCAAAATAATGTGAGCTATAAAATTACTTAATTTGTTGTTCAATTTAGAAATACATAACTGTAAAAAATGAGGGAAACTTTATATATAATACTGTGCAATGAGATAAGAAAAATCTGTAAATAAGTTTTCAAGATGAAAAAAATAAAATAATTTTAAAAATTTAAAAAGCTACGTATGTTAAAATGCAGCACCAACAAACTCAAGGTACTTCTGAAAAATGTATTTGAAAATGAAGAAAATGATCCAAGAATGAAGTCTGAGATTCAAGAAAGAGGAAGAAGGAAGGAAAGAACGAATGAAGAAAAGAAGGGAGGAAAGGAGGGAGGAATGAAGGAAGAAAGGAAGGAAGGAAGAGAGAAAAGAAAGGAAAATGAAATAAGAACACACCTAATGCCCAGATCTTAGTTTCTAATACCATTCTTCATTAAAAGGAACTAGAGTTCCTTGGATGAATCCCAGATTCTAGGACCAGGGCAGAAATATATAAGATGAGTGTCATAATGTCAGAAAATAAGAATGTATGACACACACACACACACACACACACACACACACACACACATGCTCATACATAAATGGAGGTGTAGGATATATAAGTGGACACTTAGGTGTCAACTAAAAGAGCTCCCACTGGACAAAGCTGGAATAGTTTGACCAAAAAAACCAGAAACCTTTGCAGATACCAGTGCCAGGGTTAGAAAACCTGAAATTGAGGAATTGCTGAAGGCTCAGTGTGGGCAACTCTGATAGTTACATCATTCAGGGACCCCAGTCATAAGGGGATCCCCACAATTTTGTGAGATCTACCTCCAGAAGCTCAACCAAGTTCTCAGAATAAATATCTGAGAAAAATCCCCATTGGCTTCTGGTAGGGAAAAGGGGAAAGGAACCATTTTGAAATACCACAAAGCTCTGGGTTCTTTTTAGCAAGCCCTGCCCTCAGGTAAACTAATTAACTAGAGCCTAACATGCTGGGATATTAGCACAGCCTAATTAACTTAGCAGAAAGGAAATATCCCAATTCAGCTGAGACAAAAAACAAAAACAAAAGAACTGAGAAATACTTATGAAGTTCACAGTCCAGAGGCATACTCTTACTAAAAGACTGAGACCTAATTATAAGATTATAGAACACTTCCCTCCCACCACACCTCACCACCACATTACTATAAACCTATTTACAGCAGTCCCTTTACCTAGTACATTATGTCCTGCTTCCAAGGGAAAAAAAATTACAAGGTATATCAAAAGGTAAAATAACAAAACAAACAAACAAATCAAAAAAAAAAAAAAAACACACACTTGAAGGGATAGAGCAAACATCAGAACAGACACAGCAGGAATATTGGAATTTTCAGACTGATAATTTAAAACAACTATGAGAAAGCCTTTGATGGGCTTCTTAGTACACAGGACATGGCTGAGGAAAGAATTTCTGAGCTAGAGGCTATATGACAAAACCATGAAAACCAGAAAGCAAAGAGAACAGAGACTGATAAAAACAGAGCAGACTATCCAAGGACTGTGGAACAGGTACAAAATGCATAATGGGACTATCAGAAGGAGAAGAAAGAAAAGAACAGAAGAAATATGAGAAATGATAATGACCAAGAATTTTCCCAAATTAAGATCAAACACAAAACCACAGATCCAGGAATCTTATAGAACATCAAGCACGATAAATGCCAAAAAAAAAAAAACAACTTACTAAAAGACACCAGATGGGAAAAATAAACACCTTATCTACAAAGGAGCAAATACAAGAATTGCATTTGACATTTCCTCAGAAACTGTGAACTGAAATAAAGTATTAGAAGAAAAAAAACCCACCAATGTACAATGTTGTACCCTGTGAAATTTTCCTTCAAAAGTGCAGGAGAAATAAAAACTTTTGCAGACAAACAAAATTGAGGGAATTTATTGCCAGTAGACTTAAGCTGCAAGAAATGTTATAAAAGGTGTTTTAGAGAGAAAGAAAATAACATGGGTCAGAAACTTGGATCAGTGTAAAAAAAGGAATAGCACCAAAGATTGAATAAGAAAAGTTAAAATAAAAACAGTTATTTTTCATATTATTAATTGATTATACAAGACTTTGTTAAGTATAATAATATCAAGAATGTATTTGATTATACATGTTTATATTTTATACATATATTACATATATGTATGCTTATGTAAATATATGTGAAATGAATGACAGCAATGAGGCAAGGGACAGGATGGAGAAACTGGGATTATTTTGTTATCATATGGTACTCACACTGCCTGAGATGTGTATAGTATTATTTGAAAGTGGACTTAGATTAGCTGAATATGTATATTGCAAACTCTAGGGCAAACACTAAAAAAAAGTTTAAAAACAAAAAAACAAAAACAACAACAACAACAAAAAACTGCAGCCAGTTAAGCAGACCATGCTTTTTTCCTCATGGGGGTCCTGGTGTCTAATGGCTGCAAATAGTAACCTATTTGGTAATGTATGTAAACTGTTGCTCATATGGGTTGCCCAAAGTGACATGGAGACAGCCCATTCTAGTAGACATTCATGTATGACCTCATATTGTCCCCAGCATAGGCTCCAGACAGGTATGGAGTGGTGGCTTCTAAAAGCCTGAGCTAGACAGGCCAAGGTCCACATTGGCCAAATCATAATGTCCATCTGCACCAAACTGAAGAACAAGAAGCATGTGATTGAGGCCCTATTCAGGGACAAGTTCAAGTTAGTTGGCTGCTAGAATTCTACATCTCCAAGAAGTAGGACTTTACCAAGTTTAATGCAGATGATTTTGAAGACATGGTAGCTGAAAAGCAGCTCATCCTAGATGGCTGTGGGGTAAAATACATTTCTAACAATAACCCCTGGACAAATGGTGAGACTTGCACTCATAAGAACTTCAGTACTGCCCTGTGTTTACTCACCAATAAATCCTACTTCCTGTCCAAAAAGAAAAATGAAAAACAACAACAATAACAACAAGTATAACTGATATATTAAGGAGAAAAAATGTAATCATATTTAATGCTCTTTTAAACCCACAAAAGGCAGAAAAAGAATGGAAATCAAAAATAGTATCAAAAATAAGGGCAAAAATAGAGAACAGGAACAGATATAATCAATGCTAATTTCATCAAAATCACTCAGAATGTCAGTGGTCTAAATGGACCAATTAAATGATGCAAATTGTTAGCTTGTATCAAAAAACAAGACCCATCTATATGTTGTCTACAACACACCCAATTTAAATATAAAGACACATATTAATTACAAGTAAATGCATGAATAAAGATATACCATGTTAATACTAATCAGAAAAAGAGAAAAACTAGAGTAGCTATCTTAATTTCAGAATAAAGTAGAATTCAAAGCTCAAAATGATATCAGGGAAAAGAGGTGGTATTACATACTGAAAAAGGGGTTTATTCTCCAAGAAGACATAACAATTCTTATGCATCTAACAATACAGCATCAAAATACATGAAGAAAAACTATTAGAACAGCAAAGAGAAATAAATAAATTCACTATTTAAGTTAGAGCTTTCAACACCCCTCTTTCACCAATGAGCATATGTAGGAGGCAGAAAGTCAGTAAAGACCTAGTTGAACTAAATAACACTATCAACTGTACATAACTGATGTCTGTAAAGTATTTCACTCAACAACAGTGAAATACACAACTCTTTTCAAGCTCACATGGGACATTCACCACGACAGACCACATACTGGACCATAAAACACTCTAACAAATATAAAAAGGTAGATATCATACAACTGCTCTCAGACTACAAAGGAATTAAACTAGAGATCAAATAAGAGAAAGATAACTGGAAAATCCCAACTAAAACACATAGAGACTAAACATCATACTTCTAAATAAGACATGGATCAAAGTAGAAATTTCAAGACAAATTTTAAAAATATATTTATACCAGGTTAATATATACAAGTCAATGGCTCTCCTATATCCAATTAATAAACAAGTGAAATTTGAAATTAAATATGCAACACCATTTATATTAGCACACAAAAATATGTAATACCTAGGTATAAGTCAGCAAAACATGTACAAGATCTGCGTGATGAAAACTGAAAAACTCTGATAAATGAAATCAGAGAAAAATTAAATAAATGGATAGATAGTCCATGTTCATGGATAAGAAAAATCAATATTGTCAAGATGTCAGTTCTTCCTAACCTGATCTATAGATTTGACATAATTCTAATCAAAATTCTGCAAGTTATATTGTTGATATCAACAAACTGATAGAGTTTATATGGAGAGGCAAAAGAGCCTGACAATGATGAAGGAGAAGAACGAAGTTTGAGAACTGACACTACCCTACTTCAAGAATTCTATAGTGCTGCAGTAATCAAGACAGTGTGGTATTGGTGAATGAATAGACAGATGAATGGAATAGAATAGGAGGCCCAGAAATAAACCCAGTAAATATGTAAGTCAACTGGTCTTTGACAAATGAGCAAAGGTAATAAAATGGAGCAAAGATAGTCTTTTAAACAAATGGTGCTGGAACAACTGGACATCCACATTAAAAAATAAATAAAAAAGAATCTAGACCCAAATCTTACACCCTTCACAAAACTTAACTCAAAATGGATCACAGACTGACATATAAGACACAAATCTATAAAACTCTTTGAAGGTAACATAAGAGAAAACCTAAATAAGCTTTGGTATGATGATCACTTTTTAGATAAAACAACAAAGGCATGATCCATGAAATAAATAATTGATAAACTGGAATTCATTAAAATTTAGGCTCCGGACGCTCAGGCTCAGCAGCCATGGCTCACGGGCCCAGCCGCTCCGCGGCATGTGGGATCCTCCCGGACCGGGGCACGAACCCGTGTCCCCTGCATCGGCAGGTGGACTCTCAATCACTGCGCCACCAGGGAAGCCCCCATTAAAATTTAAAACTTACATTCTGTGAAAGAGAATAAGACAAGTCTCAGATAGGGAGAAAATATTTGTTAAAGGCATATCTAATAAAGGACTGTTACCAAATATGTACAAAGAACTCTTAAAACTCAACAGTAAGGAAACAAAAAACAACAAAAAGCAATTAAAAAATGGACCAAAGACCTTAACAGACATCCCACCAAGAAAGATATATGCAGGGCAAAAAAGCAATTGAGAAGATGTTCCACAACATACTGTTATCAGGGAAATGCAAATTTAAATAACAATGAGATGCCACTGCATACTTACCAGAGTAGCAAAAATCCATAACACTGACAACTGCAAATTCTGCAAGGATATGGAACAATTGGAAATCTCATTTGTTGCTTGGGGGGGAATAGAAAATTGTACAGCCACTTTGGAAGACAGTCTGGCAGTTTGTTACAAAACTAAACATACTTTTACCATATGATCCAGCAATAGCATTCCTAGGTATTTGGCCAAAAGAGTGGTAAAATTATGTCCACACAAAACCTAAACATGGATGTTTAAGCTATTTTCTTCATAACTGTCAAAACTTGAAAGAAGCCAAGAAGTTCTTCAGTAGAGGAATGGGTAAATAAAATGTGGCTCATCCAGACAATGGAACATTTTCAGCACTTAAAAGAAATGAGTTATCAAACCCATGAGACAATATGGAGGAAACTTAAAAGCATATTACTAAGTGAAAAAAATAGCCAACCTGAAAAAGGACACATACTGTATGATCCCAAATTTAGGACATTCTGTAAAAGGCATGACTATGGGGATATATATATAATCTCCAAACTAGTTTCCACACACTAAAGAATCTTTAAAATTAATATAAAAATTGTAAACTCTAATATAAAATTAGTAAGAGATATGAGAAGGAAATTCACCAAATAAAAAATAGAGGGCTAATACACAAGTGAAAAAATATCCAAATTTACATCTAATGAAATAAATATAACTTAAAACCATAAGTAACTAGGCTTTTATCTGTCAAATTAAAAACAAAATGTTACTATGTGTTCCTTTTGTTAGTGTAGCTGTTTTTATGATATTATCTGTGTTGACACTTGGCCAGACAAGCAGGAAATTTCAGGTGTGACTAGTTAAACCCAAAATTATTTAATATTTCCTAGTGTTAAGAGCATAACAGAAAACAAGAGCCCTGAAAGTTAACATGTCCTTTATTTCATCAATACCACTTGGGAACTTGAGAAACATTTTTTTTTTTAATCAACAAATGTTTATTGGAAACCTACTAGTCCATTGGTGTTCAAACTTTACTATGTAAAGTACTTAAGTCTTTGGAGTATAATTTTTAATGATATGTGGGAAATTTTAATAAACTTAGGCTAATAAAGCTGAATATAAAATAGCATTCAGTATGTTCTAATTTTGTTAGTTACATTTGCATCTATGTATAAAATATACAGAAGCATATCTGCTAAAATCTTATGGATATTTATATGTATGTGTATCATTTTCTACACTGTACTCACTTTCTATTATAATGTATACTCCTGTTTTGCAAAATGAAGTTCTATCCTAAGATATAATGAAAATATACATTTTCCTCATAGAAAAGTTGAAAAGTGAGTTTGGTATCAGTACAAAAAATCCATACTCTCACAGAATACATTACTACTTAGGAAATTATAAGTTTTCTAAATTCTATATAATCATATATATGAAGGTTTATATTTATAATAACTTTATTAATTAATAAATTTTAACATCCTAAGGATGAAATGTGAATTTTAATGTATGCATGAAATATTAATAAACATAATTGTTAATAGCTGCATAATTCTACATAATTTTTCATAATTGCACACAGTCCCATTGTCCTGAAACCTATTTAGCTATTCCTGGACAATTATATTTCTTATATAAACATTATAAACAGTACTGAATTACATATTTATATGTATTTGCATGAGTTTTTAACTATATAAATATTGTTTCTTTTAACAGGTTTGTAGAATGGTATTGCTGTGTGAAAATGCCAAACTTTTTAATGGATCTTTGTATATAATGCAAAGTTTTTTTCTTTAGAAATTTTGATGTTCTTCAAACAGGTCACAGATTAATTGTAGAGATGTTAGCAGTTTAGTATTGATTATATCAATACTGTTCTCTAAATAAATGGCTAAAGCCTTAATTTAAAACATGATAATTTTGGAAAGAAGACTAATTTTAGGAAGGGTAGGACACAGAGTTAGTTGGTTTCATTAGGCAGACACTGAAAAACAGTGGATAATTTTTAGGAAAAAACAAGGAAGCCTGAGGTTGAGAAAAGCATAAAAGAAGGAAATGAATATGTATGGTAAGTAATCTTAACTACTTTTCCTGGCCCATACCAACTTGTACACACCTATTGTTTCAGTATTGAGCGATTGAATCCTGCTGTTTACCTCTTTTACAGACAGACATATGCAGAAGTAAAAGAAAGAAAAAATGATATTCAGTGGGGTTTAATATTCTTACAAAGCTGGAAATCAACTTTAAATTGCCTTTTTTGAACAAATTATGGAAATATGTGGCTGTCAGATTTGGGCTGCTACTTACACTGTGGTTGAGGATATCTGTCTCAGACAGGACTGGATGTGAATATTGAGTTTCCACTAAGAGATTAGAGACTTCCTGTTGAGATTTCCTGACCAGTGTCTTGAACACTTTTGGAAGGAAAACAGCCAGTTTTGTTCACGGTGAAAGACAGAAAGACCACATATAAACCCCTGCACTATTGTTAGATTTTAACTTCTCTGCATCTTCAGGATACATGCTTTAGCTAAAAATTTCTATACTTCCTCTTAAGTCGTACTGACTAGGAACAGTTGGAAATATATATGTAACAATTTTCTTCACCTGGAAAGAAATTTTCTTTGGGAGACTATATTTAGAGTCTCTGTATTGAGATGAGATTTTTGTTTCTACTAATCGGTATTTTGAGAGCATTCCATAATACTCTATTGAGACACACTAGCATTACTCTCACATAGGATGTTCCCAAAAGCAGTAAAATACAAACGTACCAGAGCATTAACTAATCACCACAATCTGAGTAAAATTTAGTTTTAACCATGGAGTGGAAATCTAGCAAGGAAGTCCAGGCTGTTTGGAAAAGATGGACTTTACAGCCTGTGGGCAACAAGAAACAAATGCTGGGTTTTAGACTGGAAAAATAAAAACATAAGTGTTTGTAATTATTCATTCCTTTATTCATCAATTATTGAAAATTAACCACTGAAAATACAAGCAAGGTTAAGTAAGGTATGGTCACAGTCTCTAACTCCAAGGAACCAATGAGACAAGTTGCAGATATCTAAGAACTATTCAAACCTAATATTACTTTGAGGAATAGGATAAGTGATCTTGAAAGCAGAAAATCCAAATATGTGAGCAGCCTAAAACCCTGATTAAGGGATTTGTTCATTTCTAATTATAGAAATATGAGAAGAGATATAGACACATTTTAGATTTTTTTAACATGGAAGAATATAAATAGAAGACTAAAATACACCTCGTATTTTATTACCTAATAACAACTATTTTTATTTCTGTGAATTGTTTTACCTTTAAAACAATCATAAAGAAAGAGTTTAGATAAAAAATGGTAATCAAATTCTATCTTCTTTCCACTCAAAAAGAAAATGGTAATCACCATCCAGAATGAGGGTTTTTATTATTCCTAATTATTTCTTTATATTTTAAATGTACTCAATATTCACAATGAATACATTAATCCCTATGTATAAATATTCAGAACCCAATTTTTTAATGTACATTATTTTAATTACCTTTCTATCTTTATCCTTTTTATTTACTTATTTATTTACTTATTTATTTATTTATTATTTATTTTTGGCTGTGTTGGGTCTTCGTTGTGCGCGGGCTTTCTCTAGTTGTCGCGAGCAAGGGTTACTCTTCATTGCGGTGTGTGGACTTATAGCAGTGGCTTCTCTTGTTGTGGAGCATGGGCTCTAGGCATGCAGGCTTCAGTAGTTGTGGCATGTGGGCTCTAGACTGCAGGCTTAGTAGTTGTGGCACACGGGCTTAGTTGCTCCGTGGCATGTGGGATCTCCCCAGACCAGGGCTCGAACCCGTGTCCCCTCATTGGCAGACAGATTCTTAACCACTGCACCACCAGGGAAGTCCTATCTTTCTGCTTTAATTGTAATTCCACACATGCTTCAAAGTTTGCCTTAATGCTACCTCACCGTTTCCTTATACAATATCACTGGCACAAAATTTTCTTTATATGGGTCCATATTAAACATCAAGGAGGAATGAAGTGTTAAAGTCTAGGATGATGCGGAGGTAGTGGAACAAATCCAAAGCTCCATGCCAATTATTTCTGTTTC
Source organism: Grampus griseus (assembly GCF_964374135.1). Lineage (NCBI taxonomy): Eukaryota > Metazoa > Chordata > Mammalia > Artiodactyla > Delphinidae > Grampus > Grampus griseus. The sequence goes on along the minus strand of NC_139009.1, from coordinate 71,604,281 downwards.
CCAAAATCTATTTGTTTTCAGTCAGTTTGGGTGGCTAAAACAAAATACCATAGACTGGGATGTTTAAACAACAAACACTTTTTCTTACGGTTCTGGAGGCTGAGACGTTACCCTCAAGTTGCAGGCAGATTCAGTGTTTGGTGAGAGCCAGTTTCCTGGCTCGTAGATTGTGGCCTTCTTGCTGTGTGCTCATATGGCCTTTCCTTTTTGCCTGTTCCTGTAGACAAAGTGCTCTCTCCTGTCTCTTTCTCTTCTTACAAGGGTATTAGTCTCATCGTGAGGATCCCACCCTAATGAACTAATTTAACTCTAATTACCTCCCAAAGTCTCCACCTCTAAATATTATTACATTGGACATTAGGGCTTGAACATAATGAATTGGGAAGAGGGGAGAAGGACACAAATATTCAGTCCATAACACCATTATAGTCTTTTAAAAGGCCTGTCTTTTACCACTGATTGACAATTCAGCTGTTCAAGTCTAGCATGATATCTGACACATATTTTTTAATCTAGTCTAGAATAGATCAGAAGACCAGGTGAGCATTTTTCACAGCTAGTATCTCTCTGTAATGCAAAGGGGTAGGATTGATATGTCTAGTGTAAACCTGTAAGGGTAGAGCCTTTTTCTACCAGTTAAATCTATGTGCTACTTATTTCCACCATTTACACAATCCTCCACCTGTTTCCTCTATTTATTTATGTATCCTCTTACTGCTCTAGATAGACTTCAAACAAGTAGAGAGCAATAGCAATGCTCTTGCCTAGTGTGCTCATTGTAATGCATACATTATAATACATACAAATATAACATGTGAAGCCTTTAGATTGAATGCATTTCTCCATAGTCTCCCATAAGGACTTCTAGAGGGAGGAAGAGAAGAAGGTTAGGAGAGAAAATGAATTTCTGTAACTTCTTCAGTCCCTTTTCCATTCCTCTACTCCTAAACTATCAATCACAGAAACGTTTATATGCTTGCTGAATTATCTATACACAGTCAAAAAACATCCTGCCACAGAAATTCACCTGCCTGGGAACACACCCCTGAATTTCAACTTTTTACCATGTTTCACAGAGCACTTGGACTATTTCACTGTTGTCAGCTCACTGTTGATGACAGAATATAGGTTATTCTGCTGTCTTTTTATGACTAAATAAATAAGTAATCAAAGTTATACTAACCAAAATGAGTTTAAACTGGTGGTAAGTTAAAGGAGTGAGCAGTATCTGGTTATCTGTTATATAAGGAAACAAATCATGTCCTTGGAAACAGGAATATTTGCCTGTGTTTCACAACTAGCTTCAAAGGGTTTATACTGGACCTAAGCCTCTTTTCCCAACTGCCACATTATCATGTTTATCAATATCTGAGTTTACTCTGTAACTGGACTCAACCCTTACATATTTGGAAACTTTCATAAGTGGGCTTGAAAATTGTAAATTTTCAGAGGCAGTGGATAGTCCTGAATGGCTTCAAGTCTATCAAAAACTTCATGTTTCCAGTTCTTCTGTCTTATAAATTCATCTATCTGTCCCCTCAAAGAAGTTATAAACCGAAGAAAGCCAATATCCACTTTATTCAGGCAAACAGAATAACAGCTCATTTTACCACCTTCTGAATAATTGAAAAATTTCTTCTATATTTTATCATTATCTACAACAGCAATCATCAGATAAGGAGAACAAATAAATCTCTTCACCAATAACTATATTAACTTATGTTTTTCCTTACTGTTAAAAAATAATTAAAATGGTATACAAAATTAAATAAAATAATCAGAGTAAATGGAGGGGAGAGAATGAACAAGATTAAGTTTCTAGGCTCTTTTGCTTACCTGCTCTTACAACTTCACTGAGATTCTCTGTTTGGCTTATCAAACATAACGTTTTATTTTTGTTCACAAAAATGCATACTTCCCAGAGAAAGCACTATTTCACAGCAGTTTGAACCTTTAGGAAATTGGGGAATACATTAATATCTGTAGATGGTTTTAAGTGTAATTAAGGATCTAAGAAATTTCAAAATTCCACAGCAAAAATGTTGCTTTCCTTACAGGGCTCTATGACAAATGTGTTCATTTAGGCACCAGGATGACTTGTGTGGAGTGATAATGAGGGAGTCAATATTCCATGGTGACTTGATGTAGTAGGTGACAAATTACTCCCCTCACTATTCCCCACATTGTTCCTTAGGGCCAGCCTCATAAATAGATGGATTTAGCTGTTGCAGCTTTAGTAAGAACTGAGAAGTAGCAAGAGTCTGCACTCATAGTCAAATTAGATTCTTTTCTTTAGACTCACTAATGGAACAAGTAAGAAAGACTGCTTCCAGAATGCTGCTATCAAGATCACATACTTTAACTGAAAGAGGTCCTTTTTTTTTTTTTTTCTTTCATCTTCAGTAGCTCCTTATTTTAGTTTGATTGAGTAGTTTAATACCGGAAAATGACACCACTTTGATCTTGGTACATATATAGTGCCTCTCTAAATCCCTAATCTTATATATATATTTGTCACTTTCCTTTCTAAGCCTCATTTTCATCAAGTACAAAATAAGGAAGGTTGACCAATTGTTTCCAATGGCTTATTCAGAAGAATGGCTTAATTCTCCCCAAATATTCATTGCAAATCTGTTATAGTACATTATTACTTCTAACTGCCACCTTGCAAGGCACAAAGAAGATAAAATCTAGCATGGGGATAAAACCTAGCATGGGGGGATTTCCAATGGAATCAACATTAATAGCATTGAACTCTGACCTTTCTCTCCAACCACCTTTCTGCAATGTTGGAATCTGTAGTAGATACTGCTGGTGCTCTGTCCAGAACCAGTCTACTACCCAGGAGCACACAGTCCTTAACTGTTCTTTTGAGAATTGGCCGCAGCCTGCACAAGCCAAATTATCCGGAAATGCTTGGAAGGTAATGTCCTCATCTTTGGGGGTAACCCACAGCCAATGACAGACTCATAAAATGTATAATACAGTAAGTCCCTACATATCATTGAGGTCTGAGAGCACGTTCATCTAAGTCCAACAAAGTTAGCCTAGGTAACCCAACTAACACAATCGGCTATACAGTACTCTACTGTAATAGGTTTATAATACTTTTTCACACAAATTAATATATTAATAAAACAAACACAAAAAATACAGAAAACACTTTTAATCTCACAGTACAGTACCTTGAAAAGTATAGTACTACAGTACAACAGCTTGCATACAGGGGCTGATATCGAGTGAACAGGCAAGAAGGGTTACTGACTGGAGGAGGGAAAGGAGGTGGGAGATGGTAGAGCTGAAGGATTGTCAGCAACAGGAGACAGAGGGCAAGCTGAAATTTCACTCACGCCTGACGTTGATGGATCACATGCTCGCATCTTTGAAAGTTTGCAACTTGAAGGTTTGTACGTGGGGGGCTTACAGTATTCTGGCCCTCCTGCTTCAAGCTGGTGGTTCACGATCGCCATTAATGATTCAGAGCTTCCTGTGGGATCAGACTTGAGCCTCAATTTCACCTGAACACAGTTCTTTGCTTGCTTTCTCCCTTGTCCTGTTTCGATTCCTTTACTCTCAAACAGGCTTCGTCAAAAAGTTCTTCCTCAACAAACCACCCACAAAAGAACCACTGTCTCATCTTATGCTTCTAAGAAATGTGACTTAAGACATATATCTTACCCAGTGGGGCAGGCTTCAGCTTATGCATAGCTAGCACTATGAGCTCACTTGCCCCTTTTGTGTGGCAACAACATATAAAAAGACACATCAGGGCAGCAACGTGAAATTTGACACTAAATCAAATCACAAAAACTACCAGATTAACAGGATGGACTCCATAATTTTCCAGTCCTGGGTTCTGCTTTGGTGCAATAGTGTCTTCTCAGTAGAAGAGATGTGGCGATATGGAGACACATATATTTGGGTAATTTACAAGAGCCATGGGTTATGTGGGGGGTATGGTGTGTGGTGTGTGTGTGAGAGAGAGAGAGAGAGAGGAGAGCGGGAGGGAAAGAAAAAGAGAGAAAAGATCTAATACAGTGATTCTAAAACTTTAGTATGCATGACAATTACCTTGAGGGCTTGTTATAACAGATTGCCTCTTCTTCCAACCCTAAATTTCTGATTTGGGATAGGGCCTGGGAATTTGCTTTTAAATGAGTTTGCAGGAAATGCTGATATTGCTGACCAAAGCCACACTTTGAGAACAACTGGTCTACAAAACCGATATGCCATAGAATACTTTGAGGTAATAGAACGTTATACAATCTCTGTTGTCCAATATAGTAGTCACTAGCAAGTGGGTATCCCTAAGATGTCCCTAGATTGCAGGCTTATCTTTATTCATCTTAATTTCTAACCCAAGACTATATCCTTTCAAAGTCATTTATTTTCCATTATATTGGACCCAAACTTGATATCTTCCTCAAAGATGGAAATACTAACTTCACTTTTACTTACTACAAATTTTGTCTTTGCTTTTTCTTAATATAATGTTATTAAATAAGAAATCTCTGTAAGCAAGACACCTTGGAGCAGCACTTGCTAAGCCAGACTGTTTTGCTACATGGCAGATTTCCTACTGGTTCTTACCTGTCTTGCTTTCAGGTTATTCAGTATAAAACAATAAATTAACTGTTATCATTCATATCAATTTTGTTAGCCAGTTATGGACTTTTTTTCTATATCTTTCCACTTAATTTTCTTTCTGAGTTTACTGACTGACTTTATATCCATTCTTTAAATATATATTTCCTCCTTCCAGTATAGATTTATTTTCTGATCAATATTTTCCAAAACACTAGCCACCTCCTACTTGTTTTTCTAAATTACATATAATGCTATTAAAAAAATCTTGTTATGATTTTTTACTCCCCCCAAATTTACTTCCCATCAAATGTAACACCACCATTTCTTTTGATGTTTATAGCTGAAACAGTAATTGACTGTCCCTCATTTATTTCAGAAATATTTATGAATAATAAAATATGATCGGGGGTACAGTTTAAAACATTTTTGGATATTGTGCTTATGGAGCTTAAAGTTTAAAACAATTCAAGTATTTATTTTATAATGAGAACCATTATAATAAATACAAGTAATAAATAATAAATACAAGTAATAAAAATAAATACAAGTAACACTAGTGTGTAGGTTTTAACAGGAAGTACTAAAATCCATACAGGTACCAATCAGTATATGATGCCTTTTCTAATAAAGTCTCATTTCATATCTGGGAAGTCTCACCCAGCATGTTAATGGGAATGGAAGAGAGAAAATGGAAGCAGGTCCTGATGCAGGATGAAGCACACTTTTTATTTGGGCTATTTGTTTTCTTATTGTTAAATTTTGAGTTTATTTTTAATTTTGTGTAACACTCCTTTATCATACATGTGTTTTAAAAATATTTTCTCCTGGTGTGTGGTTTCTTCTCATTCTCTTGACTGTCACTTACACAACAGAAATGTTCATTTTAATAAAGTCCAGCTTATTAATTATTTCTTTCATGAATTGTGCCTTGGTGTTGAACGATAATTGAATTTTGTATGTTACTGTTGTATCCTGCAACGTTGCAGTAATTACGTATTAGTTCCTGAAGCTTTTTTTGTTCTTGTTGTCATTTATTCTTTTGGATTTCCGACATAGACAATTATGTAATCTAAGAACAAAACAGTTTTATTTCCTCCTAGTCTGTATATATTTTCTTATCATGTCTTATTGCATTAGATAGGACTTCCAGTATGACGTTGAAAAGAAGTGGTGAAAGGGGATATTTTTCCTTGTTTCTGGCCTTAGTGGGAATGCTTTGATTTTCTCATGATTTAAGTATGATGTCAGCTATAGATTTTTTTAGATCAATAGATGTTTTTGCCGGATGTTTTCTTCAAGTTGAAGAAATTCCAACTGTATTCCTAGTTTGCTGGGATTTTTTTTATCATGAATGTGTGTTGAATTTTATCAATTTTTATGCATGTATTCATATAATCATGTAATTGTTCTTCTTTAGCCTCCTTATGTGATGGATTAAATTCATTGACATTCTATGTCAAAATTACCTTGCATACATGGGAGAAATCCTACTTGGTCATGGTGTATATTTCTTTTTATACATTGTTGGATTTATACATTGTTGGATTTGATTTGCTAATATTTTTTGAGGATTCATTTCACCTATGTTCATGTGAGATATATATTTTTTTCTTGTAGTGTTTTGTCAGGTTTATAATTAAGGTAATGCTGGCTTCCTAGAATGAATGAGTAATTATTCCCTCTGTTTCTGTATTCTGAAAGTGATTGTGGAGAACTGGTATAATTTCTTCGGCACCTGGTGCTTTCTGTTTTAAAAGGTTATTGATTACTGATTTTATATGTTAGTAGCTATATCTCTATTCAAATTACCTATTCCTTCTTTTGTGAATTTTTGATTGTGGTTTTCAAGGCGTTCGTTCACTTTAAATTATCAAATTTGTGGACATAGAATATTTCATATTATTCCTTTATTTTCATTTTACTGTCCATGGGATCTATAATGATGTCCCCTCTTAATTTCTCACATTAGTAATTTGTAGCTTCTCCATTATTTTCTTAATTAGCATGGCTAAAGTATTATCAATTTTATGGATCATTTCTAAGAATACACTTTGTTTTGTTGATTTTTTTTATCTTTAACTGATTTTGGTTCATATATTTATTGTTTCCTTTTTTCTTCTTACTTTGGAATTTAATTTGCTCTTCTTTTTCTTGTTTCCTAAAGTGGAATCTTAGATTATTAGTTTTAGATTTTTTCTTCTTTTCTAATATATGCATTCAATTATGTAAATTTCCCTCTAAGACATTTTTGCTGCATCCCCAAGTTTTGATCAATTGTATTTTAGTTTTTGTTTTGTTCAAAATATTTCAATTTGTTTTACTATTTCTTCTTTATCCCATGTGTTGTTTTGAAATGTATTATTTAATCTCCAGGTATTTTGAGATTTTTCAGCTATATTTCTATTAATGATTTCTAGTTTAATTTATTTTTGGACTGATAGCAGAAGACATCATATGATTTCTTTTCTTTTAAATTTACTGAGGTGTTTTTGATGACCCAGAATTTGGCCAAATTTGGTGAATGTTCCATGTGAGCTTGAGAAGAGTTATTATTTTTCTGTTGTTGAATGAAGTACTTTATAGATGTCAATTATATCCAGTTCGTAGATGATGTTATTGAGTTCAACTATGTCCTTACTGGTTTTCTGCTTCCTAGATCTGTCGACTTGTGATAGAAAGATATTTACATCTCCAACTTAGATAGTGGATTCATCCCTTTCTCTGCAGTCCTATTAGTTTTTTTTCTCATGTATTTTGATACTGTATTGTTAGGTGTATAAGGATTGTTATATCTTCTTGGATAATAAATCCCTTTTTCATTATGCAATATCCCCTCTTTATCTCTGATAACATTTTAACTCTGAATTTTGCTTTATTTGAAATCAATATTCCTATTCTGGTTTTTCTTTCATTTTTTTTTTTATTATTACTGGCATGGTATATAGTTATCCATTCATTTACTTTCAATTTATATGTGGTTTTATATTTAAATTGGTTTTGTTTAGACGACATTTAGATGGGTGTTGTTTTTTGTTCTTACGCTAACAATCTTTGTGTTAAATTAGTGCATTAAGACCATTGACATCTAAATTGATTACTGATGTAATTAGATTAATAGATACCATATTTGTTACTGTTTGCTATTCCTCACCCTTGTTTTTTGTTCCTCTTTTTGTCCTCCACTCTTTTCCTGTTTTTTATGTTTTTAATTGAGTCTTTTTATGATTCTGTTTTTCTCTTCTTTCTTAGTATATCAATTATTCTTCCTTTTTTTTTTTTTGAATTGTTGCCCTAGAATGAGAAATACACATTTACAACTAATTCAAGTCCACTTTCAAAAAACACTACACTGCTTCACAGTTAGTGCAAGTACCTGATAATAAAAAAAAAAGAATTCCCTGTCCCTTGTACTATTGCTGTCACTCCTTTCAATTATACATAAGCGTATATAAGTATACACACATGTATATGTAAGTATGCATAAATATTTGTTGTTATTATGAACAAAATTTATCTGTTAGATTAAGAATAAGAAAAATAATGTTTTTATTTTACCTTCACTTATTTCTTCTCCAGTGCTTTTCTTGTTTCTTATGGATATCTGGGTGTCTTACACATCATTTTCCCTCTTTCTGAAGAACTTCTTTTAACATTTCTTGCAAGGCAGACCAACTGGAAACAAATTTCCTCAAATTTTGTTTTTGTGATAAAGCCTTTATTTCTCCTTCACCTCTGAAGGATAATTTCATAGAGTAAAGAATTCTAGGTTGGTGTTTTTTCTCTCAATACTGTAGATATTTCATTCCATTCTCTTCTTTCTTACTTGGTTTCTCAAAAGTCAGATGTAATTCTTATCTTACTCTTGTAGAAGTGAAGATTTTGTCCGTTTTCTTTTTTGTTTTTCCTAGCTTCAAGATTTTTTAAAATCTTTGATTTTCTGTAGTTAAAAAGTGATATGCCCAGGTGAAGGGTTTTGGAGGTTTTGTTTGTGTGTTTGTTTTTGGCATTTATCCTCTTGGTATTTTATGAGATTCCTGAATCTGTGCTTTTGTGTTTGACATTAATTTGGGGAAAATCTCAGACGTTATCATTATGTACATTTTTTTCTGTTTCTTTCTCTCTCTCTCTTCTCCTTCTGGTAGTCCCATTACATATATGTAACACTTTTTGATAGTTGTCCCATATTTCATGAATATTCTGCTCTTTTTTTCTCTATTCTTTCTTCTTTGATTTTCCATTTATTGTGTGTGTGTGTGTGTATGTGTGTGTATATATATATATATATATATATATATATATATATATATATATATATATATATATATATAAATCAGAGAGTCTTTCCCTAGCCAAGTCCAGTACATTAATGAAGTCATTCTTCATTTATATTTTAGTGTGTTTGATTAGCTAGCATTTGTTTTTGAGTTTTCTTAGGATTTCCATCTCTCTCCTTACATTGCCAATTTGATTTTTCTGGTTTGTTTTAACCATTACAGCCCTTAGCATATTAATTATGGTTGTTTTAAACTCCTTTTCTGATGGTTCCAATGTTTCTGCCATTTCTGACTCTGGTTCTGATGCTTGATCTGTCTCATCAGTGTTTTTTAGTACATCTTTTTTTGTTGTTGAAAACCAAACATGAAGTACTGGTTCAAAGGAAATCTAGTATATAGACATTTTATTTGTATTGGTATTGTGGTAACTTGGTTAGGTGTGGGGGAACAAGAAGCAGTCTACAGTCCTATGATTAGGTCTCAATTTTGGGGTTTCTTTGAGCCTGTGCCCTGGGTTGTGAACTTCAAGAATACTTTTCAATTTCCCTTCTATTATCAGTGGAATAATTGTCTGTGGTGAGGACAGAGTTGGGTATTTATCTCGTCCCAGGTTTATTAGACTCTAAGAAAGAACCAGTAGGTTAGACTCCATTAAAATAATTTCTTTTGTGGGCAAGCATGTTATGAAGAATAGAACACTCTGGCGTATTTCAAAATGGTTTCTTTTCCCCTTTGCCTGCCAGAAGCACTAGGGAATTTTTCTCTGCTTTTCACCATGACAACCTAGTAAAGACCCCGAAAGTAAAGCTCACAAAGATCTGAGGGCCCTGTATGACTCCCCTCCACCACCTGGGAATTTTTAACTATCAGATTTGTCCACATTGACCTTCTAGCAATTTGACTATTATGGTTTGTATTTTTCTACCCCGGAACTAGTTCCTTCAGAGGCTTCTTCTCTTGGGTTTCTGCCATAAGTTGTGATTATCTGTAACTCCCTGTGTGTGTTTCTAATTTGGGTGCAGCAGTTTACCTTATAATCTCACTTCCTTTATGGATCTAAGAGGAAATTTAGATTTGTTAGTTTGTTCAGCTTTTTATTTGTTGTCTTTATTTCTCAGCTTTTTAGTACGTTATCTCTTTGCATGATGGATTGGAAACTGGAAGTCACCAGTTTCAATTTCACACCTTCTATTTCTTTTGTGAAGTTTTCTGCTAATATGTTTGAAGGACATATGGGTAGGAGACTTTAAGAAGGTGGAGACATTCTGAAATAAACGTTGGAGGTAATGAAAAAGATAACTTTAAAAGATGAAATGTTTCCTGGACAATGTTAACACCTACTTAACATAGGAAACCAAGTCTGAAGTGGTAACAAACTCATAGAGACCCAGGGAAACATCAAAGCTCAAGCACAATATGGATAAAGCAATAGTTGAGTGCATCCAGAATGCCAGGAGAGGGCAAGGAATTAACAGAATGCCATGCGAGTTTTTAATATTGATTAAAGAATTATTGAGATGGTGAACCAGATGGACAAAATATGAAAAATGGAAGACAGAAGAAGTTAATGTATAAAGGATAACTATGCATGTAAATAAACCAGAACTCTTTATCAGGAGGATAACTATGAAAGGTGGCCTTCATAAAGTAGGATTCTGGAACTAAGTAACTACATTTTGATTAGTATGATGTGAATGTCAAAGTATTAGGTGCAGCTGAGAATTATTTGCTAAAATCAAGAGAAGTTCATTGGAAACAAGATCAAGCTATTCAGGATTTAGGTGTTTGAATATGTTTCTCATTCAGGTATTAAAATCAATAAGGGTGATGTCAAGAGTTACAGTGGAGAGAGACCATTGCTAAAGCTGAGAAAAGTGATTGACATCCCTTCCCTCACATTGAAATGCATCCAGTTACTAAGACCTGTGATTGTACTGCTGGAATCTCTTTTGAATCTGACAACTTAATGCCAACATTGCCATTACTACTTGCATTATTTAGATTGATAAATGGAATATTGACTGCTATGTCAGTAAACAAAGGATGTCACAGTCAGCAATTGCAGCCACCACAAAGATGAGCTGGTGAGCCCTGAGGGAACTCAGAAAAGAATAGAATACCTTCCATCTAGCAGCCACCAGACTGCAGCCACTCCTCACAGTGAGCACTGAGGAAACTCAGGATAGGAAAACAAAGGATACTGGCTCCAGATAGCTGAGGTACATAACAAAGGAACGAGTTCAGTGAGCCCAGACTCTTGCATCTCCCTATACATAGAAAAGCACTAAATTCCTTAACTGATATCTGATTTTCTTTCATTAACAATAATCTTTTGACTTTCAGACTACCTGCACTTTGTTGCAAAACTCCTATATATCCTGGCTCCCCACTTTGCCTCCTTACTAGAGGTGCTGCCTCCTGGGCTTGGAGTCCTAAAAATTTCCGCCAAATAGAACATAACTCTCAACGTTTAGGTTATGCATATTTAATTTTTTGGTAGACAAGATGGACTACTATAATACCTTTCTAATGGATCTCCTGCTTTACAAATGTATTTGTTTTAATAGTTTCATCATACTATGGTAAGTAAGGTTTTTGTAAAAACTCAGAACTAACTTTACCATTTCTTTTCTGAAAAGTTTTTTCAGCTTTTCATTGTACTTAAGATAATATACAGAATCATTACTTTATCCTGTAAGTCAGTCCCTTCTCTCTCACACATCTGATATCAATAATTCACTTATTTTCTGGGCTAGATTGACAATTTTTTTAGTTCCTGGAATACAATAAATATCTTTCTAGATCTTGATCTACAAACACGTCATTTTTAATATCTTTGATTTTTACCACTTTTCCCATTTTGCATCTCGCATGGTGATTGCAGTGCTAAAGGTGACCTGCAAATCATCCCTTTGATTAACTGTTTTATAATCTTGCTTAAGATTGAAACCACTATCCAGTATGGTAAATATTACTGTTATAAAAAGCCCACCTCTGATCATGAGGCCAAAGGCCACACTCCACTGACAATGGCACATAGAGGTGACAGGAGTCTGATTGGTTAAAACCTTTGTGAAAATGTCTTAACTGTTATGTGTATTGTACATCTGTATACCGTTTATATTTACTGAATTGTTAACTGCATCTTGTCTCTCTTCTTGTCCCCCCAAGGCAGGAGACAGATGTGCCCCCAGGGAAAATGGTTTGAGTTTGTTCCTTGTGGACTGATACTCCAAGATGGGAATAAGAGAACAATTGAGAGAGGAGGCTGGGTCCTGCCCAGATAGAAGACAAGCGACCACATATTCCTCATTCTTGAAGTCAGGAGACCTCCCCAAATACACTGTGCAGAAAGGCTCCTTGGAGGTCAAAAGGGGAGTGAGGACAACTGATGCTAACTTACCCATAGGCCTCTTCAGTAGAATCCATCTTGGCTAAGAGATTTGTGTGCACACATGGGAAAATCCTGAGCTATACCAAATATGGACTTTGAACCAGGTAAGTCAAAATGATCGGTCAAAGGAAACAAGGAAGAAATGCCCCATAAAAGTGATTTAAACTGCCAGGATGGTACAACTCTCTCTCTGAGCCCACCCGTGTGTCTATCCACACGTACTCTTTTTTTTTTCTTAATAAATACTTTACTTTTTTCACTACTTTCCATCTTTGCGGGAATTATTTTTCTGCAAAGCCATAGTGCCAGGGTCTTGTCACTGACCACTGGTCTAGTGGCTAGGATTCGGTGCTCTCACTCACTGCTATGACCCAACCTCAATCACTGGCCAGGAACCAAAAACCTGCTTCAAGCCACTGCAGGCCGAGGCAACCCAAGATCACCCCCACCCTTATTTTTGCATTTAGATGTAATCCATATACTGTAAACAGGATTTCTAAACTATTTTTCTTTTACTTTATTCATCTGAATATCTTCTTTTTTTATTGAAATATAGTTGGTTTACAATGCTGTGTTAGTTTCTGATGTACAGCAAAGTGATTCAGATATATATATATATATATGCATGTATACTTACATATATATATATATATATATATATATATATATATTCTTTCTCAGATGATTTTCCATTATAGGTTATTAAAAGATGTTGACTATAGTCCCCTGTGCTACACAGTAGGTCCTTGTTCTTTATTTTATGCATAGCAGTGTGTTATCTGTTAATCCCAAATCCCCAATTTATCTCTCTCTGTCTTTCCCTTTGGTAACCATAAGATTGTTTTCTATGTCTATGAGTCTGTTTCTGTTTTGTAAATAAGTTCATTTGTATCATTTTTTTAGATTCCACAAATGAGCTATATCATATATTTGTCTTTCTCTGTCTGACTTACTTCACTTAGTATGATAATCTCTAGTTCCATCTATGTTGCTACAAATGACATTATTTCATTCTAAGATATCTTCTTTAATGACAATGTAACTGCTGTGTGGGATGGGAAAAGAGAGACCAATCACAATTTAAGTACCAAACACAAACAAATGCATGAAGAACAGTGCAGTGGGTAGCTAGGGAATAAATTTGACTTGGAGATTTAATTTTAAATTTACACATTTTTTGCTGTGGCATTTGAATTAATAGCCTAATATTGGAGGGCTGTCAGAAGATGCTTCTGAACTGAATGTAAGGCTGGGAGGAGATACACATGTTCTATTTGAAAAAATATTCTCTCTCTGTCATTAAATGTTTTCTTCCCTCAGTTGCTCAAAGATAAAACATACAGTTGCACAGACTTGCCTCCTGTTCAAATATTTCATAAATAATTTTTCATAGCCTTATATATTTCATGTTAATAAATTTAGATATATGATTGAATTAATGGATTAATATCTTCTCTGTGTATTTAATTAATGAAGTCTATACTGGCAAGATTCAGCCTAATTATTTCATATTATACCTGTATCCTTTAGTAATTTAGTCATCTTTAACAGACAAATTGTGTACTTTGGCTATTCATATTTGAATATCATTTTATTGATGTTTAACTTCAAATGATTAGATTTATGTTTACCTTCTTTATAGAAACAGACGGTGCTAATCATGAAGGGTCTATTGAATTTACCATCAACCGCATAACGTTCTTACTATGAGATTAGGTTGTTTACCTGAAAGATTTAGAAACATTAGGAAAAGCAGCCCATATTGGAAATGGAAGGAATTTGAGTCTATTTCAGATTCAGTTAATTGATACAAATAATGTTAGAGAGGGCAGCTTCAGAAGAGTAAGACACGGAGATCACCTTCCTCCCCACGGTTACATCAGAAATACATCTACATGTGGAACAACTCCTACAGAACACCTACTGAATGCTGGCAGAAGACCTCAGACCTCCCAAAAGTCAAGAAACTCCCCACGTACCTGGGTAGGGCAAAAGACAAAAGAAAAAACAGAGACAAAGAATAGGGATGGGACCTGCACCAGTGGGAGGGAGCCGTGAATGAGGAAAGGTTTCCACATACCAGGAAGCCCCGTCGCAGGCGGAGACTGTGGGTGGCAGAGGGGGGAAGCTTCGGAGCCATGGAGTAGAGTGCAGGAACAGGGGTGCAGAGGGCAAAGCGGAGAGACTCCCACACAGAGGATTGCTGCCGACCAGCACTCACCAGCCCGAGAAGCTTGTTTGCTCACCTACCGGGATGGGTGGGGGCTGGGAACTGAGGCTCGGGCTTTGGTTGGGTCGCAGGGAGAGGACTGGAGTTGGCGGCGTGAACACAGCCTGAAGTGGGTTAGTGCACCATGGATAGCTGGGAGAGGGTCCTGGGAAAAATCTGGACCTGCCGAAGAGGCAAGAGACTTTTTATTCCCTCTTTGTTTCCTGGTGCGTGAGTAGAGGGGATTAAGAGCATTGCTTAAAGGAGATCCAGAGATGGGCACAAGCCACGGCTAACAGCGCAGACCCCAGAGACGGGCATGAGACGCTAAGGCTTCTGCTGCTGCCACCAAGAAGCCTGTGTGTGAGCACAGGTCACTATCCACACCTCCTTTCTTGGGAGCCTGTGCAACCCACCACCGCCAGGGTCCCGTGATCCAGGGACAACTTCCCCAGGAGAATGCATGGCATGCCTCAGGCTGGTGCAATGTCTCGCCAGCCTCTGCTGCCAGAGGCTCACCCCACATCTGCACCCCTCCCTCCCCCCTGCCTGAGTGAGCCAGAGCCCCCGAATCAGCTGCTCCTTTAACCCTGTCCTGTCTGAGTGAAGAACAGATGCCTTCAGGTGATTTACATACAGAGACAGGTCCAAAGCCAAAGCTGAACCCCAGGAGCTGTGCGAACAAAGAAGAGAAAGGGAAATTTCTCCCAGGAGCCTCAGGAGCAGCGGATTAAAGCTCCACAATCAACTTGACGTACCTTGCATCTGTGGAATAACTGAATAGACAACAAATCATCCCAAATTGAGGAGGTGAACTTTGGGGGCAAAGATATATTATTTTTATTTTTTCCCTTTTTTCTCTTTTTGTGACTGTGTATGTGTATTCTTCTGTGTGTGATTTTGTCTGTATAGGTTTGCTTTCACCATTTGTCCTACGGTTCTGTTTGTCAGTTTTTTGTTTGTTTGTTTTTACTTAAAAAGTTTTTTTCTTAATAATTTTTTTATTTTAATTATTTTATTTTACTTTACTTTTTAATTTAATTTAATTTTATGCTCTTTCTTTCTTTCTTTCTTTCTTTCTTTCTTTCTATTTTTTCTCACTTTTATTCTGAGCCGTGTGGATGAAAGGATCTTGGTTCTCCAGCCAGGAGTCAGTGCTGTGGCTCTGAGGTGGGAAAGGCAACTTCAGGACACTGGTCCACAAAGGACCGCCAAATATCAACCAGCAAAAATCTCCCAGAGATCTCCATCTCAACAACAAGACCCAGCTTCACTCAACGACCATCAAGCTACAGTGTTGGACACCCTATGCCAAACAACTAGCAAGACAGGAACACAGTCCCATTCATTAGCAAAGAGGCTGCCTGAAATCATAATAAGGCCACAGACACACCAAAACACATCACGAGACATGGACCTGCCCACCAGAAAGACAATATCCAGCCTCATTGACCAGAACACAGGCACTAGTCCCCTCTACCAGGAAGCCTACACAAACCACCAAACCAACTTTAGCCACTGGGGACAGACACCATAAACAACATGAACTACAAACCTGCAGCCTGTGAAAAACAGACACCAAACACAGTAAGTTAAGCAAAATGAGAAGACAGAAAAACACACAGCAGATGAAGCAGCAAGGTAAAAACCCACCAGACCTAATAAATGAAGAGGAAATAGGCAGTCTACCTGAAAAAGAATTCATAATAATGACAGTAAAGAGGACCCAAAATCTTGGAAACAGAATAGAGAAAATACAAGAAACGTTTAACAAGGACCTAGAAGAACTAAACAGCAAACAAACAAAGATAAACAACACAATAAATGAAATTTAAAATTCTCTACAAAGGAACAATAGCAGAATAACTGAGGCAGAAGAACGGATAAGTGACCTGGAAGATAAAATAGGGGAAATAACTACTGCAGAGCAGAATAAAGAAAAAAAGAATGAAAAGAACTGAGGACAGTCTCAGAGACCTCTGGGACAACATTAAACACACCACATTCGAATTATAGGGGTCCCAGAATAAGAAGAGAAAAAGAAAGGGAATGAGAAAATATTTGAAGACATTATAGTTGAAAACTTCCCTAATATGGGAAAAGAAATAGTTAATCGAGTACAGAAAGCATAGAGATTCCCATACAGGGTAAGTCTAAGGAGAAACACACCAAGACACATATTAATCAAACTATTAAAATTAAATACAAAGAAAACATATTAAAAGCAGCAAGGGAAAAATAACACACAAGGGAATCCCCATAAGGTTAACAGCTGATCTTTCAGCAGAAACTCTGCAAGCCAGAAGGGAGTGGCAGGACATATTTAAAGTGATGAAGAAAAACCTACAACCAAGATTACTCTACCCAGCAAGAATCTCATTCAGATTTGATGTAGAAAATAAAACCTTTACAGACAAGTAAAAGCTGAGAGAGTTCAGCACCACTCAACCAGTTTTACAACAAATGCTAAAGGAACTTCTCTAGGCTGGAAACAGAAGAGAAGGAAAAGACCTACAATAACAAACCCCAAAAAATTAAGAAAATGGGAATAGGAACATACATATCGATAATAATGTTAAGTGTAAATGGAATGAAGGCTCCAACCAAAAGACACAGACTCACTGAATGGATAGCAAAACAAGACCCATATATATGCTGTCTACAAGAGACCCACTTCAGACTTATGGACACACACAGACTGAAAGTGAGGGGATGGAAAAGGATATTCCATGCAAATGGAAATCAAAAGAAAGGTGGAGTAGCAATTCCCATATCAGAAAAATAGACTTTAAAATAAAGACTATTACAACAGACAAAGAAGGACACTACATAATGATCAAGGGATTGATCCAACAAGAAGGTATAACAATTGCAAATATTTATGCAATAAACATAGGAGCACCTCATTACATAAGGCAAATACTAACAGCCATAAAAGGGGAAATCGACAGTAACAAAATCATAATAGGGGACTTTAACACCCCACTTTCACCAATGGACAGATCATCCAAAATGAGAATAAATAAGGAAACACAGCTTTAAATGATTCATTAAACAAGAAGAAATTAATTAATAATTATAGTACATTCTATCCAAAAAGAACAGAATACACATTCTCTCAAGTGCTCATGGAACATTCTCCAGGATAGATCATATCTTGGGTCACAAATCAAGCCTTGGCAAATTTAAGAAAATTGAAATCACATCAAGTATCTTTTCTGACCACAACACTACGAGACTAGATATCAATTACAGGAAAACATCTCTAACAAATAGAAACACATGGAGGCTAAACAATACACTACTTAATAACCAAGTGATCACTGAAGAAATCAAAGAGGCAACCAAAATATACCTAGAAACAAATGACAATGGAGACACAATGACTCAAGTCCTATGAGATGCAGCAAAAGCAGTTGTAAGAGGGAAGTTTACAGCTATACAAGCCTACCTTAAGAAACAGGAAACATCTCAAATAAACAAGCTAACATTGCACCTAAGGCAATTAGAGAAAGAAGAATAAACCCCCCCCCCCCCAGAGTTAGCAGAAGGAAAGAAATCATAAAGATCAGATCAAAAATAAATGAAAAAGAAATGAAGGAAACAATAGCAAAGATCAATAAAATTAAAAGCTGATTCTTTGAGAAGACAAAAAAAGAAAATTGATAAACCATTAACCAGACTCATCAAGAAAAAAAGGGAGAGGACTCAAATCAATAGAATTAGAAATGAAAAAGGAGAAGTAACAACTGACACTGCAGAAATACAAAGGATCATGAGAGATTACTACAAGCAGTTTTATGCCCATAAACTGGCCAACCTGGAAGAAATGGAAAATCTTTAGAAAAGCACCACCTGCTGAGACTGAACAAGGAAGAAATAGAAAATATGAACAGACCAATCACAAGCACTGAAATTGAAACTGTGATTAAAATATTCCAAAAAACAAAAGCCCAGGACCAGATGGCTTCATGGCCGAATTCTATCAAACATTTAGAGAAGAGCTAATACCCACCTTTCTCAAACTCTTCCAAAATATAGCAAAGGGAGGAGCACTCCCAAACTCATTCTACAAGGCCACCATCACCCTGATACCAGAACCAGACAAAGATGTCACAAAGAAAGAAAACTACAGGACAATAACACTGATGAACATAGTTGTAAAAATCCTCAACAAAATACTAGCAAACAGAATTGAAAAGCATATTAAAAGGATCATACACCATGATCAAGTGGGGTTTATTCCAGGAATGCAAGGATTCTTCAATATATGCAAATCAATCAATGCGATACACCATATTAACAAATTGAAGGAGAAAAATCATATGATCATCTCAACCGATGCAGAGAAAGCTTTCGACAAAATTGAACACCAATTTATGATAAAAACCCTGCAGAAAGTAGGCATAGAGGGAACTTACCTCAATATAATAAAGGCCATATATGACAAACTCACAACCAACATCATCCTCAGTGGTGAAAAACTGAAAGCATTTCCACTAAGATCAGGAACAAGACAAGGTTGCCCACTCTCACCACACTTATTCAACATAGTTTTGGAAGTTTTAGCTAGAACAATCACAGAAGAAACAGAAATAAAAGGAATCCAATTTGGAAAAGAAGAATTAAAGTTGTCACTGTTTGCAGATGACATGATACTATACATAGATAATCCTAAAGATGTTACAAGAAAACTACTAGAGGTAATCAATGAATTTGGTAAAATAACAGGATACAAAATTAATGCACAGAAATCTCTGGCATTCCTATACACTAATGATGAAAAATCTGAAAGTGAAATTAAGATAACACTCCCATTTACCATTGCAACAAAAAGAATAAAATATCTAGGAATAAACCTACCTAAGGAGAAAAAAGACCTGTATGCAGAAAATTATAAGACACTGATGAAAGAAATTAAAGATGGTACATATAGTTTGAGAGATATACCATGTTCTTGGATTGGAAGAATCCACATTGTGATAATGACTCTACTACCCAAAGCAATCTACAGATTAAATGCAATCCCTATCAAACTACCACTGGCATTTTTAACAGAACTAGAACAAAAAATGTCAGAATTTGTATGGAAACACAAAAGGCGCTGAAAAGCCAAAACAGTCTTGAGAACAAAAAGTGGAGCTGGATGAATCAGTCTCCCTGACTTCAGATTATAATACAAAGCTACAGTAATCATGACAGTATGGTATTGGCACAAAAACAGAAATATAGATCAATGGAACAGGTTAGAAAGCCCAGAGATAAACCCATGCACATATGCTCACCTTATAAAGGAGGCAAGAATATACAGTTCAGAAAAGACAGCCTCTTCAATAAGTGGTGCTGGGAAAACTGGACAGGTACATGTAAAAGTATAAAATTAGAACACTCCCTAACACCATTCACAAAAATAAACTCAAAATGGATTAAAGACCTAAATGTAAGGACAGACACTATCAAACTCTTAGAGGAAAATATAGGCAGAACACTGTATAACATGAATCACAGCAAGATCCTTTTTGACCCACCTCCTAGAGAAATAGAAATAAAACCAAAAATAGACAAATGGGACCTAATGAAACTTAGAAGCTTTCACACAGCAAAGGAAACCATAAACAAGACCAAAAGACAACCCTCAGAATGGGAGAAAATATTTGCAAATGTAGCAACTGACAAAGGATTAATCTCCAAAATTTACAAGCAGCTCATGCAGCTCAATATGAAAAGAACAAACAACCCAATCCAAAAATGGGCAGAAGACCTAAATAGACATTTCCCCAAAGAAGATATACAGATTGCCAACAAACACATGAAAGAATGCTGAATGTCATTAATCATTAGAGAAATGTAAATCAAAACTACCATGAGATATCATCTCACACCAGTCAGAATGGCCATCATCAAAAATTCTAGAAACAATAAATCCTGGAGAGGGTGTGGAGAAAAGAGAACTCTCTTGCACTGTTGGTGGGAATGTAAATTGATACAGCCACTATGGAGAACAGTATGGATGTTCCTTAGGAAACTAAAAATAGAACTACCATACGACCCAGAAATCCCACTACTGGGCATATACCCTGAGAAAACCATAATTCAAAAAGAGTCATGTACCAAAATGTTCATTGCAGCTCTATTTACAATAGCCAGGACATGGAAGCAATTTAAGTGTCCATCAACAGATGAATGGATAAAGAAGATGTGGCACATATATATAATGGAATAATACTCAGCCATAAAAAAACGAAATTGAGTTATTTGTACTGAGGTAGATGGACCTAGAGTCTGTCATACAGAGTGAAGTATGTCAGAAAGAGAAAAAGAAATACTGTATGCTAACACATATATATGGAATCTGAGAGAAAAAAAAAGAAAAAGAAAAGGTCATGAAGAACCTAGGGGCAAGACAGGAATAAAGACACAGACCTACTAGAGAATTGACTTGAGGATATGGGGAGGGGGAAGGGTAAGCTGTGACAAAGTGAGAGAGTGGCATGGACACATATACACTACCAAACGTGAAATAGATAGCTAGTGTGAAGCAGCCGCATGGCACAGGGAGATCAGCCTGGTGCTTTGTGACCAACTAGAGTGGTGGGATAGGGAGGGTGGGAGGGAGGGAGATGCAAGAGGGAAGAGATATGGGAACATATGTATATGTGTAGCTGACTCACTTTGTTATAAAGCCGAAACTAACACACCATTGTAAAACAATTATACTCCAATAAAGATGTTGAAAAAAATAATAATGTTAGAAAAAAAAATATTTGATTTTATTCTCTCCTTTTGTGGTTCATAAGTGAGTGGTGATTGTCATGATAAGTTCAGATCTTTCAACCTAGTTTGTGCCTAGTTGTCATGTTGCATTGTTATTAAAAATCTCTTTTATGGGAAGTCTTGCACCATGTGCTCAGCTGTTACCAAAGTCAGAGGCATAGTTTATGATAAGAATTTGAAATTGATTTGGGAAGGCAGAAAGAAACATATGGCAATATAGCCCAATGAGATATGAACTTCAAAGACAAATATAAATCACATTTCTAAACTACAAAAATCAAAGCTAATAACAGATGCTCCGTAGGCAATTGCATAGAGATATTATCTTATATTGGCTTTCAGTATGATGGAGCACAGAGATAGAAAATAAGGGAATCTACTATTCCATTCTTTAATAGATACTTCTAAAATATTATAATCTAACAGAGTTTGTGTTCCTGTTGACTCAAAGGGAGAGATTAATTAAACTATCTCTTTGACTCAAAAAATGAAAATCAACTTGTAGTCTCCAGATATGTAAAGTTCTGAATAATATTTACTTAAGCTGCATTATTCAACATAATTAAAGGAAAATGCTCTATTTGTACCCAGATGTGTTTGTTTAATGATCTCATGAGTTGTGGCAGGATAGAATGCACCATTAACAGTTTGACACATCTCAATAATTACCCTTACATATTTCTCAATTCCTTTATCTAATAAATGTAAAAATTGATTCCTTTTTAAAATTTATTTTATTGAAGTATAGTTGATTTACAATGTTGTGTTAATTTCTGCTGTATAGCAAAGTGATTCAGTTATATATATATATATGTATATATATACATATATATATATACACATTATTTTTCATATTCTTTTCCATTATGGTTTATCACAGGATATTGAATATAGTTCCGTGTGCTGTACAGTGGGACTAGCAGATGCAAACTGTTATATATAGACTGGGTAAACAAGGAATTGTTCTTAAGATTAAGACTTTGGTCTCTTTTGCTTCAATTTTTCAGAAAAATGAAATTAGCAATATATATCCTCCTAATAATTTACCATTATTCTCTTTAAATTCTCCCAAACTCTGATACTTATTTTCATAAATCTTGTTTCCTAATGATGTCATTCATTGTTAACTACATTATTATTGTTTCTTTACTATGCCACCCCTGACTTCATCCTAATCCTGGTCAATCTAGTGGTCTGGAGATGGACAGTACAAATAGAGCATAATTCTTTGTGAACACTGGTTAAAAAAAGGAAAGAAAAACCTTGTCAGAAACATCAAATGTAAGTTCTTCCTCTCGATAGTACTGGATCATTTTAGGTTATATGACCACTTTCAGGTTATATGACCATTTTAGGTTATATGACCACATTTTAGGTTATATGACTACTTTTGGACCCATAATAGTTAGCAAGAAAATAGCTTGAGCAGGTTGGCTTGGACTAATTTGATTCCACTACAGAGCTGGGCATGTTTGGAAATCTAAACAGAACTGGCATGGTTCTTACATTGGGATCTGATGTCTAATTGAGAATGAATAAAATAGGATAATGACATCAAGAGGTGAAATGGTTAAAATCACAGTGTTCACTCACATTTCCAAGTGTTTAAAAGCAGGAACTGTAGTTATTGACTATTATTCCTAGGTTATTGTACACTCATTAAAAATGATTACTTTTTAAATTGAAGTATAGTTGCCTTATTATATTAGTTTCAGGTGTACAACATAGTGATTTGATATTTTTATATGTTATGAAATGATCACCATGATAAGCCTAATTACCATCTGTCACCAAAGTTATTACAATATTATTGACTATATTCCCTATGATTCACAATGCATCCTCAATACTTATTTATTTTAAAACTGGAAGTTTGTACTTCTTAATAACTTTCATCTATTTCACCCATTCTCCCACTGCCCTCCCCTCTGGCAACCACTAGTTTGTTCTCTGTATCTATGAATCTGTTTCTGTTTTGTTATGTTTACTCTTTTTTGTTTTAGATTTCACACATAAGTGAAATTGCATGGTATTTATCTTTCTTTGTCTTAGTTACTTCACTTAGCATAATACTCTATATGTCCATCCGTGTTGTCATAAATGACAAGATTTCATTCATTTTTATGGCTGAGTATTATTCCATTAAACCTGTAGATTGCTTTGGGCAGTATGGGAATTTTAACAATATTAATTATTTCAATCTATGAGCACTGTATATCTTTCCATTTATTTGTGTCATCTTCAGTTTCTTTTATCAATGTCTTATAGTTTTCAGTGTACAAGTGTTTTACTTCCTTGGTTAAATTTATTTCTAGGTATTTTATTCTTTTTGATGCTTCCTGGGCCTGGATACTTGTTTCATTCCCCAGGTTAGGGAAGGTTTCAGCCATTATTTCTTTACGTAAGTTTTATATTCTTTCTCTCTCTCTTCTCCTTTTGGGACCCCTGTAATGAAAATGTTAGTAAGATTGATGTTGTCCCAGAAGTTCTTTAAAATACCCCATTTTATTATTTTTTTTCTTTTGCTGTTCTGGTTGGCTGTTTTCCACGATTCTGTCTTCCAGGTTGCTTATATGTTCTTCTGTTATCATCTAATCTGCTGTTGATTCCCTCTAGTGTTTTTTTCATTTCAGTTATTGTGTTCTCCAGTTCTGATTATTTTTTTCTAACTCTGTTGAAATTCTCACTATGTTCCTTCATTCTTCTCCAGAGTTTAGTGAGCACCTTTATGACTTTGGACTCTTTATTAGGTAAATTACTTACCTCCAGTTCATTCTTTTATTTTTTTCCCATGGGAGTTTATGTTGTTCTTTCATTCAGAAAAAATTCCTCTGTCTCCTCATTTTGTTTGACTTTCTCTGTTTGTTTCTATGAATTAGGTGAAACAGTGACCTCTCCCAGTCTTGAAGGTATGGTCTTATGTAGGAGCATCCCCTGTGTAGACCATGTGTGCTGAACAGCTTTGGCAGGCCAACTGGAGCTAGAGTAGGTTCAGGCCAGGGGTATGCTGGGGTGGCCTTGGCAGGCCAACTAGAGTAACAAGAATTTTTTAGATTGTTACCTTTACACTAGAACTTGGAGCTAGTGAGTTTGTGCAAAAACCCTTTAAAAGTGGAGTCTTGGGTACCTACAGCTTTCCAACTCTCCTGGATATAAACTCCACTGGCTTTCAAATCCAGTTATAGGGACTCATCTTCCTGGTTCTAGTCTCCAGGGATGGGGTGCCCAGTATGAGCCTAACACCCCTTGCTCCTTAGGTAGGACCTCCACATTTGTGAGATCCCCTCAACTTTGTGGGTTGCTTCACCAGAAGTGTGAGTCTTGATTAGGTTGCATCTCTGCCCTCATATCCACCTTGATGTGTTTTTTCACTGTATTGTTAATTGTAGAACACCTGTTCTGCTATTCTTCGTGTTATTTTCAGAGAGAATTGTTCTATATGTAGTTGTAGTTTTGGTGTGGGAGGAGGTGAGATCAGGATCTTCCTACTCCACCATCTTGACCCTTCTCCCTAATTTAGTATTTTGACAAAACTGCTTGTCCTATATCCCTGATACTCAAACTAGTTGCAGAGAAAAAAGGATATATGCACAGAATAATTAATAAACATTAATATTCTGGGCTATTTCACTTTAACGTCCACATTCCTGACAATGCTCAAAGTTGTCATTCCTCTTAATGATTGCAATTCTAGTAGGTGCAAACACATTGCTGTCTGTCTGTATTTGTATATACTTGTGAATTTATTTACTTGTTTCATAAACATACAAACTCCATTGGTTATAGCCATTGATCATCTGTCTGTTGTAGTGTTTGTCAGGTTTCTGCACTATAAACTTACTCTTTTTCTCTTTTTCTATACTGTACTTTTTTAGAAGGAAGTCTTTTTGTGCATCCCACACTTAATTTAGAAGTGGGGATTATGCTTCACCTCCTTAACAACAGAGTGTCTACATAAATGATTTGGAATTCTGCCCAAGAGATTTGTCTATTTTTTACCATTTATTTACTTATACAATCATTTAAACATATGCATATATCCAGGATTATGGAGTAATGGTTATTTATTTTGTGCTTTCACTTATAATCTACTGATACTTTATATATTCTATTGCTCATATTGTTCCAGCTTTATTCATTGGGTACTTTCAGTTGGTTCTTGATCCCTTGGACATATCTCCCAACATTGTGTAGTTTGTTAAGTACTTCCTTAGTTTTTGGCACTATGAAATTATAGAGACTCATCTTATTTATTTCTGTGTGGTCCTACTACTCTCAAGGCAGCCAAAATTTGCCTTGTATCTTTGTGTTAAAGACAGTACTCTAGTAATATTGACATATTTCTTGTCCTTCTTTGGGTTTATAGTGTTTTTTTCTTCTACCCCTACCTCAGCAACAATGGCTTTTGGTGCCCCAGTTCCAGCAGCTTAAAACTTTTGTCTTCTATAATGCATGATTCCAAGGAGGGTGGCAGAGCTTATTTACCTTTTCTGGAACTGGAGCCATCTTCCTCTCCATGTCTTCACCAACAAGAAAAATTCTATCTTTTTTTCTACATTGCATCCAATATTTCTCAGAAGCACCTGTGAAGGCTCTAAAAAAGATCTTATAAGGATTGTAAATTCTTCCTTTGAATAAGGCTCCCCAAGAATCTATACTTCACGATAGTCCATTGTACATTTTTAGCAGCATTTTAAAATTCTAGTTGAGTTGTACTTACCAACTTGTATTTGGTAACATTTTTGTCCTGTGCTCTGCTTTGGGTGGGAAATTGCATGTGTTCCATCTTTCATGGATGGTTCTGCTCACCATTGGAATTTACACTTCTTGATTTCCCTATTATCTTTGTTGGATTCAAGAAAGTTTTAATTTTGAAGTTTAAGTGAGTTTTTCTTATAATTACATTGGAACTGACACTTTTTTTTTAGCATTTTGCATCTGAGTTGAAAGATGAACTCCAGTATTTTGATTGCTATATTCAATTCAATTTTTCTAATTTAGGTTTCTTTTTACATGTGATACATTTATATTATTCCAAAATTAAAACAATTAATACATAAAGTATACATCAAGAATTTTTGATTCCATACTCCATCAACCTGTCCTCCTAATTATTTTTATACTTCCAGTATTTCCTTTTGTAAATATAAACAATTGTGTATAATTTATCCCCACTTTTCTATCACAAAAATTTCGCACCATATAGTTACCTTTTCATCTTTTTTTTTTTCACTTAAACTATAGCTATTGAATCTCTCTTCATAATGGCTTCATGTTACTCCATTGTGTGAATAAAGCATGTTTACTCAGTCATTCCCCTTGTTTGGGTTGTTCCCAATTATTTGCTATTACAGTCTGAGTAGATACCTGAATGACTTGAGGAAAGAAAAAATACCAGGGAAAAGCATTCTAGAAAAGGGAAACATAATTCATAATTCTTAGAGGTAAGAATGGCTTGATGTGTTTGAGGATGGCTAAAAAGTGGTATTAGTTAATAATTTTGAAGTAAAAGGAAGGGGCACATTATATGAGGTTATAGCATATGGTAAAACTGATATTTTTCTAGGTGTAATGGATAACAATTGAAAGCCTTTAAGTATGGCAATGGTATCATATAATTTGTAGGTTGGCCTTTGCTCTAATGCTTACATGCAAAATAATGGAAATAACTTACGGAGGAAAGGCTGTTACCTACCTCATCCTGGTTGGTATAATGATGTTTGTTTTTTGGTTTCACTGTTTCTACTCTATTGAAATACTGAGCCAGTTGAAAAGGAAAGTTGTCCAAAATGGAGTGGTTATGATTTGACCATAGCCCACCTTTTCTTTTACACTTTGATCCTACAAGCATACATTAGGGAAGTTCTAACACATTTTCATTTTGGTATTATTATTATTCAGAGTGGTAATTCATCATTTGATATTTGATAACTTCCTAAAGTCTTAACCATTCTGTAATTCATAAATAAAATCCTTCATAGATTGTTGCACAGAATTTCACTCTTCCTTATTTACAATGCTAAAAGAGGTGTTTCCCTGTATTCATATTTTCCTGCTAATTTCAGTCCTACTCATGAGTGTTGGATTTAAACATTTGTGCTCACATTATTTATTCTCATGGATGTTTTAAATAAACCTGTTAGGAAAAACTTTCTTAAACAATAATATTTTCCTTGATCATATCAGATTACATCTTATAATTGGATAACAAGAATGCCTTTATAAAAGATGACTTTGATGAAAAGCTAATCTAAATATGGGTATGCTAAGTAGAGAGAAATGAACAAATGAAAAAAATGTTACAATCGTAAAACAACAAATATTATTTATGTCATTTTTATACTTATCAAGTTTATCGAGATTTTTTAAAACTAAGAAGTTTTAAATAAAACAAAGTGGGCAAGAATACATTATATTTTAAATTGTTAATGAAATATATATTTTAAGTTGTTAATGAAAGTGTTTAGCCAAATCTATTTTAAGAGATCCAATTTCAGTATCTTAAAAGAGGACATAGGGAGGAGGAAAAAATATCAAACTACATTAGTAAATTAACTTGAGAAGGAAAAAATGCTTTTGCAATTAAGGGGCAGAAAAGTGTGCATGTGATATAATTGAATGTAAGAAGTTGTGAAAAATGTGTAGCAAGTTGAATTATGAGCATACTGATTTTCAAAGATAAAAATAAAATACTGAAAAACAAACTTTAAAAATTCTACATAGAACTTTTCAATAAATCCACTGAACTTTATATTCCTTTAGCGAAACTTGAAGTAGTACATCTAATGCTTAGAAATATACTTTTGAAAAAGAGAGAAAACTATTCCTTCTGTCTGTAATTTTTGTTTCTGTTCCTCTCTTTCCTGTTTTTTTTTTTTTTAATAACTATGGTTTATCCACCTCACGCTTGCAATTTTACCCATAATTTTCCAGGGTAAACAATAATCTCTGACACACTGTGACTGGAAGCACTACATTCAGGTCATTTTGGGCAATGAAAACAGAAGAGAGCTGAATGAGAAGGATGGATAAGGGGGTGAAAAAGATGAATTAAAAGAAACAGTATTTCAAAGCCAGCAAGTAAACTGATTTTCTAAAGTCTAGATTAGAGGGTTTATGTGTTAATGTTGTCCATCCCACTAAATCTTGTAGCAATTTAATGGGCAATCATTGTAGAGACTAAACCACTGACCTTGCTACTCATTTTTTTTTCTTTTATTTTCTCCTCATTGACAGGAGTGGGCATGATGGGCATGTGAGGACAGAGGGAACTTCATTATATCTTGTCATTTTGCAGAAAACTAAACAGGACCAGAAAGGTGAAGCGATTTTTCCTGAGCTCACACTATAATTAACAAATATGTGGCTTGATTGTAGGCCCCCAACCTCTCATTCTCTTCCCATGAAATAGGGAAAGCTGCTCATTGCCAAATGGCATGTATCAGTCCTAGTCATGCTCCTATTTGCTAAACACAGAGTATTCTGTATGAACAAGATTCTGACTTTTTATAATATTGTAAACAATCATTTTTACCATTCATACAGTTCTAACTTCATTCATTTAAAAGTAATTTTAAAAAATATTCTACTATGTGGACTTCTAGGCTTTGATGTATGCCTCCCTTTCCCTTTAGCTGAGTTCCACTAGATATAGTCACACCTTCTTCAATGTTGATTTCACTGAGTTATGGAAAAGGTATTTGCTTCGTGGTTATATTCCCAACCCTCAGACTAAGTTACATGCCACAGCTACTAAATAAAGCTTTAGTTCTTCTTTTGGACTAATTTAAATTTTTGTCCCCCAAACCAAGGATCTATCCCTAGCCTTTCTAAATTTACACAAATCTCCTCCAGGTTTTGTTTTTGTTAATTTACCCTTCCAGACATCCAAGAACTCAGATAGTAATTAGAGCTAAGAGAGCATAGCATTTATAAAGTGACCCTGTTAGAAGCAAAAGAAATTCTCACGGCAATTTAGATGGAAGAACAACAACAACATACTGATTTTGACACACAGCCTATCAGGAAACACACTTGGGCAGAGGGTGACCCTTTTGTAAATGCTGTCTGAATGCCCTAAATTTGTTTCTGAGATCGAGACGAGATCGGGCCCGTCTAGGGTGGTTTGGCCATAGACCCTAAATTTGTTAACTTCCTGATCCAGTGAGATGCCAAATCTTTCTTGGATTTCAAATTTTAAAAATTCAATAAAAATTTTCATATTAGCTTCAGCAATTGTGAGGACACATTTTTAAACCCCATTACTTACATTTGGAGAGATATGTGCCTTTTATCACTGCCCCTTAAGCATCTGTACATCCTTACCAATGATTTCATTCAGATTTCCAAAACTTTCCTGCAGTTTGTATATCAATTGGGAATTCACTGGCTCAAGATATTTTGACAAATTCTAAATCCCACTCCTATGACAAGTTGATAGTGTTTTAAAATTATTTTTTTGGTAAGACTTCATTTTCTTAAAGTAGTTTTAGGTTCACAGAAAAATTAAGTAGAAGTACAGAGATTTCCCATATATCTCCTTTCCCCATACATGCATCACCTCCACCATTATGAACATCTCTTGCAAGAGTGGTACATTTCTCACAATTGTTGAACTTACGTTGACACATCATAACAACTCAAAGATCATAGTTTACATTATTGTTCACTCTTATTGCTATACATACTATGGGTTTGGAAAATGTATAGTGATGTGTATCCACCATTATAGTATAATACAGAATACGTTCACTACCCTAAAAATCTTCTGTGCTTTACCTGTTTATCTCAAAGTCCACTTTATCCACAACTGGCTACCACTGATATCTTTACTGTCTCTATAGCTTTCATATTTTTCCAGAATGTCTTGTAGTTAGAATCATACAGTGTACATTATCTTCTTTCACTAAGTAAAATGCATTTAAGGTTCTCTCATGTATTTTCATGGCTTGATAGCTCATTTCTTCTGAGTACTGAAAATATTCCATTGTGTGAATGTACCACTGTTTAGCCATCCCCCTACTGAAATACATCTTGGTTGCTTCCAAGTTTTGACAAATTATTAATAAAGTTGCTATAAACACTTGTGTACAGATTTTGTGTGAACATAAATTTTCAACTCGTTTGGGCAAATACTAGGGAGTACAATTGCTGGATTTTATAATAAGTTCACTTTTCTAAAAATGTCTTCCAAAGTGGCTGTACCATTTTGCATTCCCACCAGCAACGAATGAGATTTCCTGTTGCTTCACATCCTCACTAGCATTTTCTGTTGTCAGTGTCCTGGAATTTGGCCATTCTGATACATGTGTAGTGGTATCTCATTTTTTTTTTTTTTTTTTTTTTTTTTGCTGTATGCGGGCCTCTCACTGTTGTGGCCTCTCCCGTTGCGAAGCACAGGCTCCTGACGCGCTCCGCGGCATGTGGGATCTTCCCGGACCGGGGAACAAACCTGTGTCCCCTGCATCGGCAGGCGGACTCTCAACCACCGCGCCACCAGGGAAGCCCGGTATCTCATTTTTTTAACTTGCATTTCCCTGATGACATACTATATGAAGCATCTTTTCATATGCTTATTTTCCATCTGTATATCTTCTTTTGTGACATGTCTGTTAAGATATTTGGTCTATTGTTAATTGGGATGTTTATTTCCTTACTGTTAAATTTTGTGTTCTTTTTATATTTTGGATAAGAGAACTTCATCAAATGTGTCTTTTGCAAACAATTTTCTCCCAGCGTGTGGCTTGTTTTCTCATTCTCTTTATATTTTCTTTCACTGTGCAGAAGTTTTTAATTTTAATGAAGTCCAGCTAATCAATTATTTCTTTCATGGATCATGCCTTCAGTATTATATCTAAAAAGTAATTGCTATACACAAGGTCATTCAGTTTTTCTCCAATGTCGCCTTTAAGGAGTTTAGAGTTTTGCATTTTATATTTATATCTACCATCCACTTTAAGTTAATTTTTGTGAAGAGTACAAGGTGCCTTTTTTTTTCATGTGGATGCCCAATTTTCCAGCACCATATATTGAAAATACTCTCTTTGCTTTATTGTATTGCTTTTGTTACTTTGTCAAAGACCAGTGTATTTTTTTTTTTACTACATGTTGGTGTATTTCTGGGCCCTCTGCCCTGTTTCACTGATGTGTTTTCTACACTTTCACCAATACTACACTGTCTTGACCATTGCCACTTTACATAAGTCTTGAAGTAAGTCAGTTCTTCAACTTTGTTTTTCTCCTCCAATTTTGTGTTAGCTATTCAGGTTGTTTTTCCTCTCCATATAAACTTTATAATCAGTTAGTTGATACATAGAATACCTTCTTATTTTTATTGTGACTGCAGATAGCTGTCGTTTAGTATTTTTAGAACTCAATGCAATACCAAACAAAATGAAACAAAACCTTAGAACCTCAGAAAATAAATCAATGTCTTCATGAATTTGGAGGATAATATTTCCTGTATAAACAATCAAACAATTCTGTTTTATTATTCTAACTTAATTTTATTATGCTCAAGAGCAGGGTGCATTTAATGAAAGAAGTGACAGCTCACCCAGTAGAATCACCTGAAACTTGCTCCTAATGATAGTTTGCAATATATTGACCTCAATTATATGGGCAGCTTAGATCTATTACCTTTATAGGGTCTTGATTAATGTGTTCAACATTAAGTAAATTGAGTCTATATTATGTCTTGGGGCTAAAAACAAATTAAATAATGACCCTCCTTAGAGGAAGATTAAATATACTGGTGGTATAAGTTAAAACAATTAAGGGACTAATTAGAAAGCTTATTTTTATTTTTATAAGTTTATGTTTATTTATTTAATA
This sequence comes from Grampus griseus, assembly GCF_964374135.1. Classification (NCBI taxonomy): domain Eukaryota; kingdom Metazoa; phylum Chordata; class Mammalia; order Artiodactyla; family Delphinidae; genus Grampus; species Grampus griseus. The sequence continues at coordinate 71,572,210 of NC_139009.1, read as the reverse complement.
AACATTTATTGAGTAACCACATTCAAGATATTCTACTAGGTATTGGGAATACAGCAGTAAATAGAGATAATATCTTTCCTATGAAGTAGCTTGTTTTCAAGATGGGTGACATAGCTAATAAGAAATTAAAAATTAATATTTTTGATATCTATTTGTAGACAAAAATGAATCAGGGTAAAGGGAATATAGAGTCATCTGGTAGTGCTATTTTTTAATGGTAGAATCAAGGAAGACTTCCCTGAAGAGGTGATGATTTTGAGCAATGTTCTGAATAACATATATGAACTGGAAGGATTTTTGCAAAGTTCTTGGAAGGAGAGTTCCATGTATAGGGAAAAAGGCAATCACAGAGGCAGAAGCATTTTTTATATGTTTAAGAAACAACAAGGAATTTGGTTGGCTTGAGTATAGTAAACCAGGGAGAAAGGATATTAGGAAGAAAATTAGAGAGTCATCTGTGAAACAGGTAAATGAGCACCTTTTAAGCCATAGAAAAGATTTTGAATTTACAGCACACTGGCTATGTACCTCAATATTTGGCATACATAAGCCTCTTGGCTGTGACCCTGTAGGATGAACACCTCTGAATCCATAGTTCTTCACGTCCTTTCAATTACTGAATATCATTTGCTCAATGAAGATTCTCTAGACCAAAAACATAATGTGACTCCAAACTTCAGTGGTGTTAAAACAATGTAGAGCATTTACTGCAGAGAAATATATAGTTTTCTCTAAATTTTTGAATGTTCTTTTATCTTGTAATTTACTGTGGCCATTCAGGAAATCCTATTTTTTCAAAAATGGAAGAAAGGTAAAAAATGTTGGAAGTGTAGAAATTGGATAAGTCTGAAAAATAGGAAAATTAAGGAATAGATTTGAGGAAGATTGGGAGGCTGGCTACAGTGGGTACAGCTGATGCCTAACTCCACTTGCTTCTATACACCGGAGTTCACCCTCATGTACAAAGCTGGTGGACATTTGCTTTGCTTGCTCATAGTTTCCCTTCTCAAGCACTCAAGTCTCTTTGCTGTTTCTTGACCCAAGGTCTTCCTCTGGTGCCATGGGAATTTGCTCAGTGCATGCAAGACTCTCTGATTTGATGAAAAATGAATGGCATAGAAGCAAGCAATAAGTACTGGAATCCCAAATATATACTCCTACTTTAACATCCTTTGGTAGGCTGATCTTGAGATGGTTTTACTTGGCTCCTTGGGGTCACCTACAGAATTCAGTCCCAGGGCCCCACAGTGGTAACCTGCTAAGTAGTAACCAATGACTGTATATCCTCCCTCCCTGTCACACTCTTCCTGATCTTCACTGGTTCTTCCTAAGGTCACATCCCATAAAAACCATCTTCATTCAATTAAGAAATTGGTCTCATGGTCTGTTTTTGAGAATTTTGTATGGTAAGTATGACTGCCTGAGAAAAGAACTGTTAGAAATCTTGGTACAAAAAAAAGGAGGAAAACTTTAAAGGAAATAATATTAATTAGTACAAAATAAATAAAGGACTTCAACAAATGAAAGAAATTTCCCTTATTATCCAATGTGGGAACAACAGTATTAAATTGTTTAAAATATTAATATCTTTGTCATATTTGATTTCTTCCTGGCTGTATAAGTATTATTAGATGTCTATTAATACATGCTTTATATTTGAAGCAGAGAGGTATATGTAGAAGATTCAATTAGTGATTTCATTATAGATATGGCCTCACTTGAAGGAGCATCTCTAGCCCTGGCTCTGGTAATCAGAGATCACAAACTCAATTATTCAGTTCTTACATACACTTAATTTCCCACTTGCTGCAGTGGAAAGTATATTTTCGAACACGTCTGTGGAAAAACCTTGATGACAGAATAGAATAAGAAGATGCCAAAGCTTCTCTTTGTCAGTAGGAAACTGAATATTCAGAAAAAGAAATTTGAACCATATTTTCTTTGTGCCACCTTGTGAATGCTATTGCTTTTATGATTATATCTGAAGAATAATATGGTAGCATAAGTAAATGAATTATTAGTGATTTATTCACCAGCTTTTATTGATACAAGTTACTTTTTAATTTTGTACATAACCAGCTGCTATTCAAATGTGAAGCTATTTTAATTTACAGTTCAGCTGTTTTTATGAGGTTGAAATCTTGCCATGCATAAGATATAAAAGCAAATATGATTCATCCCCCATATATATATACTGGATACTGTATTTTTGTTTAAATATTTTGTAGGTACTTTATTCTAGTCTATATCTCAGGTTTTCATTTTGCTAAATAATATCTCTGTTCTAAAATTATTTAAAAGTTTTGGCAAGCAAGTTCCATTACTCGGTTTGTGTTTTTAATCTTTAAATCCATCCAGTTAAAAGTATGTTCTATATTTTCTTCTACATTCATAGATTTTTAAATTCACATTTGTATCTTTATGTACATGAAAATTGTTTTCTTGATCATATTAAGTGAGAATCAATTTTATAGTTCTACATGTATAATTACTATAACATCAATAATTTAATTATTCATTAATCATTTCTTTCTATCACACGTAAAAAGCATCTATCAAACACTGCCTGCTCTGCCAGGCAATGTCGTGAGCATAGAATTTAGAACAATGAACATGGTCCATGCTCCCTAGGAGTGTCATGGGGATGAGAGGACAGAGCTGTAATAACCTAGTTTCTCAGCCTGGACTTAGAGGAGAAACTAAATTAAAGCTTTAGTTCAATTGTTTTTAATTGTTTGTTGCCTTTTCTTAAAATGATACTAAATCTGGTTTATTGCAAGCTGCTTGAGATGTGCTGGATGTTGGACTTGAACAGCACACTCAAACAAGAGTTCTCACTGATTTTCACAGCTCTGAAGGTGCAGAGAGGAGCCTTATGAGGTTAGAATTGAGAGATGCCTTTCTCTTCATCCTAACAGTATCTTCTAGGTGGACATTAGCCTGTACCTAAAGAGAGCTCAAAGAATCCTGGTACTCATGTAAGGCAAAAAGAGCCAAGAAGAGGGGCCTAATAAAAGCATCTAAGCATTTTTCTCTTTAGTGAATAAAGTAACTTGGGGTAGGCTACCCACTACCAGTTCCCTATCCTGTAATTCCTGATCTAATGCCAAACTCTGATGAAAAAACTATGCTGAATTTATAAAACATAGATACATATTAAAAAATTTTGTCTTGCATATCATCAAATAATGTTTTATGTTTATATGTAAAATTCTGTTAAAATAAATTTATGTTAGCTTTTAAAGAACATAGTGCAGTTATTTATTTTTTAATTTTATTTTATTCATTTTTTTATACAGCAGGGTCTTATTAGTTATCTATTTCATACATATTAGTGTGTATATGTCAGTCCCAAACTCTCATTTCATCCTACCACCACCATATCCCATGCTACCTGCCCTTGGTTTCCACATGTTTACTCTTTACATCTGTGTCTCTATTTCTTCTTGGCAAACGTGTTCATCTGTACCATTTTTCTAGATTCCACATATATGCATAAGCATACAATATTTGGTTTTCTTTTTCTGACTTACTCCACTCTGTATGACAGTCTCTAGGTCTCTACAAATGACCCAATTTTGTTCTTTTTATGGCTGAGTAATATTCAATTAAATATACGTACCACATCTTCTTTATCCATTAGTCTCTCCATGGGCATTTAGGTTGCTTCCATGACCTGGCTACTGTAAATAGTGCTGCAACAAATATTGGTGTGCATGTGTCTTTTTAAATTATGATTTTGTCTGGGTATATGCCCAGTAGTGGGATTGTTGGGTCATACAGTAATTCTATTTTTAGTTTTTTAAGGAACCTCCATACTGTTCTCCATAGTGGCTGTATCAGTTTACAGTCTCACCAACAGTGCAAGAGGGTTCCCTTTTCTCCACACCCTTTGCAGCATTTGTTGTTTGTAGATTTTCTGATGCCCATTCTAACCGATGTGAGGTGAAACCTCATTGTAGTTTTGATTTGCATTTCTCTAATAATTAGTGATGTTGAACAGCTTTCCATGTGCCTCTTGGCCATCTGTATGTTTTCTTTGGAGAAATGTCTATTTAGGTCTTCAGCCCATTTTTTTTTTTTAATATTGAACTGCATGAGCTATTTATATATTTTGGATATTAATCCTTTGTTGATTCATTTGCAAACATTTTCTTCTATTTTGAGGGTTGTCTTTTCATCTTGTTTATAGTTTCCTTTGCTGTGCAAAAGCTTTTAAGTTTCATTAGGTCCCATTTGTTTATTTTTGTTTTTATTACCATTACTCTCAGAGGTGGGTCAAAAAAACTCTTGCTGTGATTTATGTAAAGAGAGTTCTGCCTATGTTTTCCTCTAAGAGTTTTATAATGTCCAGTCTTACAGTTAGGTCTTTAATACATTTTGAGTTTATTTTTGTGTATGGTGTTAGGGAGTGTTCTAATTTCATTCTTTTACATGTAGCTGTCCAGTTTTACCAGCACCACTTATTGAAGAGACTGTCTTTTCTCCAATGTATACTCTTGCCTCCTTTGTCAAAGATAAGGCGACCATATGTGTGTGGGTTTATCTCTGGGCATTCTATGCTGTTCTATTGATCTACATTTCTATTTTTGTGCCAGTACACTATTGTCTTGATTACTGTAGCTTTGTAGAATAGTCTGAAGTCAGGGAGCCTGATTCTTCCAGCTCCATTTTTCCCCTCCAGATTACTTTGGCTATTCGGGGTCTTTTTTATCTCCATGCAAATTTTAAGATTTTTTGTTCTAGGTCTGTAAAAAATGCCATTGATAACTTGATAGGGATTTCATTGAATCTGTAGATTGCTTTGGGTAGAATAATCATTTTCACAATATAGATTCTTCCAATCCAAGAACATGGTATATCTCTCTATCTGTTTGTGTCATCTTTGATTTCTTTCATTAGTGTCTTATAGTTTCCTGAGTACATGTCTTTTATCTCCTTAAGTAGGTTTATTCCTAGGTATTTAATTCTTTCAGTTACAATGATGAGTAGGATTGTTTCTTTAATTTTTCTTTGTGATTTTTTGTTGTTAGTATATAGGAATGCCAGAGATTTCTGTGCATTAATTTTGTATCTTGCAACTTTACCACATTTAATGATTGGCTCTAGTAGATTTCTGGTGGCATCTGTAGGATTATCTATGAATAGTATCATGTCATCTGCAAACAGTGACAGCTTTATTTCTTTGCCAATGTGTATTCTTTTAATTTCTTTTTCTTCTCTGATTGCCATCACTAGGACTTCCAAAACCATGTTGAATAGGAGTGGCAAGAGTGGACATCCTTGTCTTGTTTCTGATCTTAGAGGAAATGCTTTCAGTTGTTCACCATTGAGAATGATGTTTTCTGTGGGTTTGTCATATATGGCCTTTATTATGTTGAGGTAGGTTCCCTCTATGCCCACTTTCTGGAGAGTTTTTATCATAAATTGGTGTTGAACTTTGTCAAAAGCTTTTTCTGTATCTATTGAGATGATCATATGGTTTTTATTATTCAATTTGTTAATATGGTGTAACACATTGATTGATTTGTGTATATTGAAGAATTCTTGTATTCCTGGGATAAACTCCACTTGATCATGGTATATGATCCTTTTAATGTGCTGTTGGATTCTGTTTGCTAGTATTTTGTTGAGGATTTTTGCATCTATGTTCATCAGTGATATTGGCCTGTTGATTTCTTTCTTTGTGACATCTTTGTCTGGTTTTGGTATCAGGGTGATGATGGCCTCGTAGAATGAGTTTGACAGTGCTGCTCCCTCTGCTATATTTTGGAAGAGTTTGAGAAGGATGGGTGTTAGCTCTTCTCTAAATGTTTGATAGAATTCATCTGTGAAGCCATCTGGTCCTGGACTTTTGTGTGGTGGAATATTTTTAATCACAGTTTCAACTTCATTACTTCTGATTTGTCTGTTCATATTTTCTATTTCTTTCTGGTTCAGTCTTGGAAAGCTATACTTGTCTAAGCATTTGTCCATTTCGTCCAGGTGGTCCATTTTATTGGCATAGAGTTGCTTATAGCAGTCTCTTATGATGCTTTGTATTTCTGTGGTGTCCATTTTAACTTCTCCTTTTTCATTTCTAATTTTATTGACTTGAGTCCTCTCCATCTTATTCTTGATGAGTCTGGCTAAAAATGTCAATTTTGTTTATCTTCTCAAAGAACCAGCTTTTAGTTTTACTGATCTTTGCTGTTGTTTTCTTTGTTTCTATTTCATTTATTTCTGCTCTGGTCTTTAATATTTCTTTCCTTCTGCTAATTTTGGGTTTTCTTCGTTCTTCTTTCTCTAATTCCTTTAGGCATAAGGTTAGATAGTTTATTTAAGATTTTTCTTGTTTCTTGAAATAGGATTGTATTGCTATAAACTTCCCTCTTAGAACTGCTTTTGCTGTATCCCACAGGTTTTGGAACATCATGTTTTCATTGTCATTTTTCTCTAGGTATTTTTTGATTTCCTCTTTGATTTCTCCAGTGATCTCTTGGTTATTTAGTAATGCATTGTCTAGCCTCCATGTGTTTGTGTTTTTTACGATTTTTTCCCTGTAATTTATTTCTAATCTCACACCATTGTGGTCGGAAAAGATGATTGATATGACTTCAATTTTCTTAAAATTACTGAGGCTTGATTTGTGACCCACGATGTGATCTATCCTGGATAATGATCCATGTGCAATTGAGAAGAACGTGTAATTTGCAGTTTTCAGATGGAATATCCTATAAATATTAGTTAAATCTATCTTGTCTATTGTGTCATTTTAAAGCTTGTGTTTCCTTATTAATTTTCTGTCTGGAAGATCTGTCCATTGGTGGAACTGAGGTGTTAAAATCCCTACTATTTTTGTGTTATGTCAATTTCCTCTTTTATATCTGTTCACAACTGCCTTATGTATTGAGGTGCTCCTATGTTGGGTACATAAATATTTATAACTGTTTTATCTTATTCTTGGATTGATCCCTTGATCATTATGTGGTGTCCTTCCTTATCTCTTGTAACATTCTTTATTTTAAAGTCTATTTTATCTGATGTGAGTATTGCTACTTCAGCTTTCTTTTTATTTCCATTTGCATGGAATATCTTTTTCCATCCTCTCACTTTCAATCTGTATGTGTCCCTAGGTCTGAAGTGGGTCTTTTGTAGACAGAATATATATGGGTCTTTTTTTTTGTATCCATACTGTAAGCCCGTGTCTTTTCATTGGAGCATTTAATCCATTCACATATAAGGTAATTATCAATATTTATGTTCCTATTACCATTTTCTGAATTGTTTTATATTTGATTTTGTAGGTCCTTTTCTTCTCTTGTGTTTCCCACTTAGAGAAGTTCCTTTAGCATTTGTTGTAGAGCTGGTTTGGTGGTGCTGAATTCTCTTAGCTTTTGTTTATCCATATAGCTTTTGATTTCTCTGTTGAATCTGAATGGGATCCTTGCTGGGTAGTGTAATCTTAGTTGTAGTTTTTTCTCTTTCATCATTTTAAATATATTGGTCCACTACCTTCTGGCTTGTAGAGTTTCTGCTAAGAAATCAGCTGTAACCTTATGGGAGTTCCCTTGTATGTTATTTGTTGTTTTTCCCTTGTTGCTTTTAATATTTTTTCTTTGTCTTTAATTTTTGTCAATTTGATTACTATGTGTCTTGGTGTGTTTCTCCTTTGGTTCATCCTGCCTGAGCCTCTCTACACTTCTTGGACTTGGGTGGCCATTTCCTTTCCCATGTAAGGGAAGTTTTCAACTATAATCTCTTCAAATATTTTCTTGGGTCATTTCTCTCTCTCTTCTCCTCTGGGACCCCTATAATGTGAATGTTGGTGCTTTTAATGTTTATCCAGAGGTATCTTAGGCTGTCTTCATTTCTTTTCATTGTTTTTTCTTTACTCTGTTCCGTGGCTGTGAATTCCACCATTCTGTCTTTCAGGTCACTTATCCATTCTTCTGCCTGTTATTCTGCTATTGCTTCCTTCTAGTGTACTTTTCATTTCAGTTATTATATTGTTCATCTCTGTTTGTTTGTTCTTTAATCCTTCTAGGTGTTTGTTCTTTAATTCTTCTACATCTTTGTTAAACATTTCTTGCTTCTTCTTTATCTTTGCTTCCATTCTTTTTCCGAGGACCTGGATCATCTTCACCATCATTATTCTGAATTCTTTTTCTGGAAGGCTCCTATCTCCACTTCATTTAGTTGTTTTTCTGGGGTTTTATCTTGTTCCTTCATCTGATACATAGTCCTCTGCCTTTTCATTTTGTCTGTCTTTCTGTGAATGTGGTTTTCATTCCACAATCTGCAGGACTGTAGTTCTTCTTGCTTCTGCTGTCTGCCTTCTGGTGGATGAGGTTATCTAATAGGTTTTTGCAAGCTTCCTGATGGGAGGGACTGGTGGTGGGTAAAACTGGGTGTTGCTCTGGTGGGCAGAGAGCAGTAAAACTTTAATCTGCTTGTCTGCTGATTGTTGGGGCTGAGTTCCTTCCCTGTTGGTAGTTTGGCCTTGGGCAACCCAGCACTGGAGCTTACCAACTCTTTAGTGGGACTAATGGCTGACTCTGGGAGGGCTCATGCCTAGGAATACTTCCCATAACTCTGGCTGCCAGTGTCTTTGTACCTGCAGTGAGCCACAGCCACCCCCAACCTCTGCAGGAGACTCTCAACACTAACAAGTAGGTCTGGCTCAGTCTCCTATAGGGTCACTGCTCCTCCCCTGGGTCCTGATGTGCACACTACTTTGTGTGTGCTCTCCAAGAGTGGAGTCTCTGTTTCCCCCAGTCCTGTTGAAGTCCTGCAACCAAATCCCACTAACCTTCAAAGTCTGATTCTCTGGGAATTCCTCCTCCCATTGTCAGATCCCCAGTTTGGGAAGCCTGACGTGGGGCTCATAACTTTCACTCCAGTGGGTGGACTTTTGTGATATAATTGTTCTCCAGTTTGTGCATCACCCACCCAGTGGTTGGGATTTGAGTTTTTTGTGATTGCGACCCTCCTACCGTCTCATTGCAGCTTCTCCTTTATCTTTGGATGTGGGGTAAATTTTTGGTGAGTTCCAGTGTCTTCCTGTCGATGATTGTTCAGCAGTTAGTTATGATTCTGGTGCTCTCACAAGAGGGAATGCCATAGTGCAGTTATTAATATGATTATAAGAACATGTGTGAGGAAACAAGTACTTTTGTTCCACACCAGGAAGTGATACCAAACCTTTCTCATAAGACATTATTCCTAGTTTCTCTACTGGCTGGCCAATAGTTCTATGTTTATAGATTATTTTCTTCTAATCTTCTAGCATTTTATGTGTCACCTAAGCTAAAACTTGTATGCTACTTCCATTTAGGACAAGAAATTACAAGTTGTGTTGTTTTCTAAATCACCAGTGCCCTGATTCAGCTTTCAAATATACTGCCTTTCCCATGTGAGAGTGATATTCTTTCCTCACAGTCAGCAGTGCATGCACTTTCACTTGTATATCAATAACATCATAGTTTGGGCTCAGCTTTTTTTTTTTTCTTTTTAATTTTATTTATTTATTTATTTTTGTCTGTGTTGGGTCTTTGTTGCATGTGGGCTTTTCTCTAGCTGCAATGAGTGGGGTCTAGTCTTTGTTGCAATGTGCAGGCTTCTCATTGTGGTGGCTTCTCTTGTTTGCAGGGCATGGGCTCCAGTAGCTGTGGCTCTCGGGCTCTAGAGCGCTGGCTCAGTAGTTGTGGTTCATGGGCTTAGTTGCTCTGTGGCATGTGGGGTCTTCCCGGGCCAGGACTCAAACCTATGTCCCCTGCATTGTCAGGCAGGTTCCCAACCCCTGCACCATCAGAGAAGCCTTGGGCCCAGCTTTTAAGGCTCAAGTACTTAAATGCCTCTTCTAACAAAGTTGCAAATATTCAGGATGTCAGATCAAGGTTATCAGCGAGGTTTGTGGCCAGAGAAGCAGAACAACTAACAGGATGAACCGATGACCCTGGTTCATGAGTATTAGGTCTAAATTAATGAGCTAATTTGCCAGAACTATTTAACAACTACTCAAGAAAAAAAAAAAGAAAACTTTTGTCAAGAATATAGGTGTTCTTTTTTTTTTTTATCTTCAGTTTTCTTACAAAAAGAGAGCTGATGTTCCTATGCTCCTATGTTCCAACACATAAAGTAATTTCCAGACAGTAATGAGGATTTCAGAAAAGTTCATAAAACCTCCATAGTATGTAAGACTAGAATCAGTGCATGCATAAGAATAAATGTTACCTTTTTCAATAAACCAATTTTCATTATCTAGTTCTTCCATTGAGTCTATAAGAAAAAATCACTTGTTAAAATACTTAATGCCTAAGATATTAGAGAGAGTGAATTAATCTGACATTTACGGTCTAGTTTCCATAGTTTAATTTCTTCTTGGTTTTATTGAACTGACTGAATTGTGACTCCTGGGTTATTGAACTTTGATGCTTTCTCATCAATATGTATAGGGCTATAAAACTGTGGTGAGAATTAGAGAGCAGCATTCAGCAATAATGGGGAAATCTTAATATTTTGACAGAAAAGTTTGATTCATGGTGTTGCATAGATACTCTATAATGTTTTTAAATTGATAAAGTAGATATATACACATCAAGTCTACACACACTGAATTTCAGACTTAAATCTCGAAGTAATATTATAGGCATGCAATAAGAGCTCTATTTTATAAGGGAAGGAAAACCCAGAAATATTGGGAGTAGGAGGAATTTTTTGAAATCACATAATTGTTTTGTTAGAGCTAGAGATAGAACCTTAGATCAGAAACTGTAAAATCCTATTCATCATCCAAAGAAACTTATTCCTGAATTGGTTGTGCTGCCCAAAATATGTTCTGGACAAATACAATTTCTACAGATAGGTTCTGTGTTCAATTAAGTTGGTGAGACACCACCCCCACTCCATGCCATACTCCCTTCTTTGAAATTCATAGTTCCTCTTTGTATAGAAATGGTTTGGATAATTTTGTAATAAAGAATCTTTATACACATTTTTCTAGGCATATTTTTAATTTATTGTAAAATTAGTTGATAAGAAAGGGGGCAATGGTGTATCTGACAACAGCAAGTGAAGTGGGAAGGAAGTGCATCTAGAAAAAGACCTAAGTGCTCATCCTTTATTGAGTATGATTTTCCAGATTTAGTCTCTTTGTCTAACTCAAACTTGGATGACATGAAGCCCCATCACCTTTATTGACAGAAATTAAGTTATACACTCACTGTTTCTGAAACACAGTTTTAGAAAAAAAATGATTCTGCAGATTCTTGTTGCTTTGCCTCCTTGACTTGCCCGCTCATGACTCCTGCTCCTGCTAATAACCATTGTGAGGCAGATTGTACGCCACACACTACAATCAGTGCCTAGCTCCTGCCGCTGCTTCTTCAACTCCCTCACAAAGAAGGAATAGTTCTCTCTCTTCTTAATTATCCTCAGAAAACTCAGATAGGGCTGTTGCTCTTAAGAAGACTGTATCTCACCTAGGTAAACTATGTCTGCATAAGGCTCTGTCTCCACTACTGGAAAACTGGGAAACCCTGAACTGAAGTCAGTTAATTTCCAGACCAACAGAGAAAAGAAAGCTCTTTCCTCAAAGTGTTTCAAGATCCATCTCCTTAGTCCTTATTCTCTGCCCCAGGACTTAACCCCTTTCTGGATGAATGACATTTTTGATATAGAGTCATTTTTCAGAAACATCTTAAACAAGCTTCAAATATTCCTATTTACTAACATCTGGAATCAAAATGGCATGGTGTTTTTTCTTACTTGTAATCACAGGTTGCACAATAGATGTGCTCACGTGTTTTTCCTACCAGGAAATGTATCCCCTTATTTTCCACATGCTTAATTCATATGTATCCATCAAAACCAAATTCATCTTCTACCTCCTTTACTAGTTTATGAAGATTTCCACAATTCTCCTTCAAATAGAAGTAATCTGGCTTGCACCCTAAAATACACACATATACAGCACATATACCACTATATTTATATAGTTTTTATTGCTGTTTTTATTGATCTTGTGTTATAATTAATTAATGTTATATAGATTTTGCTACCTACATGACAGTTAGCATGGGGACCATGACTTTGTAATAAAAGTAAAAAACACAGATAATGTCATTAAATAAATCTGGAAAAAAAAATCTGCCTCCAAAGCTATGCAGTTATAAGACTTTGGAATTATTTTTCAACAGTTTTCTATTCAAAGATACTCAAAACAGATAAAATAGGAAAAGCTAATCTATACACTTGTTTTGGACTTAACTACAAGTCCTAGAAAGCAAAAATCCAGAAATATCTTTAAATGAGAAAACTAGTTACCACTTTCAACTTTGTGGCATTATTTTTTCTGATTGTTTTGATCATACAGACATTTCAACAAAAATACTTTTTTCCCAAAATTTGCAAAAAAAATTACCTTGAAAAATAAGTATTTTCTGGCACTGATATTTCATTTCCTGATTTAAAAAATTGGGTATTAATATGTGCCCACAAAATTTTGTAAGAAATATATATGCTTATGAGTACATATGTAAGATTGTATATATACACATGCACACACACTACAGAGCACTAAGAGTGCACCATATTATAGTGTTTCCTCACAATTTTCCACATGATATGTAAGAAACAGTCTTCCCTACAATGGAAAATCAGGAAATGTTTTGACTGAATGACTATTCTTTTCTCCCCTAGATATTAGGATGAGTAAAAAACTATCTATATTACCATCTTTATCACCAATTACATGCATTTATAAGATGGATTACTCGGGTTCATAAGATTAATATTTAATTTGTAACTATGTGAGGCTCAGACAATGTAGGGAGAAAATCATTGACTTGCCTCCTGTACCCCACACTTCCATTAACTTAACTAACCAGACCAGAATGCACACAGTGCATTTATTCAGGGAGTTCACATTTATTGCAACTTAGCTCAGAGTACCTATGTATCAAAAAGCAAAACAAAATCCTAATTTCAAAGATTTTACAGAAGACAGTGCTGTCTACACAGGCTTGATTAACTGTAACACAACTGAGTTTATCTTTTTGTTTTCTAAAAAGCAATGTTTATTTAGCAGCATAATTTATTTTCTTGTTTCAAGATTTACATTGCAGGACATTTCATGTGAGAGTTAGTACATCTTTGGGAAGTATACTGTGGATACAGGGAATAATCTGTCAAAAGTTATTTGGTTGTTAAACTGACTAAGTAACATTTATTTTTAATACTGATGTGACTGGTGTTTCTAAATCTTAAGGGTTTTTTCTTTAAAAAATAATTTAATTTAGATGAATTTATATAGCAGCAAGAATACACAAAAGATGAATATTTGAAATGCCACATCAAACTTACTTCTAGGCAAAATACTGAATGAAAAAACACTAACCAAACCTTCTTTAATCCAACAGTTTCATTGCCTGGATGATGGCTACCTCATGCTCTGGTGCAAACCCAAATTTTGTTTTATTTCTAGTTGGTCTTTTGTCTCCTTACTAATCAAGAAAAGAAAAGAAAAGACATAGCAAAACACACTAAAAGATCTCCAGTGCCTTCTCTTGAAAGTCAAACTTCTCTTTGACAACACCCATCTTTAAACCATGTACGTATATGTATTTTTGCTAGCAAATGTGCCCACTCTCACACATTCTTTTATAATCATATATATATATATATAATACTATACATATATAATATATTATAATATAATATATATTTCTAATATATATTACATATTTATAATCTTATGTATTATAAATGTATGATATATATTATAATATATAGATATTCCTCTCAGCTACAGTTAAGAGCAATGGAGGTCATGGTGGGGATAACAACTGGTACTAACTCTATCTCAGGCACTCTGCTTTGTATTTTACCTGTCTTACATTACTTATTCTGCAAAATCATCCTGTAAGTTAGGTATACTATTGTGTATCATGCAAATGAAGAACTGAGTGTCATAGAACTCATGAAAAATGGACAGTCAAAATATTAACATGTGATATGCCTGAAACCCAAACTCACATCCAAAGCCGATGGTTTCCCCAAGTCACAAATCTGTTGAATTAAATTTGGAAACTGTAACAGTGCCACTGAAGTTTAAACTAGGGTTGAAGCAAGGTGAAAGAGTAGGCAAAGTCATATGCTTATTTAGGGGTCAAACTAATTTAAAATATTGTGATTTAATAAAGTGCAAATCCAATTAACTGAACTAAAAAAACTACAAAATTAATAGTGTGGATGACAATGGCACAAAAATATGAGTTTAATATATTCCCAAGTCACTCCACAGGATGGTTATAGCCACATCTAACATGTTTAATTTGTACACAGATCATAGACAGATGTATTTAATCTCAATGTATGTGTCTTCCTCTCACAATTGTCTTGTAACATCTTATAGAATTACTCTGATGTTGTAGAAGATGATTCATACAGTTTAAAGATATTTGGTAGTCACTTATCTCTATGTGACTGTGCACCAATGAATTGATGCATTAAAATTAAAACCTATAAATAAGAGAAATACTTATATCTTCTTAGTAGGGATGTTCACGTTTGCATACACAGCCTTACCTAAATTCCACCCAAGTAACACATCTGAGCATATTTTTAGATGGTCAGATGTAAGATGTTTCTTGAAACTTATTAAACTATTTCCTCAGTTTTTTACCTCACACTATATCTTAAACAATCTACATTAGAGGCACTTATTATTATTTTATAAAATATAATGATATTTGGGATACTTATAATATCCTTTATGCAGGCATAGTTTAAAATAATATTCCAAATCATTTTATGGAATATTTATAATATTCTTATTTTACAGAATATACAGAAGATCACCAAGTAAACTTAGGACTTAGGTGGTTAGATCTCATTGAGACAAAGTTCACTAAAGTAGTTCTAAGTTCTAAAGTGAAATAAATAAATAAAGGCACAGCTTAAAGCAACATTTAAAAAATTACCATTTTGAGGTATAACTTAAATGAAACAAATTTCATCCATTTTACCTATACAGTTTTATATATACATACTTTATATATACATTTTGACAACTACATATAATATTATAACTATAAACATAACAAAAATATAAAATATTACTGTCTCCCCAAAAGTTCTGTTTGGTCTCTTCCCAGTCCTTCCTTGCTTTTCAGTAGCCCAGGCAACCAAATAGCTACTTTTTCTAACAAAAAGGATAATATTTATATTTTCTAGAGTTTGACATAATTGGAACTATAAACTATATTCTCTTTGTTTTCTTTATTTTTTTCCTTGATCCATGTTATAATAATATATGAGTGGTTTGTTCTCTATTATTATGGAGTAATTGAGTAATATTTTATTTACAGTTTCTTCAAAAGCTAAAATATAACTACTATCTGACTCATCCACTCTACTCCAAAGAATTTATGTGAGAGAAAGGAAAGCATATATCCAAATAAAAACTTATTTTCAAGTTATTGTTCATATCAGCCTTATGTTTTAACATGATAAAGTATAATATTTAATAGCATGGAAATATTTACATTACACTATTAGCTAGAAAATATGTATTAATACAGTGGGCCAGTGTAGTAAATATATATAGTTTCCTCCATCCCACTCACAAGCAGGACAGTGGGAACAGACATCTCCTCCTTCTCCCTTTCACCATGAATCTGGGACATATATATTTCAATTATAAAATTGTATATATTTATAAACAGTTGTCCCTCAGTATCCATGAGGCATTGGTTCCAGGACTCCCCACAGATACCAAAATCCTCAGGCACTCAATTCCCTTATATAAAAAGGTTTAATGTTTGCATATAACCTACATGATACTCCCATGTATGTTTTTTCCAGTTTTAATGAGATATAATTGACAAAAACAGCACTGCATAAGTTTAAGATGTACACCCTAATAATCTGATTTACAGACATCATGAAATTGATTACCACAATAAGTTTAGTGAACATCATCATCTCATATAGATATATAATTAAAGAGATAGAAAACTATTTTCCTTGTGAAAACTCTTAGGATTTATTCTCTTAACAGATTTTATATATAATGTACAGCAGTGTTAATTATATTATCATGTTGTACATTACATCCCTAGTACTTACTTATCTTACAACCGGAAGTTTGTACTTTTTGACTACCTTCATCCAATTCTCACTTCCTCTACCCCCATCACTAGTAATCACAAATGTGATACCTTTTTTTATGAGCTTATTTGTTTGTTTGTTTTTGAAATATATTTGACCTACAACACTATATTAGTTCCTGATGCAAAATATAGTGATTTGATATTTCTGTACATTACAAAATGACCACAACACCAATCTAGTTACAATTTACAACTGTACAAAAATATTACATTATTATTTACTATATTTCCTACTCAGTACCTTTCTTACCAATGACTCATTTTGTTCTGTAACTGGAAGTTTGTACCTCTCAATCTCCCTCACCAATTTCTCTGATATACTTACCCAACTCCCTCTGGCAACCACCTGTTTTCTTTCTGTAAATATGACTCTGTTTCTGTCTTGTTTTGCTTGTTCATTTGTTTTGTTTTTTGGATTCTAATTATAAGAGAAATCATACTTTTCTTTGTGTGCCTGACTTATTTCAATTAGTATAACACCCTCTAGGTCCATCTGATATTGTCCTCAATGGAAATGGAAATATTTCATTCATTTTATGATTGAATAAAATTCCATTTATGAATATATATATATATATAAAATGGTGGTATAAATATGCATCTGTGTGTATATATAGATATAGATATAGATAGATAGATAGATACCACTTCTTTAACCACTTCTTTAACCATCCATCTATAGATGGACACTTAGGTTGCTCCCGTATTTTAGCTGTTGTAAATATTCCTACAGTGAATATAGGGGTGAATATATGTTTTCTAATTAGTGTTTTAATTTTCTTGGGCTACATACATACCCAGGAGTAGAATTACTGGATCAAAAGGTTGTTCTACTTTTAGTTTTTTGAGAAACCCCTATACTATTTTCCACTGTGGCTGCATCAATTTACATTTCCACCAGCAGTGCAAGAGGGTTCCCTTTTCTCCACATACTAGACAGTACTTGTTATTTGCTATCATTTTGATAACAGCCGTTCTGAAAGGTGTGAGGTAATATTTCATTGTGGTTTTGATTTGTATTTCCCTGATTATTTCCCTGATGATTAGTGATTTTGAGCATCTTTTCATGTGCCTGTTGATCTTCTTTAGGTATATCTGTACAATGGAATAAAAGTCAGCACAAAAAGAATGTACTATGGATAATACAGAACAAGGTGGATAAACAGTTTAGTTAACATGCAAACAACTTCCCTGAATAGAATCTGTAATAGATACACACTTACCTTTAACTGGTGATTATTTTATTTGAGGCTTAAACATATTACTTCAAAGATTTATCTCTTTTATTAATAACCATGGAAATATGTCCATATATTATTTAAATTCTCAAAACTACTAATTGAGCATAAGGAAAAAAATGCTACACTGGAACTGGATTCAGTGCACTGAAAACAGACCAGTCTCAGTTTCTTACACAAAACAAATTGGAAAAGGTAATCTGATATATACTTATTAAAACATCTGCTTTGGCATCATCTAATATCTCATTGTATGTTAGAATATCTCTATATTATTATTGAAGATATCTAGGATTGTGTTTATCCTATGCTATGAAAGAAAATGCACAATGCTTAGTGGAAGCTTGAGATTAAGACAATGAATATATATGGCAACATCTTCTTGCCAAGAGAAAAATGGAATACTGGAACAAGGGTCAACTTATATCACATTGTTCACAGAGTCACAATCTTAGTTCAAAGCATTAATGAGTCCTTTTCTCATTTTAGCATGGTTTTGTTTCTTTCATCCTTACTTTGGTTGTTCCCTTGGTTAATTAGGTTTTACCATCATTTTCTTTTCAGGAAAGCCAAATAGATTCTGTATTCTTTTCATTGCTTGTAGTATGTAAGATCAATTTTACTTTTACAAATTATAGCTGGATTGGGAAAGATGGAAGAAAGTATGATGAATATATATATATATACTAGGACAGCCTCTACAATTCAGTGAATACATGCAGTAAGTGTCCTTGAACTTTTTGACATCTGGCACTATGTGTACTTAATATAAATAAGAAATCTAGTTAATATAATTTTGAACATGTACTTTCTTGATAAATTAATGCAGTGTTTGCATGTGCACACACACATAGAGCTCTTTCATGCAAATGTAATAAGATCTCTAATGGATAGTGTTTTTAAGCAAAGAAATTTGGGACAGAGTGATATTTCTGTATTTTCCTGTTAAGACGCACAGATATGGTAACATATGTATATGTATAACTGATTCACATTGTTATAAAGCAGAAACTAACACACCATTGTAAAGCAATTATACTCCAATAAAGATGTTAAAAAAACAACAAAAGCCACTGCATCTCAGAAACAATGAGACCATATCCAATTAAAATTTAATTCTACAACATTGTTAACTTAAGGGTTATTTAAATAATAGCTTTAGACATCCATAAGTAATTCATTTGTTACTAATTAGAAGCTTCTATATTACCTCCTCAACTTCTGTTTAATGAGCATCCTCAGATCTTTAGGAAAATTTGAAATTGTAGACTTAGTGGCGGGATAAAAGGTAGGCAACTACTGAGACTTGTTTAAGCAGACACTAAAGTTTCTTGAAATAATACTGTTTTGACAAAATAAAAATATTTATTCTTTTGCCAATTATAAGAATAGTATGTACATTACAATAAATCTCTCATTCCTTTCTTATTTCTAAGAGGGTCAATCTTGCACTGGAACAATCTGTGAGATTCTGGTAGGTCTATAAACTCTTTAGCCAAAACAGGATGGTCATAACTAGGGTAGATGATTTGCATAGAGAGGAGTTGTTAATTAATCTGTTATTCTGTAACATTTAACATTTTATCATCTGAGCTAAGAAAGGGAATCTGAAAATGACTTTAACATTACACTTCTTTTTATATTAATGACATTAATGAGCCACTGTACAAATTAGATGAATATGAGTTGCATGGAGTCAACATTTTGGTAGCCCTCCTAGGGATCAGTGATCCACTCACCTGTGTGAGGCATTAACCAAAGAGTCAAATCATATCCCTGATAAGGTGTCAATTTACTGGTATATAATTGGTACTTTCAGAGAAAAGCCTGCTATAGAGACATTATTCATCTAATTGAGTAATTGAACTGAGAATACTATACCAGAAATTTGGAAGCTTATTCCAACCAAGAAATGCCATAGAGAAAATGCATAAACTCATTATTTGTCTCTCATATCACTTCTAAATGTGTGGTAAAGAGAGTAAATCCAACAGGTATTTGAAAAGGCAAAAAAAAATCTTTACAGGCAGTGGTCTGGAGAAGATATTGTTAACAATGAGACTTCAAGGATTCAGAGGGTTTCAATATGTGGAAAAGATGGAAACTGCCCTTTAGATAATGTAGGGCTCTGAATCCTTTCTTCAGCAAAGGCTAGTTTTGTTGCTGATGTGTTAATTTGCATCTGTCTATCTGATTCTCAGTTTAAACATCTCTAAAATTAAAACATTTTCTACTGCAGTTAGGGTTTTTTTTTGGTGAAAACTAAATTTTCACAAATATAGAATGAATGCATATATAATGCTAGGCAAATATATTTTAAAAACAATAACTAGAGGTAAAAAAAAAAAGCCCTAAATCCATAGTTTTGGATTCAAAGCTTTCAGAGGTACTGCTCTTGTCTTCTTTTCTGTTTGACACTACAAATACCTCGGTGAACCAGACATGGATAACCAACCAATAACATGCAAGTACAATAGGATCTACATTTTAACACATATAGTCTCCTTTTCATGATACTGCCTGCAAAATTAAAGAAGGCTCTGATTTTTTTTTTTTACAGAGAGTATCCATCAGAAGGGAGTGGTCTATGAAAATGATGAATACGTACATTCACATATGTTAGTTACTAATATATCAATGATCCCAGAGTCATAAAGTATCTTCATTCATTGCTTTACTCTTGGTTTGCTGTCACTCTCTTCAATGCTATTTTTACCATTGCTCCTTGTGTTCATATACACCTAGATGATCCTTTCACTTCCCTGACCCTTCAATGTCTTGACTCCCTTTCTTTCAACGATTCATTGTCAATTTTCCTCCAATTATTCAATACCATGATTATACTCTAGATTCTGGTCATTATCACTAATTAAAACCCTCCAAATCTCAATTTTAAGCAACGCATGCCATTACTACCTCTACCATCATCTATTTTTCAGCTGAATCCCTCTAGTACACTAGCTTAAATAATATTAAGATTTCACAAACCTATAGTCCCTCAGTCTTTCACTTTTTCAGATTTGTTTCTCCTTCATGTTCTTACCTCCTTCGTTACTCACTGCAAATTCCATGACCTGTTATTATAATCCCACTCTGACACACACCTTATGCTTTCTTTCTTTTTTCTAATTTTGTTGTCATTACATGAGGAGGGCAATGCTGGATTCCACCTTTTCATCTCCTCTCCACATGAACCTGCACGGTTTATCATGGCGTGAGAAAAGCACCACTCAATACTCTCACCAATAGCTATAAATTAATGATTGCTAGTGTTGTCAGGGGGCCCTGTGTACTATGCAACAATTATAAAATTACTTTTACCCATACTTTACTTTCATTTATTTTCCTAGAAGAATATTTCAAACTTTTCCCTCTTTCCTCAAACCTCTAACACCACATCTCCCATCTTCTGGCCTTGCTTTTTTGGTGGGAAGATTGACACAATCAGATGCAAACAGCCATAACTCCCAGCATCACACACACCTCCATCTGTGCCTTTATAGCCTATCCTCTCCCTAACCTTAGAATGGAGATATGTTAATGAATATAATGAACGAAGTCATAGTCCCCCTGGATCTTATACTCATTTATCAAGAAATAAATTTAAAAAAAAAAGAGATACAAATGGACTTATTTACAAAACAGAAATAGAACCACAGATGTAGAAAATAAACTTATGGTTACCAAAGGGAAAGGAGTTGGAGAGGAATAAATTAGGAGTTTGGGATTAACATATACATACTACTATGTATGAAACAGATAACCAACAAGGATCTACTGTATAGCACAGAGAACTATACTCAAATATTTTATAATAACTTATAAGGGAAAATAATCTGAAAAAGAATATATATATGTATATATATATATATATAGCTGAATCACTAGGCTGTACACCTGAAACTAACAAAACATTGTAAATCAACTATACTTCAAATAAATAAATAAGAAAGAACTAAACTAACCTTTTGTACAATTAAAAAGTCCACAATGTCAAAAAAAAACAGAAAGAAATTTTCAAGTAGAGATAGATACTGTAAAATCATGAATAGAAATTATAGGTTTGTATCCTTTTAAATAAGGAAAACATAATGAAAATAATAATTTAAAGGTCAAAAATTCTTGCAAATCATGGAAATTCATAGCAAGTAAATGGATAGCAAACAGCCTATAGGAGGTAATATCCATGCGAACTGTTAGCCCTGATGAATCCTGTTACTTCTTCAAAAGAATCATGTCTCCATATTATTTGTTGATTATTCCACCCTCCAGTTAGTTTTCATCCCTCTTGCTTTTGTTGATTTTACTATCTGTTTGACTCCACTAACACATGTGGTCAGATATTTTTAAGTCATATAATGTGTATAAATGTTATATTTGCTCAAGAAAAACCATAAACATCTAAAATGTAATTACTGATTTTCTCCCATAATATGTAGCCTAGGCTCCTGCAGATAACAGAGGCATAACCAATAACAGTTTTAACTCAATTCATGAATAATTAGAATCAGGAATAAGTTTGTAGTAGATCATAATGATTAGGGTTCCATCGAGGTAGCAGAAATAATAGAAGGTAATAGAATAAGGGACTTATAGAGATTTTACATCATACAATTGTGGAAAATGATTAAACAGTTTATGTCCAGAGATTCCTACTGTATTTCATCCTGAACCTGAAGTCTGCAGAGCAGGCAGTGGGAAAGGAAAAATGGATGTGAAATGAGTGAGAGAATTAGAAAACTAGAATCCACGATGAACGGAACTCTTTAGGTCTTTCTCTATTTCCAAGCCTCCAACTTTGATGACACAGTTCATTTACAGGAGAAGTATGTGACTTTTTCTGAGTTAAACACGTACATGCTCCATGTGATAGGAAAAAAATGACAAACGAGTTTCAACCTTTTCTGGAAAAACTGCATGCTTGGCTTCTGCCTAATAGCAACCAGGTGTTGCAACAACGTCTGACCTTACACTGACCTTCCAAAGAGAACCATGGCTGCTGCTTCAGCGTAAAAAAATCTTGTAATAATTTCCCTTTTGGCCAAATCTAGCCTAGAAACAAAATGAGAAGAACTGTATGGAAACATAGTTTCAGGTTAGGGAGGTTGATAAGTATAAATCCATCACAGTTTGTAACTGGTTAACTTGGCACGTACACCTCTTTTACCCATGTTACTTCCAAATATAGTCAATAGGAAAATCATACTATCACCTAACACTATATCATTAACACTTTGTATAATTAAACCTATACTAACCCTTCTCACAAAAAAGGACAAAGTATCTCTGTATCCGTATATGAGTGCTAACAATTTTTCTTCTCCCTAACCTGCTCTTTGTAACTGAAATACTGATATAACAAGATCAACTACTAATAACACATCTTATATCAGATTGAAGAGGGATGGGAAAAGGGAAGGAAATAAAAGATAAATATATGCACAAATGTATTCACTTGAAATATGAAAAATTCTTAAAGATTTTAGTCCTTATTTCTACAGCTGTTTATGTTGTTGTAGTGGTAATTTACATAAATATCTTATTCAACTATTCATTCTATATTCCTTTTGCCCTCTATAAAAGGAATTTTCTTACCCAGTGAGGTGATCTAATTTTTTTCTTTCTTTATAGATATGGGCTATTAGTAACCTTGCTTGTATTTCTTTATTCTAGTTTTCCATTGACTTTAATCACAGTACAGGGACATACTAAGAAACATTCCAGGAACTCTTCTACATTGCAGAAGTGCTTCTCTTTACTCGAAATGTGTTGCTATACCTGATTTCCTCTTGGTAATCAGAATCAATCACCTATACTACAGGAATAAACTTCATCTTTGTCTCTTGCTCCACTGGGATGAAGTAGTCCAAAGTGGCCAAGGGATCATTTTGACTTTCATCCTTAACTTCCAGTGCAACCATTGTGGTTCCCCATGGTGAAAACATTCCTCCCTTGGGAACTAAGATTTCTAAACCAGTATAGCCCAAGTAGAGGGGAGGAGGAATTTTTTTCTAAGGGTAACAGTGAAATAACATTTTCCCATTTCTTTTTCTTGATTCCTGGATCCATGAATCCTATCTATAGGAGATATGACTTCTTAATAATGGTTAAATTAGATCAACTACAACCCTACAAGGTGTCATAACTAAATCTGTAAATGGTCATTTCTCTTCATCAGATCACTGATTTAAGGTGATGGATAGTATGATGAGACCAGTGAGTTTGATGACCTTGATCTCATTGTTTCACTTCATTTGCAGTAAAATGTGTTATTTGGGCAGAAGAAATGCTGTGTGGAATGCCATGATTGTGAATGTATTCCTTATCTATTGTTATGTAACAAATTGTCATCAAGTTAGTGAGTCAAAATGACAATGTATTATTTTTCTCTTTCTTTGCTTTTGGAGTCTAAGCATGGCTTAATGGGACCATCTGCATTGAGAAATATGGAAAAAGTTAAATAAATTGATCTTTTCACATTGGAGGAAATTCAAACCACAAATTCATGCTGCAATGTAGTAACTCAGGGTAAAAGAATACCTAAGATTTCAGATATAAGTCACTGAAAGTGTGTAGATCTAACATTTTCCTTCTTTATCAAAAAGGAATTCAAAGATAAACGCTGCTGCAAAATGTTTCCTCTAGGTAAAATGGTCTGGAGGAATGAAATCTCCAAAAAATTTATCTTTTTATGCCTTATTTAATACAAATAACTCAGTGGGACAATGGAAATGTTTTATTTTTCTTTGAAAACAGAGAGATTTAGTGATTCTTAGTGATTATTTTAGTGAGATTATAAACTTTGGTGGCCACCGTTTTCTCTACCCCTTCATGCAGTGATGTACAATCTCAAAAAAATGGAAAATTGCAGCTTCATGCAAATATTCAGCTATTTTCAGTCAAACTGCATTTCTTGAAAACAACTAATGATTGCTATCCTTTATGTTTACTTTCAGTTTTTTATTAAAAAGTGATTCAAGTATATAATAAATAGATTTCCCCCTTTTGAGAATTGTTTACAATGATAATAGAAAAGTCTACAAGTAAAGATAAGGTAAAGTTATGGTAAAGATTAATAAGCAGTATAAAATGTCTTCATTAGCTGACTGTTCTGATAGATTTACAGAAACCAGTTAATATTTCACGATACCTTGACAGTTAGGATTTTTCTACTGATCAAAATGATTTCTATGAAAATTGTTTAATAAAGATATTTCACATATTTAATGAATTATTTTTGTTTTTAAGAAAGCTGTTTTTTCCCTCTGATATCTTTGATTTTATATTTTGAAAATTTGGAAAGTACTGAACTCAAGTAGTCTATAAATAGCCAGAAGCTCTTAGAAATTAAAATAATTTTAGAAATTTTAATTAGTGGATCTTCAAAATCCTATAGGGGTTTTCAAAGCAGTGTTCTTAGTTGCAATTTTTCTTCAAAAGCAATTTTTAAGAAGGTACTCTTTGGCCCACATCATCTGAGACCTGTTTTTTGAATCTGAAAATCTCTAAGTAGCAAGCAATTTATTTTGTACTTTGTGCCCTGGACACAAACACTTAAACTATTTATCACTTTGGAAATTTAACTGAAAGTAAAAGCTGTGCTGCATTGTATGGCAGAGTAGAGAGCCACGGCTTGGAATATCTTGTTGCTACTACATGCCACTACATGGAAGTGTCTTCAGATGGGATAGTAGAGGATCCTGTATGCAGAGAAAGAAGAGAAGAAAGAACATAAACAAGTTTTCATATCTTTTTTCTCTAATATGTTAATATTATTGGTAATTTCTTCATGAAACCAGATATATTGAATCCTTTTCATGTTCCTTCTTGAAAAGAAAAATATCTATGTTTCCAGGATGCTTATGCTACAGTTGTGAAGTAAGAATGCTGCCTGCCATATCAGTAAACAAAGCATATTGCAGCCATCAAGCCACCACATAACAGTCACCCTGATGGTGAGCCCTGAGGGAACTCAGGAAGGAAACAAAGAATGCCCACCATCTAGCAGTCCTCAGACTGCAACCACCCTCAACAGTGCAGTCTGAGGAAACTCAGGATGAGACAACACAGGCCACTCGCCCCAGATAGTTGAGGAGCATATCGAAGGAATGATTTCACTGCACCCAGACACTTGCATCTTCCCATATGTAGAAAAGAGCTAAATTCCTTAACTTGTGGTATCTGGTTTTCTTTTATTAATAGTAATATTTTGATGTTCTGACTACCTGGTTTTGTTGCAAAAACTCCTATATATCCTGCTTTCCCCCTTTCCTCTTCAGAACAGATTCTCCGAATTATCCGAGATGTTGTGTCCCAGGCTTAAGATCTCAGATTTGTCCACATAATAAAACATAACCCTCAACTTTTAGGTTGTGTTTTTTTGTTTTTTCAGTAAACACAGTGTATCCAAGTTTGAAGTATATCCTGTGTTTTACATAACTCATATTGTCACCAGATATGTCTTCCTTGCTTCCCAAATTTCACTAGTGCAATGATAGGCATGGATTGATTTCATTGTGTCAATATAAAAATCACCTAGTTATACAGGAAAGGACAGAAAGATTTTTGAGTTAAAAGAGAAGGTCTTGGATATATCTTTAGTCCCTTTGTTAAAATTCTCTGATTGTTAAGTAGTGATGGCCTAACATTAAATATGCTTTCATAAACTTTGTCTTTTTTTCTAGAATTAGGCCTTATAATATATTTATTTTAGCATGGATATGACAAAATTACATGGTAGTAAACATTTTACCATCCTGTCTTAGAATATTTTCAGGAGACGTTCATGTCTTCTGAATGTGATGCATAGAACTTAGGTAACACTGGCTTGCATTAGAGAGGGGAACAACCAAGTAATATTCATTTTTCAGGGGAGGTGTAATCAAATGAACAAAATAAGTTCTACATTTGTTGTACAGAATGACAGAAGTGTCATATGACTCTTCCAAGAATCATCATTTCTAATGGGGAACAAATATCTAATTATCATGTTTTGTCTTCTCATCTCTCCTCGTTTGTCTTTACATAGTGGATGTATTTATATAGAACTGGAAGATCTGAACTAAAGAGGATAGTGAAATATTACAGTAGAGGATTTTGTTAGTTTTTACTCATATTTATGTCAGTTGAATTGGCATACTTGAGTTCTCTTTGAACCAATTAATGTGCCTCCTATTAGGAGAGAAACTAGTCTTTATCATTCTTAGATACCTTCTTGGTTTTTTTTTTTTTGTTTGTTTGTTTGTTTGTTTGTTTTTTTGCGGTACGCGGACCTCTCACTGATGTGGCCTCTCCCGTTCTGGAGCACAGGCTCCGGACGCGCAGGTCCAGCGGCCATGGCTCACAGGCCCAGCCGCTCTGCAGCACGTGGGATCTTCCCGGACCGGGACACGAACCCCTGCATCGGCATGCGGACTCTCAACCACTGCGTCACCAGGGAAGCCCTACCTTAGTGTTTTAAGAGTTAAAATCACTAGTAATTATATAGACTGGAGAATTGTTATGGCATCAGATATAACAACAACAACAAAAAAACATAAACATCTAAGATATGGAGAAGTTATCGTAAGTATTCCTATTTATAAAATATTCTAAAAGTTTAATATCTTTATTTAAGACCATTTTAAAATGTCTTAGAGCTAACTGTCCCCTGGCCATGAATATCTCAAAACTTCCATTTAAATGTGTTTTTATCAATGTCCATTCCTGTCATAATGGACAGAAAGAAACATCAGAGAATTCATTTGAATGTATAAAAAATAAAATATAAATGGCTGACATTTGCTGAGGTGCTGGCAGAGGTGGGAAGTGATCTGTACATTTAGGGAAAGGAGAATATCTGTATATATAAGGTTGTGAATTACTTCATCTGAGTAAATTCTCAGTTTCTTTGCTGATAACAACATGAGGTCTGGTGCCATTAAGACATAGTACAGTCAGACTTGGCCTTGGCTTGCTTCAGATTGACAGAGCTCCCAGAAGGATAAGAAAAGCATGGAAAGAGTGCACCTAGTTCTTTCATAATTTTTATGGGTAACATGCATAAGTTCAGAGTCCAATATCTTCCTACAATTATTCCAATCTAACTTTGTTTCTGTGATATTCCATCTTTTAAACGTTTTGTAGAGTTTTGTATGTGTTTCCTCTGTCACCCAATTTTGCATGCTTCTTAATGATTTCAGGCATGACTTCTGGGTGTTTTCACATCTTTTTCTCCCTAAGTGAAGTATCCTTGTTGGTGACATCTTCCAAAGGAAGTTTGTTTTTTTTTTCTTCTTCTTCTTTTTTGGCTGTGTTGGGTCTTGGTTGCTGTGCACAGATTTTCTTTTTAGTTGCAGCAAGTGGGGGCTACTCTTTGTTGCAGTGCACAGGCCTCTCATTAAGGTGGCTTCTCTTATTGTGGAGCATGGGCTCTAGGTGCATGAGTTTCAGTAGTTGTGGCACGTGGGCTTAGTTACTCCGTGGCATGTGGGATCTTCCCGGACCAGGGCTCGAACCCATGTCCCCTGCATTGGCAGGCAGATTCTTAACCACTGTTCCACCAGGGAAGCCCCCAGAGGAAGTATTCTATAGACATATGCAAATGAAGTTGATATTTGATTCAGATCTGATAACATCTGCTGGACTGATTTGCTCCAAACCCTATAGTCACAATGATCTCCCTTCAGTTCTACTTTCAATTTGCCGACTCTCACCCCAGTGTAGGAAGCATATATTGTTATTGCTGCCTCTTTTCACACACTGCTGCATCTGCATCTGCAAATATTTGAATTTCCTCCACATATTTTTCTATATAGTGAAGAGTGATGCACAAAAAACTAGCATCCAACAAGAGAACAATAGAAAATTCACTTAAAATGTTAGGTCTTTGTGATTCTTGGCAATCTATTTTATGTCTCAAATAGAAATTAATCTTGTCATTCATTTATCAACTTAATTACTCCCTATATGTGTATTTATTAACAATTCATTCTCTACCTGCAATAAGTTAATGAAAAAACACAGCTTTTGTCTCTGAAAAACTCACTGATTCATTTATTATAGTAACATCAAATCATAAAGATAAAAAGTGTTTTATAGTTATATTTATAAACATAATACACACATTAATGGACATCCCTCTCCCACCAAGAAGAAATGACCAAGTAAAGCAATGTAGAGGAGATGATATCAGCAAAGCTTTAAATGATGATAGAAATGTGGAAAATTCTCAAGTAAGAGAAGGTTCTACATGATTAACATCTTTCTGTCCCTTTTTTTTTTCCAGTGAGATCTTTATAATACTTCACAATCTTCTCTCATCTAAACTCTCCGGATTTCTTCAGTTTTTCATCATATAAAGAATTTCTGAATTGCTTTAGAATTTTGACTTTTCTAACTGGAATATATCCTCCTTCCTCTGGCAACTAGGATGAGCATATTCCGAATAAAGCAGAATACGAAGATGATAATCATGGAAGAAGAAAATAATTGAAACCTGCTTATCTTTAATGTAATTTTTACATATTTTATACCCTTTGTAGCTCAATTGATTTGTCATCCATTTTAATTTAATAAAGGTGATAAAATGACAAACCTCCTTAATTATTAACACAACATAATATGAAATTAAACAATAATAATTGCACATTTTCCTATATTGATGTGTGTCAAACAAAGCTCAACTTTGTCTTCCCCACATAATTTCCATTGTTTCCAGTGGTAGCACTATTGCCTGGTCAAGTCAAGAAAACATCATGTGCATTCAAGTTACTCTGCAAGTGTTGATCTTTTATTGCATATAAAGTTGTTTATTTCTCCACCAATGGAAAAAAAAACTTTTATTAATATATATGTGGATGTAACTTTCAGTATAAATAATATATGAAAAGTAGGGATAAAAACTTTCAAGACTGAGAATTTATGAAAGGAAAATAACTACACCACTACTTTGAGCTCCATGTATTTTGACTTAGATATTCCCAAACCACTAGTTTATCATTAAAGGAAGTCCTTGATGTTTCTCTCAACTCCAGCACTACATAACATTTTTAGAGTTCTGTGATCTCTGTGATCCAAAAAAAAACCTCTTTCATCATCTTTCTGTTCCTCTCTGCCAGAACTTGGATGTAAACAGATAGACATTTTGATTTTCCTATTTTCTAAATCAAATAACAACAATTCTTAACTTTTTAACATCATTCAATTTTACTTTGTGAAAAGAAGTCAACAAAGTGAGTTTGCTTCTGTGATTTGTTATGATAATATTAAGTGCTAAATGAATGATGAATGAATACATAATTAGAAAACAAAGATTCTTGTAATGAAAAAGTCAAATTTTAAAATAATATGACTTAAAGTATTTTCAAACAACCTGATACATATTTATTTTGAAAACATTATATTGTTCATGTTTAGTATTGGACAACACATCTGTGAAAACACAATAATAAATGCATATCAATGTGCAATATTTTAATATGAAGAATGAACCTACAAAATTCAGTGGCTTCTCATTTAAACCATATTTAAGAGTTTTTAAAAGTGATAGTTGTGGCTCTTTCTGGTGATTTGCTAAGGTTGGCAGATGGCATAACTGAAATGTGAAAGTCATCTTACCATCTGCTCAATCATTCATGATGTCCTTACTATTTATAATGGATACCATTGACTATAGTATTGTGTTAAAGCAATATAATTAAGGGTTTGATTAACATATGCCTCAAATCATTGATGTAATTACATAGTCCTCAGGCCTTATCATCATTACAGATTATGGTTTCAAAGGGTAAGACTAAATATGATTATTATGGAACATGCAGCCTCACTTTGGAAAAGTATATATATTATGTGGTCAATAAATAATTGATTTTATTTAATGTAATGGCATATTGGTCCCAGAGCAGCCTTTTGATTTGATCTTGCCAAAAATAATAATTTAGAATAAGTATGAATACATATTATTTATATTTTTGAACATATGCATTTTATATATAATATACATATGAATATAATATATAAACACCATACACACACTTATATATGATTTATACATTAAAAAATGTACATGTACAAATATTCTGCATTTCTTTGGAAATATTAACTAGATTTGACATACATGCTATGAAATAGTAAATTCCAGAACAAAATAGAAATTTAAAAGTCTTAAGTATGCATTATTTTAACATATATTTTATCACAATTTATTTTTGAAAACACATTTTTAAAAAATATTTATTGGAGTATAAATGTTTTACAATGTTGTGTTAGTTTCTGCTGTATAACAAAGTGAATCAGCTATATGTATACATATATCCCCATATGTCCCCCCTCTTGAGCCTTCCTCCCACCTGCCCTATCACACCTAAGTGGTCAGGAAACACCAAGTTCACCTCCCTGTGCTATGCTGCTTCCCACTAGCAATTTTACATTTGGTAGTGTATATATGTCATTGCTATTCTCTCATTTCGTCCCAACTTCCCCTTCCCCCTCACTCATGTCCTCAAGTCCATTCTCCACATCTGTGTCTTTATTCCTGTCCTGCCCCTAGGTTCATCAGAACCATTCTTTTTTTAGATTCCATATATATGTGTTAGCATACGGTATATGTTTTCCTCTTTCTGACTTACTCCAATCTGTATGACAGACTCTAGGTCCATCCACCTCACTACAAAAAACTCAATCTCATTTCTCTTTATGGATGAGTAATATTCCATTGTATATATGTGCCACATCTTCTTTATCCATTCATCTGTCAATGGACACTTAAGTTGTTTCCATTTCCTGGCTATTGTAAATTGTGCTTACAATGAACATTGTGGTACATGACTCTTTTTGAATTATAGTATTCTCAGGGTATACGCCCAGGAGTGGGATTGTTGTGTCGTATAGTAGTTCTATTTTTAGTTTTTAAAGGAACATCCATAATGTTCTCCATAGTGGCTGTATCAATTTACATTCCCACCAACAGTGCAAGAGGGTTCCATTTTCTCCACACCCTCTCCAGCATTTATTGTTTGCAGATTTTTTGATGATGGCCATTCTGATTGGTGTGAGGTGATACCTCATTGTGGTTTTCATTTGCATTTCTTTAATGATTAGCGATGTTGAGCATCCTTTCGTGTGTTTGCTGGCAGCCTGTATGTCTTCTTTGGAGAAATGTCTATTTAAGTCTTCTGCCCATTTTTGGATTGGGTTGTTTTTTTGATTTTGAGCTGCATGAGCTGCTTGTATATTTTGGAGATTAACCATTTGTCAGTTGTTTCATTGGCAAATAGTTTCTCCCATTCTGAGGGTTGTTTTTCTGCATTGTTTATAGTTTCCTTTGCTGTGCAAAAGCTTTTAAGTTTCATTAGGTCCCATTTGTTGATTTTTATTTTTATATCCATTACTCTATGAGGTGGGTCAAAAAAGATCTTGCTGTGATTTACGTCATACGTGTTCTGCTTATGTTTTCTTCTATGAGTTTTATAGTGTTTGGCCTTACATTTAGGTTTTTAATCCATTTTGAGTTTATTTTTGTGTATAGTGTTAGGAATTGTTCTAATTTCATTCTTTTACATGTAGCTGTCAAGTTTTCCCAGCACCACTTTTGAAGAGGCTGTCCTTTCTCCATTGTGTATTCTTGCCTCCTATGTCAAAGATAAGATGACCATATGTATGTGGGTTTATCTCCAGGCTTTCTATCCTGTTCCATTGATCTACATTTCTGTTTATGTGCCTGTACCATGTTATCTTGATTACTGTAGCTTTGTAGTATTATCTGAAGTCAGGGAGCCTGATTCCTCCAGCTCTGTTTATTTCTCTCAAGATTGCTTTGGCTATTCAGAGTGTTTTTTGTTTCCATACAAATTGTAAACTTTCTTGTTCTAATTCTGGAAAAACGCCATTGGTAGTTTGCTAGGGATTGCATTGAATCTGTAGATTGCTTTGGGTAGTACTGTCATTTTCACAATGTTGATTCTTCCAATCCAAGAACATGGTATATCTTTCCATCTGTTTATATCATCTTTGATTTCTTTCATCAGTGTCTAATAGTTTTCTGCATACAGGTCTTTTGTCTCCTTATGTAGGTTTACTCCTGGGTGCTTTATTCTTTTCGTTGCAATGGTAAATGCGAGTGTTTCTTTAATTTCTCTCTCTGATTTTTCATTGTTAGTGTACAGGAATGCAAGAGACTTCTGAGCATTAATTTTATATCCTGTTACTTTACTAAATTCATTGATTGGCTCTAGTCATTTTCTGGTAGCATCTTTAGGATTTTCTATGTAGAGTATCATGTCATCTGCAAACAGTGACAGTTTTACTTCTTTTCTGATTTGGATCCCTTTTATTTCTTATTCTTCTCTGATTGCCATAGCAAAACTTCCAATATGCATATACATGTCCCCATATCCTCTCCCTCTTGAGCCTCCCTTACATCCTCCTTATCCTACCCCTCTAGGTCATCGCAAAGCACTGAGCTGATCTCCCTGTGCTATGCTGCTGCTTCCCACCAGCCAACTATTTTACATTCAGTAGTGTATATATGTTGACACTACTCTCACTTCACCCCAGCTTCATGCTCCCACCCCAGGTTCTCAAGTCCATTCTCTATGTCTACCTCTTTATTCCTGTCCTGCAACTAGGTTCATCAGTAGCATTTTTTTTCCATTATATATATATATATATATATATATATATATATATATATATATATATATATATATATATGTATGTTAGCATATGGTATTTGTTTTTCTCTTTCTGACTTACTTCACTCTGTCTGACAGACTCTAGTTCTATCCACCTCACTACAAATAACTCAATTTTGTTTCTTTTTATGGCTAAGTAATATTCCATTGTATATATGTGCCACATCTTCTTTATCCATTCATCTGTTGATGGACAATTAGGTTGCTTCCATGTCCTGGCTATTGTAAATAGTGTTGTAATGAATATTGTGGTACATGTCTTTTTTGAATTATGGTTTTCTCAGGGTATATGCCCAGTAGTGGGATTGCTGGGTCATATGGTAGTTCTATTTTTAGCTTTTTAAGGAACCTCCATATTGTTTTCCATAGTTGTTGTATCAATTTACATTCCCACCAACAGTGCAAGAGGGTTCCCTTTTCTCCACACCCTCTCCAGCATTTATTGTTTGTAGATTTTTTTGATAATGGCCATTCTGACCAGTGTGAGATGATACCTCATTGTAGTTTTGATTTTCATTTCTCTAATAAATAGTGATGTTGAGAACTTTTTCACATGTCTCTTGGCCATCTGTATGTCTTCCTTGGTGAAATGTCCATTTAGGTCTTCCACCCATTTTTTAACTGGATTGTTTTTTGTTGTTGTTGTTGTTGTTTTCTTTTCTTTTTTGATATTGAGTTCCATGAGCTGTTCACATACTTTGGAGATTAATCCTTTGTCAGTTGCTTCATTTACAAATATTTTCTGCCATTCTGAGAGTTGTCTTTTTGTCTTGTTTATGGTTTCCTTTGCTGTGCAAAAGCTGTTAAGTTTAATTAAGTCCCATTTGTTTATTTTGTTTTTATTTCCATTACTCTAGGAGGTGGGTCAAAAAAGATCTTGCTGTGGTATGTCAAAGAGTGGTTTTCCTATGTTTTCCTCTAATAGTTTTATAGTGTCTGGTCTTATATTTAAGTCTTTAATCCATTCTGAGCTTATTTTTGTGTATGGTGTTAGGTAGTGTTCTAATTTCATTCTTTTACATGTAGCTGTCCAGTTTTCCCAGCACCACTTATTGAAGAGGCTCTATTTTCTCCATTGTATGTTCTTGCCTTTGTCATAAATTAGGTGCCCATATTTATGTGGGTTTATCTCTGGGCATTCTATCCTGTACCATTGATCTATATTTCTGTTTTTGTGCCAGTACCATACTGTCTTGATTACTGTAGCTTTATGATAGAGTTTGAAGTTGGGGAGCCTGATTCCTCCAACTCCATTTTTCTTTCTCAAGATTGATCTGGCTACTCAGGATGTTTTGTTTCCTAATGAATTGTAAAAATTTTTGTTCTAATTCTGTGAAGAATGCCATTGGTAATTTGTTAGGGATTGCATTGAATCTGTAGATTGCTTTGGGTAGTATAGTCATTTTTACAATATCGATTCTTCCAATCCAAGAACATGGTATATCTTTCCATCTGTTTATGTCATCTTTGATTTCTTTCATCAGTGTCTTGCAGTTTTCTGAGTACAAGTTTTTCACTTCCTTATGCAGGTTTATTCCTATGTATTTTATTCTTTTTGTGGCAATAGTGAATGGGATTGTTTCCTTAATTTCTCTTTATGTTTTTTCATTGTTCATGTATAGGAATTCCAGAGATTTCTGTGTATTAATTTTGTATCCTGCAACTTTACCAAATTCATTGATTAGCTCTAGTAGTTTTCTGGTGACATCTTTATGATTTTCTATGTATAGTATCATGTCATCGGCAAACAGTGACAGTTTTACTTCTTTTCCAATTTGTATTCCTTTTATTTTTTTTCTTCTCTGATTGCTGTGGCTAGGACTTCCAAAACAATGTTGACTAAGAGTG
This sequence comes from Grampus griseus, assembly GCF_964374135.1. Classification (NCBI taxonomy): domain Eukaryota; kingdom Metazoa; phylum Chordata; class Mammalia; order Artiodactyla; family Delphinidae; genus Grampus; species Grampus griseus. Next base: position 71,537,299 of record NC_139009.1, on the reverse strand, counting down.
GCAAGAGTGGACATCCTTGTCTTGGTCCTGGTCTTAGTGGAAATGCTTTAAAGTTTTCACCATTGAGTATGATGCTTGCTGTGTGTTTGTTATATATGGCCTTTATTATGTTGAGGTAGGTTCCCACTATATCCATTTTCTGGAGAGTTTTTATCATAAATTGGTGTTTAATTTTGTCAAAAACTTTTTCTGCATCTATTGAGATGATCCTATGCTTTTTATTCCTTAGTTTGTTTATGTGGTGTATCACACTGATTGATTTGTGTATATTGAAGAATCCTTGCACCCCTGGGATAAACTCCACTTGATCATGGTGTATGCTCCTTTTAATGTGCTGTTGGTTTCTGTTTGCTAGTATTTTGCTCTGGATTTTTGCATCTATGCTCATCAGTGATATTGTTCTATAGTTTTCTTTTTTTGTGATATTGTTTTCTGGTTTTGGTATAGGTGTTGGTGGCTTTGTAGAATGAATTTGGGAGTGTTTCTCCATCACAATTTTTGGGAGCGTTTGAGAAGGATTGGTGTTAACTCCTCACTAAATGTTTGATAGAATTCGCCTGTGAAGCCATCTGTTCCAGGACTTTTGTTTGTTTGCAGATTTTTAATTATGGTTTCAATTTCATTACTTTTGATAGGTCTGCTCATATTTTCTAATTCTTTCTGGTTCAGTCTTTTACAGTTGTCCCTTTCCAAGAATTTGTCCATTTCTTCATGGTTGTCCATTTTATTGGCCTATAGTTGTTTGTAGTAACCTCTTATAATCTTTTAGTGTTGCAAATTCAAACTCTCATATAAGTCTTGAGGCCACAAGCATGAAGATTTTGTAACAGCTCTCTTTGTGATAGTGTAAAATAAGAGGAAGTGGTTGAGAATGCCAAACAAATACTCTGTATTATTAAAATGTTTTTCAGTGTCCAGATTCAATCTTCTACTTTCCCTGAGTTAATAGTGATGTCATCCTTCATTGGTGTTAACCTCCTTCATGCATATATTCACATATTAAGTGGTATTTTAGGATTTTTCTCAAGTCAATCAATTGACGTTTAAAAGTATTAAGATCTAACTGATTTGAAGTTTTATTCCTTGGCCTTTCAATTATGTATTGAGGAATCATTAAGTACTCACACAAAGCAAGAGCATCATGCATCATGCTTAACAGAATCATACTCTTCATTTTATTGTGCCTGCTTTCATCTATATGAAGTTTTTTTCTTAAGTCTCATTAATTCTGAATAATTTTGTTATAACTATGTATCTACAGCCATTTAGATATCATTTGTTCAAAATTTTACTTCTTATATCCTTAATCCATAATTATTATTTTTAAAGTTCATTCTAAATATGTAATATTATGCATATTAAGTCTTGATTATTCACTGTAAGAAGACTCAGAGGACTGATATTCTGAAACTGGTAATGTTACAGACTTTTATTTGTAAGCTACTTAATAGGGCAGATCTCACAGGTAACAACACCTGCAGTTTTAGTTTAAATTCCACAATCTTGATAATTGTAGGCAAAATAGAAATTAGACTGCCATTTTGTGTCCAATATTTCTGACCGTGTGTGTGTGTGTGTCTGTGTGTCTGTGTGCATGCGTGCACATGCAGTTTGGATTGCTTGGAAAGAATAAAGAATTAACATTCTTATCTATAGTATAGCAACCCTTTATATTCTGTACTGTTACACTTTGTGTATTTCAAGTAATATAAAATTATTGCCAGTGAGTTCATGATTTTTCACATAAAAAGTATACTGTTTTGCTATAACTTAGTTTTTGGTATTCACATGGAAGTGACAAAAACTTTATCTTCTACAATCAGCTGCTTTTTATCTCATTGACTTTTTAGTGAGTGGTGGCTAAGGAGTGTTTAGAACTGAATCAAGCACTCTTGACCTGTTATTATCTGTAGAAGATTTAAACCAGAATAACCTATATGTATGGCTGGTGTGTGGCCTCTGCAACTATATCCTATTTTCATAATCTCATACTCAATTTGCTGCAGATTTCTAAAAGAGGAAATTGGTCCCACTCCAGTTGATCTGCATTCTCTTCAATACATAGAAAAATTCCACAAGGACTCATACTTGGCCTTTTCCATTATTCCAATTCCATGCCCTTTTAGAAATCTGGTTTCTAAATTTGCTTTATGATAATACAGCTATGCCAATGGTGTTCTCATTTAGTGTTTTGATGATAAAGGTCAGTCATTCTCTCCAACGAGCCCTTAAGGACTGAATATGCCTTCGAAGCCCAGAACTATTTCAGCCACTAGAAGTAAAATAACGCTTTTAATAAAACATTATTGGCTTAAGGATATCTGAAAGCTTTGATAAACAATAACTTCCTGCTTAATTGACGACATGAGTCTCCACGTGAACTCAATTATCCTGTTTTATGGGTATTTGTATCATTAGACCTTTTAGAACAGATAGATTTGGAAGAAAAAAAATATGTGAATAAAGTGTCAAGATTGTTTTAATTTGCATTTGTGAATCAGTTCATTACCTAATAGCAAAATGGCAACAAAAAATTTTCTAATAAGCATGGACCTTTAGACATATTTAAATCCATGTAGCATATGAGCACCTAGTATAGATGAATAAATAAATAGATAACAATCAGTAATGCACATGCGCATATAATATGTTATCTATATCGAGGAAATGGGATATTAGACTTATTCAGTCACTATATGTAAAATGAAAAAAAAAGTATTTAAAACTGTTTAATTTAAAAAAAAAAAGTGTATTGGTCAATAAACATCTTGGTCAATCTCACCCATCACCATTTTCTTTGAATAGTCAGTAGGTTAAATATCTGAGTCTCTAGAGCTGATATGGAATTATTATTGTTGTTATATACATGTTATTCAAAGGTGACATAACAAATATATTGAATGACTAAAATGTGCAACTCTAAAATTTCCAGAGAACAATAAAAAATTGAAGAAAGAAAAAATGCCCTGAAGGTAGAACTTAAAAATAAGCAAAAAATGAGCTTCCCTGGTGGCACAGTGTTTGAGAGTCCACCTGGCAATGCAGGGGACACGGGTTCGTGCCCCGGTCCGGGAAGATCCCACATGCCATGGAGCGGCTAGGCCCGTGAGCCATGGCCACTGAGCCTGTGCGTCCAGAGCCTGTGCTCTGCAACGGGAGAGGCCACAACAGTGAGAGGTCCGTGTACTGCAAAAAATAAAAATAAGCAAAAGAGAAGAAATGAGATTTTAAATACTGTAATGTATAACATTTCAGTTGACATCTATTGGCAACATCTACAATGTGTTGTGATTACAATCAACTAAGCTATGAGGCAGGGGTGACCAAACTGATATAGAGCATAAAAAAAAAATCAACTAGACATTGAATTGATATGACCCTACAAAGAACTTTAAATTCAATTCAAGACACTCTCTTATGAGCCTACCTTAGACCAGAACTGTGTCATTTAGGAAAATATAGTTTTTTGAGACTGGAGAAGAAAAGATTGAATGGGAGAAAGAAACATGTGCTTTCAGTTATTTTAAGTACTCACAGAATTATTTAAGTTATGGCCTGCACCAAGATAATCATATTAAGACTATTAATTAGAACTTATAGAGGGACAGATTTGATTTAGTATTTAAAATTAATTTATCTCATTAGAATTTAGAACCACCAGAAAAATCTTGTGAGATTGAATTCTCTAGGCCAGGTTGATTACTTGTCATGGATATAATTGAGATGTCTGTGGTAACTAGTATGATGGTTTGACAGGATCATTATATTTTTTTCTAACTCTGGGAACCCAGAATTATATATTTCTATAACAACTTTGTTAGTGCCAAGTTAATTCCATGGTATATTTATTATTAATACATATTAAATATAGTACATATTTTATGTTATATATTATATCTTGGTTTCTTAATGTCTTTATTAAAGGAGGCAAAGTCTTCTAATTAAAATGTGTAGCAGTGAATTCTACAGTTTATTTTCTAATATTTCTGAATAAAATTGCATGTAGAAAAAGTTAAAAAAATTAAATATATACAGAAGTTAATTATATTTAGAAAGCTAACTTTGTAAGAAATTTAGTACACCATTAACTGCCAAACATATATAAGCAATTATAACACCATACTTGTTGAAGAAAATTTTAAAATATTTCTAAGTAGTTTTAGGAGTCAGGGTAGCTTTTCCTTAGGAAGTGACATACAAACTGTGTTTCAAAAAAGACTAGGTAGTGTATATATGTCCATGCCAGTCTCTCACTTTGTACCAGCTTACCCTTCCCCCTCCCCGTGTCCTCAAGTACATTTTCTACATTTGCGTCTTTATTCCTGTCCTGCCCCTATGTTCTTCAGAACCATTTTTTTGTTTTTTAGATTCCATATATACATGTTAGCATATGGTATTTGTTCGGTGCTTTATGTCCACCTAGAGGAGTGGGATGGGGAGGGTGGGAGGGAGACACAAGAAGGAGGAGATATGGGGATATATATGTATAGCTGATTCACGTTGTTAAAGAGCAGAAACTAACACACCATTGTAAAGTAATTATACTCCAATAAAGATGTTAAAAAAAAAAGAATGACTAGGATATGGAAAGGAAAAGGTGAAAGAGAGAATTGTTTGGGAGGGGATCAGGGCCTTTCAGTCAGGGGCAACTTATATGCAAATGCTTTCATTTGGAAGAGAGTATGTCAAAATGGGAAACTGAAAGAATTATAGTTAGGAAACTGAAAAAAACTAAACAGAAGGCAGAAAAGAAACATACCAGAGGACAAACGTAGAATACATAGGTCATACTATGAGCCCATAAGGGTTTTGGGTTTATCAAAATATATCATTTCTTATCAAAATGGGAAAGCATTAGATAGTTTAAAGCAGGAGATTTTTTTGTCTCTTTGCTTGTTTAAGATTACTCTTTAAAAAAATCCATTATTAATTAGGGAGAAATAATTGTAGGTACATGGAGTTTGGTTACATGATGATCATAAGTGAGATCATTTTGAATTCAATTATGTCTTGGACAAAAGAGGAGTAGAGATGGGAGAGATAAGAGAGATATTTAGGGTATAAAATTGCCAAGAAATGGAAGAGCTTTTTATATGCCAAAATCCTAAAACTTGAGACTTCCCTGGTGGTCCAGTGGTAAAGAATCTGCCTTCCAATGCAGGGGATGTGGGTTCGATCCCTGTTCAGGGAACTAAGATCCCACATGCTGCAGGGCAACTAAGCCTGTGCACCACAACTATTGAGCTTGCGTGCCTCAATGAGAGAGCCCACGTGCCACAAACTACAGAGCCCACACACTCTAGAGCCTGTGCCCCACAACTAGAGAGAGAGAAAACCCACGCACCACAACTAGAGAGAAGCCCAAGTGCCACAATGAAGAGACTGCGCACCATTACAAAAAAAAGATCCCACATACTGCAATGAAGGTCCCGTGTGTTGCAACTAAGACCCGATGCTGCCAAAAAAAAGAAAAAGAAAAAGAAAAATCCCCAAACTTACTTTCTTTCAAAATATTAACTTTATATGAAACCTTCTTTCTAACAGAGTTCTCAAAGCAGTCTAAATTAAGGCTGACAACTGCAGTAATCTAAAGTTTCTATGGAAACAGTAGTCCTAAACTAGTTCTGGTTTTTGTTGCCTGCAAGAGAGGCTGACCTGTAGTTGATGTACAACCACTCTAGGTGTGTTTACCCAGTCTATGAACATTCCCAGCCTGTTAGCAAGTGTATATTTCAACAACCATCTTTTTATTTCTTTTATGAAAAGCACTGTTTGATGATGGACCTTGTTACCTGTCTCTTAACCTTGCCTTTAGCCAGAAACACAGATTATTGTTTATGATGAATTATCCAGAACTTCAACATACTGTGTTTGTGTGTGTTGGGAATATCAAGGAGAACATATTCACTGATTACGATGGGTCTTCTCTGTGGGTCTCTGTTCACCTACTTGATCTGTGAGTAACATAGCAAAATGGCAATTCTGAAAATAGCAGGGCAGGCCAGAACTATTAGTTCCAGTGTTTATGCACCACCCCTATTAAAAAAGGAAGAAGCAGTTAGTGAGGAAATGGAATAATCCAGTTAATAGAGTTAATACTGTCTCTGACTGGATTCAGTTAGTTTAGCAAGCCAATTCACCAGCGCTTGTATTTTGTTTTGATAAAATATCATCCAAAATATTCACCTGCCTCACCTTTGTTTCCAGTCTTACTACAATGTTTTTATACTGATATTGTATATACACAAACAGTCTGTCTCTTGGTGTTCATGGGGGTTGGTTCCAAGAGCCAAGGTGGATACCAAAATCTGTGGATGCTCAAGTCCCTAATATAAAATGGGGAAGTACAGTCAGCCATCCTTATTTGTGGGTTTCACATCCACAGATTCAGTAGATCACAGATGGAAAATTGATCTGAATTTGGTTGAATCTGTGGATAAGAAACCCACAAATAAGGAGGGCTGAGTGTATATTTATAGAAAAAAATACATATATAAGTGGATATGCTCTCTTCAAAACCATTGTTCAAGGATCAACTATAGATATATATATATAGTTCGTTACGTTTCTATAGAAAACCCTAATACAATAGTTCATTATCAGCATTCCAACAAAAAATCCTAATTACATAAACCATATAATCCATGACCAAATCCTGTATACCCAGGAACAGATCTCAAGCAGCAGCCACTCTACTCTTTTTCTTTGTAATTATTTCCTATTGATGCCATAAAAAAATGATCACAAACTTAGTGACTTAATATAGATAGATTATCTTATAGTTATGTAGGTCAGAAGTGTGACACAAGTCTCACTGGCCTAAAATCAAGGTATTATCAAGGTTATGTTCTATTCTGGAGGCTCTAGAAGAAGATCCATTCTCTGGATTTTTCTAGATTCTAGAGGTGCCTGAATTCCTTGGTTTGTGGCCTTCCTCTCTGCCTTTAAAGCCAATGACAACAAGATGAGCTCTTCTAACAATGCCATCTCTATGATCCTGCTTCTGTCATCACATTTCTTTCTCTGACTATGGCCTGGAAAGTTTCTTTGCTTTTAAGGAATTGTGTGATTAGATTGGGCTCACCAGGATGATCCAAGATACTTTTCTCATCTCAAGGCCCATAACCTTAATCATATCTGCAAAGTACATTTTGCCATGTAACACATGCTCAGATTCCTGGGGTTAGAATGTGGACATCATTAGAGGGCCACTATTCTCCTTACAGCACTTGTAATATCCTTATCTTGTAATCTGGTGAAATTTTAAATCAAATTGATAAACTGACAGCTAAAAACAGCTTTTTCAATGTCAGAATATTTTATGAATTATAATAAATATTATTATCTATGTTTAATGAAATCTTAAAAAGTAAAAACTTTTCTCAGATCTTATCATGATAACAAGTATAATTCTCACAACAACCCTATGAAATAGGAAGATATCCTTATCGCCTACACTTCACAAATGAGCCAACAGTAACATGAAGTGGCTAAATAATTTGCCAAGATCACACTGAGTTATCACATAAATAGTCATATTGTCTAATGTACTAGACTTTTCTAAAGAACATACAAGGTGAGAGTTTAAACAGTAGTTAACTCCTTTCTGGTAGAGGCAAAACTGTGGCACAAAAATGATTTCTACCTTGCATTTGTTCACAAATGATCCAAATGTGTTCCATCGTTTGTCCACCTCTTTTAACTCTGCTACTAAAAGGAAGAGAAGTACAAGTACAAGTACAAGAGTAGGTGTTAAACAAGAATTGCTCACAAATAGTCCCCACAGCAGGATTCTCAGTGTTCTGACACATCCAGGATTTACACTATGGAAATTAAAATCATTATTGCAACTATAATTTGGTATTCCATCCTATTCAGTTCTTGAAGGTGATTAGGTATTCAAATTTATTAAGAAAATAAAATTGTTTTATTAAAATTATTAAAATTCATTAAGAATTACTAAATTATGGGATAATTATATAGGACTTATTTATATGTTTTAAACCTTTTATTTAATGATAAAACACATATTTAACTGGGAAAATTGTAATCAATATATCCTGATTTTTTTTTAATTCCAATTATTTCTCATAGATGTTGATGCAAGTCTATTACCAAATATGCTTGAAGAAATATGGTAATATAGTCCTGTTGGGAAATGTATCTTTCATTATGAAATTTCTGCATTTATTGATGAACTTCTGAATCTCATAAAGTTTGTTTGGGCAAGACTATTTTTGATGCAAGTTTATGTTTGAACCAACTTTAGATATTGGCTTCACTATTCTGTCAAATTCTTTTCTATGGTTTCAGCTTCAGCTTTAGCCCATTTATACTCCAATATAAAAAAAATTAAATTAAAAAGATATATATTTGATTACACAAGAAAGTGCTACAGTAATTAATAATTCTTAAATTAAATAGAATAATTTAATATAAAGTGAATTATTAATACTATCATAATAAATAATGAATAAATAACAGTAAACATGAATGTCAATAGACTGCAATTGCTATGTACATTCCTATTGAACAAAATATTTGAACCAAATCTTTTCATATTATAAATAATATTGCAAAATAGAATAATGTAGACTGTGTTATAGTATAATTATAATCTTTGTGAAATTATTTGGAGTATTAAATTTAAAATATTGAATAATATAATATTTTCTTAGGTTTTGGTTGTTTAGTTTCATGTAGATAATAAATCTTTGTAGAAAAAACCTTATTTGAAGATACTTCATATCTTCTGAGGTTAAATTGAATGTAGATTGTCAACTGGCCACTTCAAGTATTAATAAGAAGGAAGAAACCACAAGAAGTTGTTAACAACCTCTTCAACCTAGGTATGATTAAGCATATTAACAAATATGAAGAAAAGAAGAAACTGCCCAAGACAACTTCTAGTGAAATACCAAAAACATTTTGCTTTTCCTGATAAAACTTGAAAGCAACACACTTTTTAAGCATCCTTTAGAAAGACAATTTTTCACAGTGCTGAAAATGGGGTAATTACCTTTGCTCATTGCTAGTAGATGCAAAGTAAAACCTAATAAATTGGTGGTAACATCTACATCAACTGTGCTCTGTACCAGTAAAGGTAGTCAAAAGAAATGTTGCTTCCTCACTAATACACTTAGAGATGAACACCAATGAGGGTTACATGTTTATCTCAGTGACCACAGGAATAAACCAACAGGATATAGTAGACAAATGAAGCCTTGAAATTCAATTGCTAAAGTTGAAATTTAATCAAGGTAATTACAATGAATAACAACTGAAAGTTATTCTCTATATCATTTATCATTACCAGTTACCATTGTCCTTGGTGTTGTTTAGCCAATCCTATAAATAATAAACTACAAAAGGCAAACTATAGAGTTTTATTTTATGAAACTATCCAATTTGCTTTGAAACGTTAAAGTGACTTTTCTCAATGGGAGATTTTTTTTTTATATACATCTTTATTAGAGTATAATTGCTTCACAATGCTGTGCTAGTTTCTGTTGCACAACAAAGTGAATCATCCATATGCATACATATATGCCCATAACCCCTCCCTCTTGAGCCACCCTCCCTATCCCACCCCTCTAGGTCATCACAAAGCACAAAGCTGATCTCCCTGTGCTATGCTGCTTCTCCCCACTACCTATCTATTTTACATTTGGTAGTATACATGTCTATGCTATTCTTACTATTCCCCAGTTTCCCCTTTCACCCACCCTGTGTCCCCAGGTCCATCCTCTATGCCTGCATCTTTATTTCTGCCCTGACACTAGGTTCATCAGCACCATTTTTTTTAAGATTACATATATATGAGTAAGCATACAGTATTCACTTTTCACTTTCTGACTTACTTCACTCTGTATGACAGACTCTAGGTCCATCCAACTCACTACAAATAACTCAATTTCATTTCTTTTTATGGCTGAGTAATATTCCATTGTATATTTGTGCCATATCTTCTTTACCCATTCATCTGTCAATGGACATTTCGGTGGTTCCATGTCTGGCTATTGCAAATAGTGCTGCAATGAACATTGAGGTACATGTCTCTTTTTGAATTACGGTTTTGAAAAAATTCAGAGTAGTGATAGTAAACATGATCCAGAATCTCTGAAGTAGAATGGAGGCACAGATTGAGAAAATACAAGAAATGTTTAACAAAGATCTAGAAGATCTAAAGAACAAACAGTGATGAACAACACAATAACTGAAATGAAAAGTACACTAGAAGAAATCAATAACAGAATAACTGAGGCAGAAGAATGAATAAGTGAACTGTAAGAAACAATGGTGGAAATCACTGCCAAGGAGCAGAATAAAAAAAAAAAAGAATGAAAAGAATTGGAGACAATCTCATAGACCTCTGGGACAACACTAAATGCACCAACATTCAAATTATAGTGTTCCCCAAAGAAGAAGAGAAAAATAAAATGTCTGAGAAAATATTTGAAGAGATTATGGTGGAAAACTTCCCTAACATGGGAAAGGAAATAGTCACCCAAGTCCAGGAAGCACAGAGAGTCCCATACAGGATAAACCCTAGGAGAAACACACCAAGACACATATTAATCAAACTAATAAATATTAAATTCAAAGAAAAATATTAAAAGCAGCAAGGGAAAAACAACAAATAACATTCAAAGGAGTCCCCATAAGGTTATCAGCTGATTTTTCACCAGAAACTCTGCAGGCCAGAAGGGAGTGGCAGGATATACTTAAAGTGATGAAAGAGAAAAACCTATAACCAAGATTACTCTACTCAGCAAGGGTCTAATTCAGATTCAACAGAGAAATCAAAAGCTTTTCAGGTAAGCAAATCTAAGAGAATTCAGCACCACCAAAACAGCTTCACAGCAAATGCTAAAGGAACTTCTCTAGGCAGGAAACACAAGGGAAGAAAAAAACACCCACAAAAACAAATTCAAAACAAATTAGAAAATGGTAATAGGAACATACATATCAACAATAACCTTAAATGTAAATGGATTAAATGCTCCAACCGGAAAACACAGACTGACCGAATGGATACAAAAACAAGACCCATATATATATTGTCTAGAAGAGACCCACTTTAGACCTAGGGACTGAAAGTGAAGGGATGGAAAAAGATATTCCATGCAAATGGAAATCACAAGCAAGCTGGAGTAGCAATACTCATATCAAACAAAATAAACTTTAAAATAAAGACTATTACAAGAGACAAAGAAGGACACTACATAATGATCAAGGGATCAATCCAAGAAGAAGATATAACAATCATAAATATTTATGCACCCAACACAGGAGCATCTCAATACATAAAGCAAACACTAACAGCCAAAAAAGGGGAAATCAACAGTAACACAATAATAGTAGGGGACTTTAACACCTCACTTACACCAACGGACAGATCATTCAAACAGAAAATGAATAAGGAAACACAAGCTTTAAATGACACAATAGACCAGAAGGATTTAATTGATATTTAAGGAACATTCCACCTGAAAGTGGCAGAATACACTTTCTTCTCAAGTGCACATGGAACATTCTCCAGGATAGATCACATCTTGGGTCATAAATCAAGCCTTGGAAAATTTAATAAAATTGAAATTGTATCAAACCTCTTTTCTGACTATGACACTATGAGACTGGAAATCAGTTACAAGTAAAAAACTGTAAAAAACACAAATACATGGAGGTTAAACAATGTGCTACTAAATAACTGATATCATTGAAGAAATCAAAGAAGAAACTTAAAAATACATAGAAACAAATGGCAACAAAAACACAATGACCCAAAACCTATGGGGCGCAGCAAAAGCAGTTCTAAGAGGGAAGTTTATAACAATCCATGGGAGATTCTTTTGGAGTAGGATAAAGAATGTAGCTGAAAGAAGGGACAGACTGTATCTAGGTATGGTCTATTTATTATTACCAGTTTTTATAGGTAACAGGAAAAGTTCAGCAAGATGAACACTAAGTAAAAAAAAAAAAAGAAAAAAGAAAAGAAATATTACTAGATATTAGTAATTATTTCCTGGATGTCATCCTCCTCTGGATATGCTTCTTCCTCTGACTCCTATAGAACTTGTTCAAGCCTTTTTATCTCATATCAGTGATTATAAGATTACCACCATCTATTGTCAGTATTTTGAAAGGAGATAGAAATTTACGTATAAACTTGGTGGATCATAAGTCAGAGAACTCTTCTGAAAACCAGCTTGTACCATAATTGTAGACATTCATGTATTTTGACTAAACCATTCCACTTCCAGGGATGTATATTGTGCTGATTCTTAAGCAAATGAAGAGATATGTATATGAGGAGGTTCATTGCAGTAGAACAAAGTAAATAAGGGTTTGGATGTATCATTATTAAATGTGTGTTTAAAGGAATTCTCTGCAGTTATAATTCCTTTTTAGCTAAATATATTGACATGAACAGATTAAAAACAAAAGCAGTTTAGAGATTATCATATATTACCCTCTTTCTGTAAATTCACACAGAAAAACACACACGCACGCATGCACACACAAGATACATCTTTGAATGATTTTTATTAAGATGTTAATATTTTTTATACAATGTGTTACTTACACGGATATTACTCTCTTCTCTGTGATTTACCCCATTTTTTTCGAATATTTCTTATTGTAGAAAAAGAATAAATATTCTAAGCTTAGAAATATTTGTTTTTATTTAAATTCCCCTGATAATTTGTGAAGTTAAATATTTTTTTTAAATGTTGACATATTTAATACTTGGATCAATGTCCTTTGCCCAATTTACTTTTGATTTTATCTACTTTCTTATTAATTTATAAATGCTCTTCTTATATTAAAGACACCACTACATTATTTTAATATTAAAAAAATAAGTTGTATCAATGTTTTTATTTGCTGTTCTACATTTTTTAAGGCATCTTTTCCAAACTGAAAATTTAAATAAACACATTGTCTGTTTTATTAATCACTTTCTTCAAAGATTTCAATTTTATAGCATATAAAGACTTCACCTATGTCATTTTTTAAAATTTACTTCTGCTTTTTCTAAAATGGTCAGAAATTTGAAAAATTTAATTATAAATATAGAAGGACATCAATTTTTATTAAAGAATAAGGTAGATTCATATGGTATTATATATAGTGTGTTATATATATATTATATTGTATTATGTTAAAATTATATACTATCAATTAATATGTAACAATGTATAGTTTCTACTTTCCGAACTCTACCAACAATTAAGATATTTTTCCAAATTTGAAACTTTTCCACTGACTGAAATTTCTGTATCTGCTGTATATTAAATTCACATGTATGTTTGATTTGACTACTCAAATATTATACTAATCTTCATTTTTATAATAGCATATAAATGAATAAAGCTTTATATTATAGATTTAAAGCTGTAAGGAAATATACTACTTTTTCCTCTTTTTTGGTATACTTTGATGTTAGCTCTGTTGCTCAGGAGTAACATTTGAAAAAATTTGACATAATAATGATCAGTTGAGATACTGTTTGGAATTTATTTTGTAGATTAATTTAGGAAGGTTTAATACCATTAATTCTATCATAGCTTCTTATCTCAGAAAAAAGTATGATTTGCCATTCATATCAAGTCTTCTGATACTTCCTTCAGTGGAGTTTTCTGATTTTCTTAATGGAAGTACCTACATATTTTTAAAATACTTTATTATGCTTTTATCAATTAAAACATAGTAATTGTGGTTACTGAATTGTTATATAATATATGCAAGTCGACTGTCTAGTAACTGTCAATTTTTGTTTCTTCTGACCCACGGGTTAAAATTAATGGTGAGAAAAATTCATGGACAATGGTAAATGATCTGTAAAGTGTCAGAATTTATGTGTAAGTATGTCACCTGGAATACACAAACATTAATGAATATGAACACTCCATTAGCAGAACACTGAAATAATGAGGCATAAGAAATATATGCAGCAATACTGGTGAGTTGGAGGCCAATGTTTGATCCCAAGTGTTGTACAAGTAAGGTGGGGTGTTAAGTAAAGAACAGGAAGGAAGCCACAGGTGGAAAATCCCTTATAAATTTTGATTTTTATAAAGATATATTATAAATGGTGTTGTTATAGTGCCAAGTAGAAAAATAAACCATTGTGTACACAGATACTGATACAAGAATTACTAAAGCTATAGTAATAATGATGTATAACGTATTACAAACATTGTTTTCTGCAGTAAAATTTGCTAATCTTTCTGTATATTTCATATTACATAATTTTTACTATAAATGAATGAGATTGGTTCTATTTTTAATATGAGTACATTAACTAAAATTTAGAGTAATTGTTTGTCTCAACCTACATTCAAACTCCAGTCAGTTTCATTCCCAATCATATGTTCCTCACCACTGCTCACTATGAAAATATTGACCTAGAAAGGTCTAGACATAAATGTTAATGTTGCTTATAACTATCAGTAGAAAAGCGACATTTTTTTCCTTTCCTTCTAGTTTCTGCATTTCGTCCATTGACTATATAAATGTAAACTTTGTTGTGGGGGAAAAGTACAATTGTACTAATCAAGAAGCCTGATATTGAGGGAATATGAGTCATCGTTTTTTGGCACTGTATTTGCAGATTTTCAGATTAGTCTACATTGTATAGCAGAACTCTAAAAGAGGACATGATAAAAACAGGTGAGTTAGATCCTTGTGCTACCAGGAATATGAAAGTATGAAAAAGCATTCAAAATTCTTTAGGTCAGGTAAGAGAAAATACCTAATAGCAAAACTCCAAAACTAGATGCCACTTATAAACATACAGCTTCAACACACCCACAGAAAATTTTTCAGTAAATAAATATTTTGTTTTACTTTCTGATTCTTACTGTATATAAAACAATTAAATGAAATTATTTGACATGTCTAGAACGAACTCTTGTTTGTTGGATTAAATAGGACACTTCAAACACCAGCCCCCTCCCCACCTTTTATTGATAGTCACGAAACCTGTATTGCATAAGTTATTTTCCATGTTTCAGACAACTATCTTCTGATAATTCCCAAAACATTTTCTAGAACTTAGAAGTAACCAAGGTGTCTTTTAGTAAGGGAGTGAATACAAATACTGTAATATACCCAGACAACAGAATAGTATTTATGGCTAAAAAAGAAATGAACTACCAAGCCATAAAAATATAGGGAGAAACCTTAAATGTATATTACTAAGTGAAAGAAACCAATCTGAAAAGGCTACATACTGATTCCAACTATAGGACATTCTGGAAAAGGTGAAAATATGGAGAAAATAAGAAGATCAGTGATTTCTATGGTGGGGGAGGGGAGAGATGAGTAGGCAGAGCACAGGGGATTTTTAGAGTAGTGAAAATACCTGTATGACATTATAATGATGTATGTATGTCATTATCCATTGTCAAATGTCACAGAATGTACAATACCAAGAATGAACCCTAAGGCAATGTATGGATTTTGGCTGATTATATGTCAACATAGATTCATCCTTGGTAAAAAAAAATGTACCATTCTGTTGATGTTGCTGTTGATGATGGGGGAGGCTATGCATGTATGGGGACAGGGGATATTTGAGAAATCGCTTTACCTGTCTCTCAATTTTTTTGTAAACCTAGAATTGCTCATAAAGTAAAAAGGAAGGAAGGAAGGGAGGGAGGGAAGGAGGGGAAGAGAGAGTAAGGAAAAAAATACTGCAGCAGAATTGTTGGAGATGTTACCATGATCTAATCAAGAAAACTAAGCCTCCATCTAATTTATGGCATTCAATAAATATGCAGCCTTGGGTGAATTGGTGTCTTGCCTTGGGTGAATTTGTGTCTTTCTTTTGTCTGTAAGTGAAGAAGATGAATTATTTAAGTTTACACTGAAGCTTTTCAAATGACAATATAAGATGCTAATAATAATAATTAAATATTTTCTATTTTACAGAATGATTTCTATCACTATCCTTTGAGGCTCAAAACTCATGTTAAGAAAAATAATATTGTCTTCTCTAATTTATATATGGGGAAATTGAAGTCTAAAGAAGTCAAATTAATTGACCATAGTTACAAGCCTAGTTAGAGCAGAGAGAAAAACTGAACTATATCCTAAACCCTTACTCCAGTTCCAGCAACCCAGAAAAAGTTCATAAACTAGTCATTAGTCATGTGGAGGAGTAGAATTCACAAGGTTGTGTCTCAATTTGGAAACTTGAACAAATGAAATAAACATAATGATGCTAGATGCCCTGTTCATACTAAGCTTGTTTTACTTGGAGGAACATGTACATTACCCCTTCTATGACCTGAGAAGAATGTGGAAATGTTTTATCTTTGAATTATCTTTTGGCAAGAGAAGATTTTTCCAAGGGCACACATTGTAATTATCTACAGTTTAAATTAATACTCTAAAAAGTAGTTCTCTGGAGGGGTGTTTTTACTATTATTATATTACCCAAGGAATCATTGCTGATCCCATTTACTTTATTTATAACCACTGAAATGTCAAGTCAATCTGGTAAGTCTGAATCATTCTTATATAACTAAATAAGTGAAAATTAGAAAGTTTTGAGCTTTTGTTATGCTAGAAATGAACAGTTTTATCAAGACATGTTTGGAAGAAAGAGAGCACTAAATATGCTCCTGGAATAAGAATAATATTGCCATACGTTTTTCGCTTGTAAGTAGTAGTTGTGATTTTAAAGTCATTTAATTCTTTAAGTAAATTGAATGAGGGCCATTTGAAAGCCACAATAGTCAATTGAAATAATAATAAGAAGCCATCTATACAACAAGGCTGAATTAATTGAAAGCTGTGGTTGTCAGGAATTGAGATTCATGGAATAGTAAAGTAGTAAAAATAACCCCAGGGACTGATACTGATTTGCATAAAGTACATCTGTACTAAGTGGCCAGGTTATGCTATAATGTCAGACAACATCAAAATCTTCTTCAGGCTTCACCAGAACCTGGACAGAGAGAACTGGGGAGTTGAGACTTGACAATCATTATTATTTGTGTGTGTGTGTGTGTGTGTGTGTGTGTGTGTGTGTGTGTGTGTGTGTGTGTGTCCCCAAAAGGCACATGACACCTTTACTGACAGTTAAACAGTACTACTTATTTGGCCACATCTAACTCCAAAGTAGAAAATTATATCCCTCTGTATATCCTAAAGCAAAGATTAACCACAAGTTGGTGAAAGTTAGTCCTATGTAACACAAAAAACCTCTTAGTTCCATTTGGCAAAGTTTCCCAATTGCTCTGGCCTAGTTTGTGGAAAGTATATACATTATCAGAACTAGCACATTTTGAGTTTTATGGACCAATAAATTATCCAAAATGATCCTGAAAACAGACATATGGTTATAAATGTTTAATTTTTTAAGTAAGGAAATAAAAATATTTTCTCTATCATTATTAGGTTTTCACAAAATGAATTGCACTGACAACATGAGATAGGAAATAACCTCAGAATGAAGTACATTTTTTAAAAATTTGAATGCATTTATATCTTTGAATCTTTTACAGGAGTTGTCTTTTTGGTTGTTTTATGTTTATATTTAACCATGACTGATGAAAGCCTCAGCACAATCCTATACATGCATGTTAGGGTTGTTGATCTAGAAATCAGCCTATGTTCAATCATAAAAGCTCTTAAAATTCTATTTTTAAAGTAATTTAAAATGTAGGAAGATACTACACCAAGAAAATATCTTTGTAATATACCAAATTAATTAATTTAGAGAAAAGAAAAAAACAAACTAAAAGAGAGATAACAAGACTGTTACAACTCCAACATTTGTAATACCTTATAAAAATTTATAAAATCCACTTTAAAAAAAAATAGCATGTGTTTCTTTATTCTCTATGCCTACTTAGATGATCTTCTATTTCTCTTATTTTTAGTTTGTAAATATGGTGAATTACTTTGATTTTTGCTTGTTAATTCAAGCTTACATTCCTAGGGAAAAATCCACCTAGTCATGATGTCATATTCATTTTATATACTGTCAGATTTGATTTGCTAAAATTTTATAAAGAATTCTTGCATCTGTGATAATGAGAGATATCATTCTAGAGATTTCTTTCTCTATAGCATCTTTGTCTGGTTTTGGTATAAAGTAAATATTAAACTCAAAGAATAACTAGGGAGTTCTGGATCCAAATGAAAATTTTTCTGGAAGAGTTAATACAGAATTGAGATTTATTCCTTATAATAGTCTTTATTTTGAAGTATGTTTTTTCTGATATGAGTATGGCTACTCCAGCTTTCTTTTGATTTCCATTTGCATGGAGTACCTTTTTCCTTCCCCTCACTTTCAGTGTATAGGTGTTCCTAGGTCTGAAGTGGGTCTCTTGCAGACATCATATATATGGGTCTTGTTTTTTATCCATTCAGACAGTCTATGTCTTTTGGTTGGTGCACTTAATCCATTTACATTTAAGGTGATTATCAATATGTGTGTTCCTATTACCCTTTTCTAATTTGTTTTGGGTTTGTTTTTGTAGGTCTTTTTCTTCTCTTGTGTTTCCTGCCTAGAGAAGTTCCTTTAGCATTTGTTTTAAAGCTGATTTGGTGGTGCTTAATTCTCTTAGATTTGCTAGTCTGAAAAGCTTTTTATTTCTCCATTGAACCTGAATGAGATCCTTGCTGGGTAGAGTAATCGTGGTTGTAGGTTTTTCTCTTTCACCACTTTAAATATATCCTGCCACTCCCTTCTGGCCTGCAGAGTTTCTGGTGAAAAATCAGCTGATAGCCTTATGGGGACTCCTTTGAATGTTATTTGTTGTTTTTCTCTTGCCACTTTTAATATTTTTTCTTTGAATTTAATTTTTGTTAGTTTGATTAATATGTGTCTTGGTGTGTTTCTCCTAGGGTTTATCCTGTATGGTACTCTCTGTGTTTCCTGGACTTGATTATTTCCTTACCCATGTTAAGAGGTTTTCAACTATAATCTCTTCAAATATTTACCCAGACCCTTTCCCTTTCTCTTCTTCTTCTGGAACCCCTATAATTTGAATGTTGGTGTGTATAATGTTGTCCCAGAAGTCTCTGAGTCTATCCTTGTTTATTTTCATTCTTTTTTCTTTATTCTGCTCCTCAGCAGCTATTTCCACCATTGTATCTTCCAGCTCACTTATCTGTTCTTCTGCCTCAGTTATTCTGCTATTGATTCCTTCTAGTGTGTTTTAAATTTCAGTTATTGTGTTGTTCATCACTGTTTGTTTGTTCTTTAGTTCTTCAGGTTCTTTGTTAAACATTTCTTGTATCGTCTCAACCCGTACCTCCATTCTATTTCCGAGATCTTGGATCATCTTTACTATCATTACTCTGAATTCTTTTTCAGGTAGATTGCCTGTTTCCTCTTCATTTATTTGGTCTTGTGAGTTTTTGCCTTGCTCCTTTGTCTGCAACATATTTCTCTGTGATCTCATTTTGTCAAACTTACTGTGTTTGGGGTATCCTTTCTGCAGGCTGCAGGGTCGTAGTTCCTCTTGCTTCTGTTTTCTGCCCCCTGATGGGTGAGTTTGGTCCAGTGTCTTGTGAAGGCTTCCTGGTGGGAGGGACTGGTGCCTGCACTCTGGTGGGTGGAGCTGAGTCTTTTCCTTCTGATGAGCAGGGCTCTGTCTTGTGGTGTGTTTTGGGGTGTTTGTGAGCTTAATATGACTTTGGGGTGTCTGTGAGCTTAGTATGAGCTTAGGCAGCCTGTCTGCTGATGGGTGGAGCTGTGTTCCAATCTTGCTCATTGTGTGGTGTGAGGTGTCCAGCACTAGAGCTTCCAGGCAGTTGGGTGGAGCCAGGTTTTGGTGTCAAGATGGATACCTTCAATGTCCCTCCTGGGTTGCTGGTCCCTTTTATGATTCCTCTTTTTTCTTTTTCTTTCTTTTGTCCTACCCTGTTGTGAGGGGATTTTTCTTGTCCTTTTAGGTGTCTAAAATCTTTCACTAATGTTCAGCACTAATGTTCACTAACAGTTCAGAGAACTGTTTCTTTTGTAGATGAATTCCTGATGTACCTGTGAAGAGAGATGAGTTCTGTGTCCTCTGTTCCATCATCTGGACTTAGTAAAGTCAAGAAACTTTTCGAGTCAGGCCCCAGCAAATGTCCTCCTGCTTGGTGTTGCTCATGTCAAAAGGAGGAGGCCAAGTCCAGTTTAAAAGCAAAGGAAAGTCTTATTCTTTGATCAAAGAATGGAGAGGCTGAGCTCATGATCTAGAGCACGTGGTCCTCCAGAAAGCCATTCCTTAAATATTTGGTAAAATTCACCCATATAGCTATTTGGGAATAGAATATATTTTGTGAAAATATTTCAACTAAATTTTTGGAAAAGATATAGGCTATTTTGTTATATATTTCTTATTAGGTCAGTTTGATAGTTTGTGTCTTTTAAAATTTTTGTCCATCATAAATTATATAATTTATTAGCATGAAATTATTCATAATATTATCTTATTACACATTTAATATTTAGGAGATCTTGTAGTGATGTCACCGCTCTCTTTCTTGCTACTGTTCTCTTGTGTCTTATCTCTTTTCTGATCAGTCAGCCTAACTTATCAGTTTTATTGATCTTATAAAGGTCAAATAAAGAACTATTGTCTTTCTTGCTCTTCTCTTTTGTTCTTTTGGTTTTTATTTAATTGATTTCCATTCTAACCTATGTAATTTATTTTCCTTCATTTATTTGTATTTAATTTACTCTTCTTTTTTCTAGGATCTTAAGGTAGAAGCTGTGGTCATTGATTTGAGACCTTTTTTTTTCTTTTCTAATATGTCTAGACTTTCAGTTCTGTGAATTTCCCTTTAACTACAGGTTAAGGGGCATCCCACAGATTTTGAGATTTTTGTCTTTTTGCTTTCATTCATTTAAAAATATGCTTTGGGCTTCCCTGGTGGCGCAGTGGTTGAGAGTCCGCCTGCCGATGCAGGGGACACGGGTTCGTGCCCCGGTCCGGGAGGATCCCACATGCCGCCGAGCGGCTGGGCCCGTGAGCCATGGCCGCTGGGCCTGCGCGTCCGGAGCCTGTGCTCCGCAACGGGAGAGGCCACAACAGTGAGAGGCCCGCGTACTGCAAAAAAAAAAAAAAAAAAAAAAAAATATGCTTTAATTTATTTTTTATTTTCTATTTTGACCTTTTTTTAGAAGTATT
Source organism: Grampus griseus (assembly GCF_964374135.1). Lineage (NCBI taxonomy): Eukaryota > Metazoa > Chordata > Mammalia > Artiodactyla > Delphinidae > Grampus > Grampus griseus. The sequence continues at coordinate 71,516,156 of NC_139009.1, read as the reverse complement.
CTATTTAGCTTGCAAATAGTTGTATATTTTCAAGTGCATTTTGTTTTTGTTATTGACTTCTAATTACTGTATGTATGACTTGATAACTTCGACGTGTTTTTTTCCTACTCAAGGATCTGTTGGTGGCTGGAATCAAAAGCTTATACCCAGGAAAAAAAATAAACATAGGTTTGAGGAAGAGCAGAACCTGGGGTAGCTCTCTCTTGTCTCTTGAATCTTTTAAATATTTTGAGACTAGTTTAGTATCCAATATATGATCTATATTTGATGGAATATTTTTTTGGAATTTTTTGGAATTAAAATAATCTGTATTCTTTTTTTAGTGGAGTGTTCTGAAAAAAATTGTTGATTAATATCATTATTTAAATCTCCTATACACTTACTTATTTTTTGCTTACTTAAAACTCCAGATGTCTGTTTTTGTACTACTCTCTCCTCTGGTGTTTTTTTTTTTTTTTTAACAATAGTCATCTTGATTTCACCAGACAATCAGTTCCTTTTCCTCAACACAAGGACTCTGTCTGACTCTATGTTTCCTGCATAGCAGCCTAGAAATTGTTTCAAGGCAGTGTGGCATATCCCTAGGTCATACCTCATTTGTTTCCCATTTCTCAGAAATTACTTCCCTTCATTATCTGATGTCCAGTGTCCTGGATACCACATTTTCATTTTTTGGTCATTTCAAGTGGAGTAGTAAATCCCGTTATTCTTTCTCTATCTTTACCAGAAATAGAAACCCCTGACTATTACTCAGTGTAATAATCTGGTGGGGGAGGATATTTTTGGAATACATACTTGGACTTTCTGAGGGTAATATCCATCATACTTCTATTTTGAGGATAAGTAACAGTGGTTGTTTTACTCTCAGATGAAATAAACTAAAATTTTCTATAATAGGTATTTCTCATGACAATCCTAAACTGACTTTGCTTTCCCCCAGAAGATGATTCAACCAGTACTCCTATGACCTTGTCTACGAAAATCATGCAATTGACTAAGTTTAAATTTCACTCCTTCGTTTTTTTATTTATGTTTTATTCATTTAATTATTATTTTTTTCTCCTCAACAAATATTTTTGATTGTCTTCTATGTGTCAGGCACTGTTCTAGTTCCTTCATTTCAGAGATGAACAAGATCATTTGACTCTATTTTTGTGACATAGACTAATGATATTTAGCTCACCTAGACTAATTGATTTTATGAAACTCTTCTGTGATAAATTCTGATACATGTTACAGACATTGCTATGTTTGTTTTATGCTTCCTTTTAAGGAGTATCATCTAATTTAAGGAGTATCACCTTTAAGGAGTATCATCTCCTTAAAGACAAGCAGTGTGTCATCATATAACAGAGGCATGCACATAGTAGTTGTTGTATTAACTTTAATTGATTGATTTAATTTCTGGATTTGCTGGATTCCCTAGAAACACTGTGTTTTCTTTATGTAATTCAACACACACACACACACACACACACACACACACACACACACACACACACACACGCATATACACACACCCCAAGTGTTCACCTGGGAAAACACACTCAGATGATAAGAAGTTATTTTCCCCAATATGGATGAAAGAATATGCATTTGATAGTAATCTTATAATCTGTTATTAAATGTAAGTATTATAGAATTTGAATAGCTAAATATTTTATGATAAAGAGCTGTTTATAGGGCAATGCAGAAGTTCAGTATTAGAAAATGCCAACACTGGAAAACAAATTGAATATTAAAATTTCAAACTTTCAATCTTATATTTCACACAAAATTCAATTTCAAACTATATGCAAATGGTTTCACAGTCAGATATTTTATATATATATATATATTTATAATTAGACTATAACTAAGCTAAAATATATATTAAAATCCTCAAAGCCTAGAAGAATTTTTAAATATTATAGTTTAATTTGAGTGGTTTTGCAGATAATCTACCATTTTCATAGCTGATTTCTTTAGTAATTTCCTTCTTCTAATGATTGTATAATTAAACCATTATGGGAAATGTAGGTTTATGCATATTCACTGAGAATTCATTACAACAAACAAACCATAATTAACTACAAATCCAAAATACATTTTAATTTATATAAAGATTTCTCCTATACAACTTATTTTTGTTTGTTGAAAAAATAGAGCATAGTAATAAATACTAACTTCTTGATATATTGGGCCACATAATGATGATCCTTTTTTGTCTTTGTTTTTTTTTACAATACAGTTATTTAGACTGAAATGTTTTAGTTAGTATAATTAAGTGAATATAATTGTTTCCTTTACTATTGTATTTGTAAGAATAACAATGTAGAGAAAATTACCACACAGCCACATACAGGGCAAATAAATTTTGTTTTTGTTCTTGAGTGAAAAATATATCATACTTACATACACGTCTATGTATAATTTTATAATTGATATAATAGAGTTTAGATTCTAAAATCTAAAGCATTTTCTATCACCTTACAATCTGTTAACCAGTATTGTTTGCAATTAACATAAAATTTCTTTTGTAGCCACAGAGCATTAATTAGAGTGCCCATGATATACACATTTGACATTTAAGCTATATAATTGAATAAATAAACAGTTGGGTCACATAATCAATTTGTCTAATTGCATATGCCTATATGCAACTAGTTTATTATTCAAACAAAAACAAATAAACATGAGGATAGCATCTCCTTAAAATGTATTTTGTAGAAATAGAAAATACACATCTTTCAAAATCATGTGTCCATCTTACAAATCCATATGCTAGGAGTTAATAAATCACATGTTCTCAGACCAATATGTCAGTGTCCTTAAAATACTCTGATATTAGAACCTGGAATTGGATACTGTACCTAGTTTCTGTGAGTTGTCTAAACTAAAAGATAATGCAAATCTGCAGTAATTGAACTTAATCTGCAGACTAAATAATGTGCACACATGCACACACACACAATCATATTCTCTGTGATGATTTGAAACATTCCATGACTTCAAATATCTGAGATGTCTACTAAATCCAATGATTTGGCCAAGAAGAAAAATAAGTTTAAATATCTGTGATCTCCATATTTTTATCTAGTTCATTTTATTCAGTATCTCTAGAGCAATCCACCCTCATTAGAAGAAATTGAAAAGACAGAAAGGAAAAATATCACAAGAAAACAGAACCCTGCCCCTTACACATTTCCAAAATTATCATATTTATTCCTTCATTTCCTTACTCATTTAACAAATTATATATATATATATATATATTACATAAGATATTTTGACTCAAGAAAATTTTTCCAACAGTGAGCTAAAATAAAACTGACTAACTCTTCATTAGAAGAAGAGTGATTGTCTCTGCATGAACTTCAGAACATTATTTCTATTACAGAATCCTGAATAAAAGCCATGCTGGCTATCTGAACACTTATGTTAAGGAAACAGTATGATTAGGAGGCAGTTTGATTTCCCAAATTGCTCTGAAATTTTAAGAATTAAGCCCCAGACACAGGCATGTTTCACTAATATCATCCTTCAAAGTCACAGCTCCTTTGAGAAGGGCTGGTATTGAATGGCTCTGCTAATTAGACTTTGTGTCAGTTGAGGGAAACTGCTTAGCATTATGAATCTATAGACATAATTGGTTCAGAGGTGGAGATGGCAATCTGTAGAAATATTAGATAAAATCAATTAAATTAAATTTTTAAAGAAGGAAACTCTTCTCCTTGCGGGAATCAATGGATAAGAACAATGACATTTCCAGTGACAAAGGAAGAGGGAGTATCAGGATTCATAATATGCACATCCTAAAACATTGAGTCTAGCACTTTGAATTGTGTTGATCCATGTGTGTGTTGTGTGTTGTTATGGGATTAGAGAAGCAATTCCATAACAGTCACAGAGATAAATGGAATTACATTGAAATGGGGAGATTAAAATGTGTAGGTAGGTAGGTAGATAGATTAGATGATAGATATATAGATATAAATACAGATATCTAGAGGAGGTAATATTCACTTGATTCTATAAAAATAAGTAGCTCTCCAGTAGGTGAAACATATTTAAATGTATTATTTTAAAAAGAGAAGAATTAAGCAATATATTTCATATATTTGGGAAATATTAATGCAGCCTACAATAGTTGATCTATAGGTTTTATGAACAGAGGTGTGGGCTCAAGATGGAAAAGTTTAGTTGAGTCATGGTAAAAAATGACTTCAAGGCTTCCCTGGTGGTACAGTGGTTAAGAATCCTCCTGCCAATGCAGGGGACATGGGTTCAAGTCCTGGTCGGGGAAGATCCCACATGCCACAGAGCAACTAAATCCTTGCACCACAACTACTGAGCCTGTGCTCTACAGCCCGTGAGCCACAACTACTGAAGCTCACGTGCCTAGAGCCCGTGTTCCACAAGAGAAGCCACCACAATTAGAAGCCCACACACTGCAACAGAGTAGCCCCCACTCACCGCAACTAGAGAAAGCCCGTGCACAGCAATGAAGGCCCAACACAGCCAAAAATAAATAAATCAAATAAAATTTTAAAAAATGACTTCAATATGAAACAATGCATTTTGGGCATTATTATTTTGGATTTTTGTCAAGTTTATTTAGATATAAATACATAGAGGAAAATTCACCCCATTTCAGTAGATAGTTTGATTAATTACGACAAATGTGTACAGTTATGTAACCACCATCCAAATATAGAAGATTTTCATCATCTTTAGATGTTCCTTTGTGTCCTTTTCTTGTCAATTTCATGCCCTGACCCCCAGCACTAGCAACAACTATTCTGCTTTTTATCTTTATAGTTTGCGCTTTAGAAAATGTCTTATAAATGGAATTATACAGTTTATAGACATTTGTGTCTGGCTTTTCAACATCTCCTTGCACTTGTTTTCTTCCTTTTTACTCTTCAAACACCAATCCCCAATACAGCAAAGAAGATATAGAAAAAATACCCATCAATCATCTGATAAAGTACTTGAAGGAAAAAAATTAGGCATTTATATTTGACAGGTAAATGGAACTAAATTAAAAAGTGAAAGTCCATCTAATTGCTCTGGAAAATATACAGCCACTAGAACAATGATTTGAAATTAATTGAAGCTCAGTAAATACTGATTCTGAATTTAAATATGGGAGTGGCATATATTCACAGAAAGATGTTTGGAGGTGAGACCCTCATGGTATATTAGGGAAAACTAATAGGTATTGGTATTTGAAGGTTCTGCAGGATTCAGGAATGACCTCAAAGGCACATATTTGATGAAGAAGAGAATAAGTAATATTTGTTTTAGAGAAGACTTGTCTAACTGAATAGTTAGATTTTCTTTTAATTTTTAGTGGGGAAAAACTGAGTTAAATGTGACAGAAAGAGCATGTAGGTTAAGATTTTTGGTAAAAATGATAGAATTAGTGCTGATTTTGGCTTACCTAAGCATAAATGGGAAGTATATGGAATGGTTCATAGAATTTTTTTAAATTAATTAATTAATTAATTTTTGGCTGTGTTGGGTCTTTACTGCTGTGCATGGGTTTCCTCTATTTCTGGTGGGCGGGGGCTACTCTTTGTTGCAGTGTGCAGGCTTCTCATTGCAGTGGCTTCTCTTGTTGTGGAGCATGTGTGCACGGGCTTCAGTAGTTGTGGCGTGTGGGCTCAGTAGTTGTGGTACACGGGTTTAGTTACTCCACAGCACATGCCGAATCTTCCCGGACAAGGGCTTGAACCCATGACCCCTGCATTGGCAGGTGGATTCTTAACCATTATGCCACCAGAGCATAGAATTAAACACTAGTTTATGAATCTGATTTGGACACTGGCAATAACCATGTGAAAGTCCATCTAGGTACCAGGTCTATTTTAAGGCACATTGGAGGGTCTCTACAGTTAGAAATGGAGGAAAGTATGACTAAGATAGTGATCAATATCTCTTTTAATCTTCCTTGCCAAGGAGCTACATTGCAATCTGAAGCCTCCATGGCAGTTACACATGGTATGTAATCAAGTTTTGATTAAAAGGATATGACATTAATAATGGTCACCATTTCCAGGCCTAGAGTCTTAAAAACTTCCACACATCAACCCATTTATTTTCCCTCTGATTAAATGAAATGTAGAAACCCTCCCAGAGTAAACCTTGGAGCCCCAGATTAAAGAGGGTAGAGCCACAATATGGAAAGAGTATGAATACCTAAATCATAACTCAGAAAAACATCAACCAACAAGAATTATTCATATTGAACAGCTGCATGAGAAAAATATTTTTATTGCATTAGGCCATTCAAATTTTGTGATTTGTCTCTTACTGAAGTCACAATTACCTTCACTAATAGAGTAGAATCCATTTAATTATAAGTCAATACCACTATTTTGCATTTTTGATCTGAAAAATCATGTAACCAATTTTGGGTGGGTAACTAATGTAATTCAAGTGTAAAGGATAAATTAGAGTAAAGATCGTTGGGAAAGAGAATTGACCAGTTTACAGTCAGTTAAATAATTGAGTATTGAATGATGATCTGGATTATTAAGGTGGTTACAGGATAACAGTGGATAGAATTTACTGAGAGGGAGTTTAATTTAGAAAAATGTTTCTATGATTCTTCATTTATTCAGTTTTACTAGTGATAAATTTCACTGATGAAGCACGAGATAGCTGTGGATCAAGAATTTCAAATGAAATACAAGTATCTGTTAAGACTTGAAAGTACGACTTATTCTGGCAGAACTTTTAAGCCTTAAAAATGTGATAGGTTTCTATTTGAATACTAATTTTATATAATTAACTCTTTCCAATGTTGGTTTTTTTAACATCTTTATTGGAGTATAATTGCTTTACAGTGGTGTGTTAGTCTCTGCTTTATAACAAAGTGAATCAGTTATACATATACATATGTTCCCATATCTCTTCCCTCTTGCATCTCCCTCCCTCCACCCTCCCTATCCCACCCCTCTAGGTTGTCAAAAACTACCAAGCTGATCTCCCTGTGCTATGCGGCTGCTTCCCACTAGCTATCTATTTTATGTTTGGTAGTATATATATGTCCATGCCACTCTCTCACTTTGTCACAGCTTGAGTCAGCTATTTTCACAGTTTTGGGTGGGTGTGGTGAGAGGAAAAATGATTTTAAAGGAGAAGAATACTTAGGTTCTTAATTTCTGTCATCAGTTTGGGTATGATTATAAAACAAAATCTTGCTTGTTTGGAGGTTTAGAAAGAAGTTCATTCAGAATAATTTTATTTATTATTAATGAAGAGTGAATTCTTTCCTACAAGCCATAGGGCAGCAGTGAAATTTCTAGGACTAAAGAGTGACTTGTTCATTTACTCTGGATTGTGAAGATAATCATAATTCTCAGAGTATCTAGAAACTTATGTGTGAACTTCAGGAAAGTGAGACTGATAGAATACCAAAAGAGCACTCAAAATGTACCCCTAGTAATCAACAGAGTATAATAAATGAAAAACTCTCCCAAATGTAAATTCTTCATTTGGGTTGAAAAGGAAGTAAGTCTCTAAATTTATCTTTTTCTACAAATTTGGGATTTTTTTTTCAGTTTTTAATTCAATAAGTATTAATTTACCTGTTTCAGATACTGTTGTAGATGCTGATAAGGCAGTGATAAATGACAACAGAAACAAGCTCCTTTTTGGAGAGACAGAAAGGATAGATAATAAATAAATAAAATGATAATAAAAAGTCATATAATTTCAGAGACTTAGAAATGCCACAGGGAAAATAAAATAAGGTGAAGAGGGTGACAGTATGTTCTGGAGAAGGGGAAAAAGAAGAGAGCAAATTTAGAGAGGGTAATCATGGAAATCTTTTCAGCAAAGATGATATTGGAGCATAAACACTTATGAAAGATGAGATCTGCATTAAAATTTGGAGTAAGATAATTCCAAGGGGAGGGATCAGCAAGACTAAAGGCAGGGAGACAAGAATGATCCTGATATATTTGGGAAACAAGCCATGAGTATGGAGAAGAAGAATTGAAGGGCATTTGAAGGATACAGATTGGGACAATGTTAAGGTGGAAATAGACTTCATTATGGAGGTCCAGATAGGGCAAGGCAGGTGCCTGGCTTTTATTCTAAATATAATAAGGACAGTTAGACAGTTTTTAGCTTGGTGTTTTGAAATCTTATTTATGTATTTTAAAAGAACTCCCTCAGTGTTGTGTGGTTAATAGGATGTGTGGTTAATAGGACGGGGGGTGTCAAGTGAGGAAGCAAGCAAATTAGGAGGTTATTTCTGTAGGCCAGGTCTTCTTCAGATGCCTTTTTGATGTTTTCTGCTACCTTTAAGGTGTATAATTAAGTATAATTCAGATATGCAATCAAGAGACAAAAAAGGCTTTCAAGAATTAGGGGGAAAAAGATAATTCATATTTCAGGCCATTTCTGAAAGTAAGGTGATAACACTCCTTTACCTCTATCTGTTTTCTTTTCTATAATATAATCTCTCTTTTTGAAACCTTCTTCTTTTAAAATTGAACAGAAAATGATGACTTAATTATGTTGACACATTCATACACTTAGAATCCAAGCCTCCTTGAAAGATAATGTATTCCTGTGACTATAGCATAGTGATTAATTACATGATATTTTAAGTCACACAGATACAAGTGCAAATCAAAGATTCACCAGGTATTAACTGAGTTATTTGGTTAAGTCAATAAACCCTTCTAAACCTTAGTGATTCATTAATCAAACTATCAAAAATTAAATACAAAGAAAACACATTAAAAGCAGTAAGGGAAAAAAAAAATAACACACAAGGGAATCCCCATAAGGTTAACAGCTGATCTCTCAGCAGAAACTCTGAAAGCCAGAAGGGAGTGACAGGACATATTAAAAGTGATGAAAGAGAAAAACCTACAACCAAGATTACTCTACCCAGCAAGGAACTTATTCAGAATTGATGGAGAAATTAAAATCTTTACAGACAAGCAAAAGCTGAGAAAGTCCAGCACCACCAAACGAGCTTTACAACAAATGCTAAAGGAACTTCTCTAGGCAAGAAACACAAGAGAAGCAAAAGACCTACAATGACTAAACTAAAACAATTAAGAAAATGGGAATAGGAACATACATATCAATAATTACCTTAAATGTAAATGGATTAAATGCTCCCACCAAAAGACACAGACTGGCTGAATGGAAACAAACACAAGACCCATATAGATGAGTCTACAAGAGATCCACTTCAGACCTAGGGACACATACAGACTGAAAGTGAAGGGATGGAAAAAAGTTATTCCATACAAATTGAAATAAAAAAAAACTGGAGTAGCAATTCTTATATCAGACAAAATGGACTTTAAAATAAAGGCTATTAGAAGAGACAAAGAAGGACACTACATAATGATCAAGGGATCGATCCAAGAAGAACATATAACAATTGTAAATATTTATGCACCGAACATAGGAGCACCTCAATACATAAGAAAAATACTAACAGTCATAAAAGGGGTAATCAACAGTAACACATTCATAGTAGGGGGCATTAACACCCCACTTTCACCAATGGACGGATCATCCAAAAGGAAAATAAGTAAGGAACAACAAACTTTAAATGATACATTAAACAAGACGGAATTAATTGATATATATAGGACATTCCTTCCACAAACAACAGAATACACATTTTTCTCAAGTGCTCATGGAACATTCTCCAGGATAGATCATATCTTGGGTCACAAATCAAACCTTGGAAAATTTACAAAAATTGAAATTGTATCAAGTCTCTTTTCCGAACACAACACTATGAGACTAGGTATCAATTACAGGAAAAGATCTGTAAAAAATACAAACACATAGAGGCTACATAAAACACTACTTAATAACGAAGTGATCACTGAAAAAATCAAAGGGGAATTCAAAAAACACCTAGAAACAAATGACAATGGAGACGTGATGCCCCCAAAACTATGAGATATAGCAAAAGCAGTTCTAAGAGGGAAGTTTATAGCAATACAATCCTACCTTAAGAAACAGGAAACATCTCAAATAAGCAACCTAACCTTGCAATTAGAGAAAGAAGAACAAAAATATCCCAAAGTTAGCAGATGGAAAGAAATCATAAAGAACAGATCAGAAATAAATGAAAAAGAAATGAAGGAAAAGATAGCAAAGTTCAAGAAAACTAAAACCTGGTTCTTTCAGAAGATGAACAAAATTGATAAACCATTAGACAGATCATCAAGGAAAAAGGGAGAAGACTCAAATCAATAGAATTAGAAATGAAAAAGACATAACAACTGACACTACAGAAATACAAAAGATCATGAGAGATTACTACAAGCAACTCTATGCCAATAAAATGGACAACCTGGAAGAAATGGACAAATTCTTAGAAATGCATAAACTGCCAAGACTGAATCAGGAAGAAATAGAAAATATAAACAGACCAATCACAAGCACTGAAATTGAAAATGTGATTAAAAGTCTTCCAACAAACAAAAGTCCAGGACCAGATGGCTACACAGGCGAATTCTATCAAACATTTAGAGAAGAGCTAACACTTATCCTTCTCAAACTCTTCCAAAATATAACAGAGGGAGGAACACTCACAAACTAATTCTACAAGGCCACCAACACCCTGATACCAAAACCAGACAAGGATGTCACAAAGAAAGAAAACTAAAGGCCAATATCACTAATGAACATAGATGCAAAAATCCTCAAAAAATACTCACAAACAGAATCCAACAGCATATTAAAAGGATCATACACCATGATCAAGTGGGGTTTATTCCAGGAATGCAAGGATTCTTCAATATACGCAAATCAATCAATGTGATACACCATATTAAGAAATTGAAGGAGAAAAACCACATGATCATCTCAATAGATGCAAAGAAGAAAGCTTTCAACAAAATTCAACACGCATTTATGATAAAAACCCTGCAGAAAGTAGGCATAGAGGGAATTTTCCTCAACATAATAAAGGCCATATATGACAAACCCACAGCCAACATAGTCCTCAATGGTGAAAAACTGAAAGCATTTCCACTAAGATCAGGAAAAAGACATGTTTGCCCACTCTTACAATTATTATTCAACATAGTTTTGGGAGTTTTAGCCACAGCAATCAGAGAAGAAAAGGAAATAAATAGAATCCAAATCGGAAAAGAGGAAGTAAAGCTGTCACTGTTTGCAGATGATATGATACTATACATAGAGAATACTAAAGATGGTACCAAAAACTAATAGAGCTGATCAATGAATTTGGTAAAGTTGCAGGATACAAAATTAATGCACAGAAATCTCTGGCATTCCTATACACTAATGATGAAAAATCTGAAAGAGAAATTAAGAAAATACTCCCATTTACCATTGCAACAAAAAGAATAAAATATTCAGAAATAAACCTACCTAAGGAGACAAAAGACCTGTATGCAGAAGATTATAAGACACTGATGAAATAAATTATAGATGATACAAATAGATGGAGAGATATATCATGTTCTTGGATTGGAAGAATCAACATTGTGAAAATGACTCTACTACCCAAAGCAATCTACAGATTCAATGCAATCCTTATCAAACTACCACTGGCATTTTTCACAGAACTAGAACAAAAACTTTCACAGTTTGTGTGGAAACACAAAAGACCCCGAATAGCCAAAGTAATCTTGAGAACGAAAAATGGAGCTGGAGAAATCAGGTTTCCTGACTTCAGACTATACTACAAAGCTACAGTAATCAAGACAGTATGGTACTGGCACAAAAACAGAAAGGTAGATCAATGGAACAGGATAGAAAGCCCAGAGATAAACCCATGCACATATGGTCACCTTATCTTTGATAATGGAGACAGGAATATACAGTGGAGAAAGGACAGCCTCTTCAAAAAGTGGTGCTGGGAAAACTAGACAGGTACATGTAAAAGTAGAACATTAGAACACTCCCTAACACCATACAGAAAAATAAGCTCAAAATGAATTAAAGACCTAAATGTAAGGCCAGAAACTATGAAATTCTTAGAGGAAAACATAGGCAGAACACTCTATGACATATATCACAGCAAGATCCTTTTTGAACCACCTCCTAGAGAAAAGAAAATAAACACAAAAATAAAGATAAATAAAAAATTAACAAATGGGAACTTATGAAACTTAAAAGCTTTTACACAGGAAAGGAAACCATAAACAAGACCAAAGGACAACCCTCAGAATGGAGAAAATATTTGCAAATGAAGCTACTGACAAAGGATTAATCTTCAAAATTTACAAGCAGCTCATGCAACTCAATAACAAAAAAACAAACAACTTAATCCAAAAATGGGCAGAAGACCTAAATAGACATTTCTCCAAAGAAGATATACAGATTGCCAAAAAATACACGAAAGAATGCTCATCATTAATCATTAGAGAAATGTAAATCAAAACTACAATGAGATATCATCTCACACCAGTCAGAATGGCTATCATCAAAAAATCTAGAAACAATAAATGTTGGAGAGGTTGTGGAGCAATGGGAACATTCTTGCACTGCTGATGGGAATGTGAATTGGTTCAGCCACTATGGAGAACAGTATGGAGGTTCCTTAAAAATCTACAAATAAAACTACCATATGACCCAGCAATCCCACTACTGGGCATATACCCTGAGAAAACTGTAATTCAAAAATAGTCATGTATCAAAATGTTCATTGCAGTTCTATTTACAATAGCCAGGAGATGGAAGCAACCTACATGTCCATCATCGGATGAATGGGTAAAGAAGATGTGGCACATATATACAATGGAATATTACTCAGCCATAAAAAGAAACGAAATTGAGTTTTTTGTAGTGAGGTGGATGGACCTAGAGTCTGTCATACAGAGTGAAGTAAGTCAGAAAGAGAAAGACAAATACCGTATGCTAACACATATATATGGAATCTAAGAAAAAAAAATGTCATGAAGAACCTAGGGGTAAGACAGAAATAAAGACACAGACCTACTAGAGAATGGACTTGAGGATATGGGGAGGGGAAAGGGTAAGCTGTGACGAAGTGAGAGAGTGGCATGGACATATATACACTACCAAACGTAAAATAGATAGCTAGTGGGAAGCAGCCGCATAGCACAATGAGATCAGCTCCATCATTTGTGACCACCTAGAGGGGTGGGATAGGGAGGGTTGGAGGGAGGGAGATGCAAGAGGGAAGAGATATGGGAACATATGTATATGTATAACTGATTCATTTTTTTGTAAAGCAGAAACTAACACACTATTGTAAAGCAATTATACTCCAATAAAGATGTAAAAAATAATAATATTAGGATTTTGGCAGGGGCTACATATACATTGGTTATTTAAAATGTAAGTTTTACAAGCAAAATGCATGTCCATTCGAAGACCACTGGTTGGGTAAAGTATCGCACATCCTATCAATGAAGTATTATGCACCCAAACAAAAGAATGAAGATCTCCTACTTGTTAACAATAATGCAGTGATTTTCAGGAAATACTTTCTTGTAAATAAAAAATTGAGATGCAAAGAAAATAGAGATAAATAAATAGATAGATAAAATAGTTCATATTATCTTTTGTGTAAAGAAGATGTATGTACATTATCTTTTCTGAAAGAAAAACATAGTATTAAACCTTCTAGAAATCAATGAAAAGTGCCACCTTTATTGGATGGGTTAAAAAAGGTAGAAGAGTTGGAAATGAGTAAATTATACTTCTCTAAGTATAATTTTCTAATATAAGTTTGATTTTTGAACCTTGCAAGTTTTATACATCTTCAAAAAATATTAAATATAATAGGATGATAAAACACTAAAACTAAATTAAAATAACCAAATAGAAAAATACAATAAATTCAGAAAATTTTTCAATGCATGATATTTAACTTGACATCCTCAATGAGATATCTTCTAAGGGCAAACGGAAAGATACAAAGAAAGCTGAACTTTTATTGATTGACTTGTTTTTAGCAGTGATATTTGTATGCAATAATTCTGTAACAATATGTACATATTAAAAGATAGAAAAGATGTAAATACACAAATGTTTCTAGGCTTCTCTCTGGGAGAAATGATATATGGATTTGGAATAAAGGTAGTTGAGAATGTTGTTAGTTTTAAATTAGAAGTATCAGTATAAGTTTATAATATATTTACAAAGTTATTTCACAGCTCTGTTCACTCACTAGTCTTAGAAACAAAGGTCTCTCCCATATTTTCAATTACCATGTTTAGTTTTCATATCTTCATTTCTAAATACTATTGCCCAGTAAAAAGAGCTAGGGTAACAACATGTCAGAGAAAGTACAATGGGATTCTAATACAGTTTTTGTGTCAGAAAGTGAGAAGGAGCCCAAAGACTGTAGGTGACATGCTAAAAGAACACAGCAGCCAGCTCAAAAGGGTTTTCACTGGCAAAATTTGGAAAATTTGAACATTGAAAAGAATAACTATGGCAATAGATTTTAATATATTTAATGAAAATAAATCCATTGATTCATAACAATATGTTAATAAAAGACGGGCACTTAATTAGAGAAGAATGTCAGTTAATGTTTGTGAAAGGAATGATAAAATTAGATAAAATTCAACTACTGATGCAATACTTTATTCAGGCAAAGAATATTAGTGGATGCAAAAAGTATTATAGATTATTGCTGGAAAAGAGGATAGATGTAAGTCTGAAACATTAGCTTCCAAATCACTTATTAAATACCTTTACAAAATTATCTTTCGAATGGAGAGATCTGGAGGACACCACCAACCAAGTGCTCCAGCTCAACATCATCAATAATGGAATGATGGGACTTGAGGGGTTCCTGATGTAATGCAATGGGACACACACAGCGTCATCTCTGAAGTGCTATTGACAGCAATGTTTAATCTAAATCTGTTTGTGAGGAAGCCACAGATAAATACAGAATATGGTATATTTTACCAGACAAGTGAAAGGAACTATGTAAAATGTCAGTGCCATAAAGTAAACAAAATAAAGATGAACTGGTTGTTGCAGATTAAGTGAGATTAACTATATCTGAAAACTAAATGCAATGCACATCCCTTGACCAAATCCTGAATTGAACATAAACAAATAGCTCTAAAGGGCATTACTTGTACATCTGGGGAATTTTAACTTGAGCTTAGTATTAGATAATATTGTTTCAATGTGACATTTATTAAGTGTGATAATTTTGGTTTTATAAGAGAAAGTCATTTTTTATAGTAATAAAATATCATGAATATCTAAAACTTGCTTTGAAATGGTCAAAATATGTGTATGTGTGTGTGTGTATGAAGAGAGGGAGACAAAGATGTGGTAAAATGTAATTATTGGTGAATGATAAAACATATGAAGATTAAATGTTTTGTGATAACTGTTAGAGAAAAATGATGGAATTAAGAGCAAATACTGAAATAGAATGTACTTTAAAAATATTATTTTGGCTGAATTAGAGAGACCATTAAAATTAGTTGTTATAAAATATATTTACAAATAATAATTAATAAAATTATCTAAGTAACATTGAATTATGAATTATTATAGTTTTCATAATTAACAAAGTCATATAATTTGTCACAGTTCTCAAATGGTTAAATCTATTTGGGATCTGTAGTGACAATTGAAGAAGATAGAGTTCTGAATTCTTGAGAAATGTATCATGTAAGACCTAATAATTTTCAGGGGCTCTTGCCTTTGGTGTTTTAAATAGACTATTATTAGTGGGAAAAAGTATTATCGCATTTAAAAATACTTTTAGAAATAATCATACAGTATTGTTATGTATATAAATATAACTCTTTAAAATATGTATCAAAAGTAAGAGTATCAACTGTGCTTGACTTGTACAATGCTAAAGTGATGCTCTATCCATCTTTGGAGTATAATTCTGATAAAAAAGGATCCATATATTTATTTATAACTATATGGCTGGTTTACTTTTTATAGAGGTACAGTTCTTTTTGTAGCATCGGGCATTATCTTACAACAGAAATCCCCATTGATGTCTTTATCCATCTTGCAAAATGGTCAGAGATGGTAGTTGTACCCTGGATAATTCTCACCTCTTATTTCCCACAGTTAACACAGTGAGCTCTGTAGATATGGACTTGTACATTAGACCTCAGTTTTGCTCATTGTTCCTAAGTTTTCAGATAAAAGATTATGACAGCTAAACTAAGTGCGAAAAACTGTGTGGAAGAGAAAAAGAAAAGTCCCAAAGGATAAACTGATTATTTGCATTTAACTTGCTTTTCAACTAAAAATAGTGTTGTGTTCTTTGAGAGGTGATAGATCATGTTTAGCCTCTAAAATCAGAAAGGATAATAAATAATCTTGACTCTAAGTCTTATCCTCTGGGTCACCTGGAACAGATTTTTCTATTTTCTACTTCTCAGCTTTCTCATTCACAACATTGTGATAGCAGTATTGACTATCTCCCAGGGCGGTAGAATTAAATGAGATAAATTACATAAAATGCAAATGCAAAGCTATGTGATTTACTCTAAATATATGTTAGAATTTAGTGATGGTCTACAAAGGAAAATTAAATTATCTAGTTAACAATATAAACATTCCCTGCCTACCTGCCAACTGGTTTTCTGGGTAATTTCAGTATGCTTCTAGTTGCCTCCTTCCATAGCTCTTATTTATCTTTTAGGCATGATTTCTGGAAACCTAAAATGAGGTAAAAAAAAAAATCCCTGGAGATGGATGATACGCTGTTTCTGTCCAACACATTTTAGAAACCATATTTTTCTTCAAAATTAATTATAAAATGTACTTTAAAGGACAGCTCTCTGACTTCTGATGTCCAAGGTGTCTGTGGGTCTTTTATCCACTTTTATTTCTAACTTACAAGTAAGCAGATAATCTGTGAATTTGATATTTTAGAGATGAAAATATCTGTCGAAGATAACTGTAAGAGTGACATTAAAGATCTCTATGCATCCCTGACTTCTCACAAACCTCTTAATTATTGTGGTAATCTGTTCTTTGAAAGTATAAATCAACAAAGAGTTGATCACTGGGTATATGCCCTAAAAATAAAGCTTTGAGACTCCATCAGCCTTCTCTGTGGGATAATCATTGCACTTCATATAGCATACTATTTTCAGACTGAACTTTTCACATTTAAGCCAGTTATTTGCTTTCATGCTGTTGGAGCTCCTCAAAGGCAAGCGCTATTGCAATCCCAGGATGGCAATGACTACAAGATCCCAGAGCACATTCTCTATATGTCTGTCAGTAACCTGAGAATAGAAGGTACCCTGATACAGAGAAGAAAAATCTGCAATGCTTTTGTCTAGGCTTAATTGAAAATTTTATATTTTGAGAAGTTTAAAAATATTCAAAATTATTTATGAGTAAAAGAGTAAAAGGGAAAATAAGTAACTGTGTATTCCAAAGGGTGACACAATATAATAAGTAAACTCCTTAGACCAATATGCTTTATATAATTTATATATATGTATAAATTCTGGTACTGAGTTAGTTTTACAGTTTGCTACATAAGTCATATTTTTCATAAGGGGAGAAATGTTGAGTTTCCTTAAGGAAGAAATCTCCAGTAACTTTTTGGAAAGTGACCAGGCTTCCTCAATCACTTTCCATCTAGAAACAGCATTGTCAAATCTAGGGTCAAATTATACTTAAGACCCAATAAAAATGATAATTTTATTTTACATTTTTAATTATATCTGATGCACAGCTATGAAATCGGTGGTGAGTTTTGGGTGACAGCTAGTCAATGGGAGGTTATAAAATTTCAAATTATTTGAAAGCTTTTTGTGGGTCATTTAATCTATAAACCCCCTTATTTGAACGCATAAAAACAAATTTTTGTTATATATGCTCTTTTGTACTCCACACAGCTATTTTTAAAAAAATCTTTGATTTAAAGGAAGCTTTCTCATATATTGTAGATTATAAACTTATTTGCAAGTAATATTTAAACATAGTATGAATCTGAATCACACTTTAGAGACCTCAGGAGGATGTGTTTACCCATCTGTCATGTGTGGTAAGACAAACTCAACAAGTAAATGCTCTCTGAAAAATGTCAGCATAACTTCCTTCAAGTAAAAATATTAGCCAGCTAGTTAGAACACTATTTTCTCCTGTTAAAAAAAATGGTCCTACTGCTTTTGCTTGGAGATAGATATTTTAGAATGGGATAATTCTTCAAGAGCCAGAAAGTAAAACAGACGTGAGTACCTGCCCTTGATTGATGGCTTTTTATTATTTCTTCTGAGACATAGAAGACAAATGACAGAGAGACAGTTTAGACAGAGAAAAGTTTAGAACCCCAAACTACCCATTACAAGTCTGTATGGGTCCAAGCATTTAGAATGCGTTTTGTGCCTAATTAAAGGAGAGAATCAATGATTGTTTGAAAATGTAGAATACCAGTATATATTGAGGTATGCTACATAAAAGTTTTTTTTTTTTTTTTAAGTAATCAGTACCTTACTGGGCACAAAACAATGTTCTGAGGAACCAGAAGCCGGGGCGGTGTGGGGGGGGTGGATTTTAAAAGATGCAAAGTATAGCACTTGCATTTAAGGAACTTATATTGAATTGGCTGAAACATATCAAATCCCACTAAAATGTAAGTACCACAAAGAAAATGATTTATATCTAATTTGTTAGTAGATGTTTTCTGTGTACCTAGATCAGTGCCTGGTACTCATCAGGCCCTCAATAAATATTTTTTGAATAAGATATACAGGAAAAGACATTTTGATTTGTGGAACTACCATAATGTTCCTGAGGAAACTAATCAAAATGGGCTCAAGAGATCTGGAAAAGAACCATGGAAAAATGAGCTTTGAATTGGATCTTAAATGGTAGATAAATGGGGAGAAGGAGATTCAGAGTTAATGGTTGAAGCAAAGTGTATAGAAAATTTGATGAATGTGACTAAATCATATTTATGAAGCGAAGTATTCTTTAGAAGAGTAAGGAGAAATTGAGTTTTAAACAAGTTGAGGTGAAACAAAAAGACCCTTTAGAAAAGAGTGTATCCTTCCATCTTGGGTGATCAGGAGATTCTGAAAACTTTGGAATGGACAGATCACATGCTGGTGCCAACCAGCTTGTTTATTCTTTTCAATCCTTTTAATGCAAGCTGGCTTCCTGTTGGCTAGGATCCATGGATGTGTGTCTGGATTTCATTTCTAAAAGTCGACATCAATTTGGTTAGAGAAGCTTCAGAAATCACTGCATTTCTCGATTAAACCAAGGATGTCATTCTGCTAATTCTGGAACCACGCAAATATCAAGTTGAAGTAATGGCAGTTAATTGTTATTGATTGGTGTGTAACAGCATTAGTGAATTCCAGAGTCTGGCCATTACTGAAGTATAAAATGATCCAGCGACAACTTCAACTGGTTTTAGATAAAAATAAAAACTCACAGAAAGCCAATGTTACTTAAGATGCTTGAGAGAACTGAAGCTCTTCCCTTAATTAGGTGATTGGAGAAAGGACATTAATGAATCCATATATGTTGGAAACATGATGGAAACTAGAATAGGTCCAAATCTTTCATAGTATGAGCCAGTGCTTCTCAATGGAACTTTCTGAAATGATGGCAATGATCTATATATGTGCTGTTCTTTGTGGTGTCCACTAGCCATATAGATGGATGTTAAGTATTTGAAATATAGTTAGTGTAACTGAGGAGCTAAGTTTTACATTTTATGCAGCTTGAATTGATTTAAATTTAAATATTCTCATTGCTAGTGGCTATCATTTTAGGTAGCACAAGTTGGAACATTTTGCTTAACAAAAAGGAGCAACACTTTGGAAATTTCACACAGCTGGCTATATCAGTCAGGATAGGCCAGGTAATGTTAAAGTAATAATAATAATATAAAAAATCCAGAATTTCACAAGTTTATAATAAAGATTTATAGCTCTTGTTCACACTGAATTTTCCACATCAGTTTCATTCTGGGACTCAGGCCACAAAGTAAACTCTGTAACATGGTTGGTTGTCCTTGTAAAGTAAAAGGAGAGCTTGTAAATCAATGCATTAAAACTTAAGACTTGTGATTTTTACTAGCACACTCTACTTCTGTTGATTGATGATGATGATGATGATATAGATAGATGACTGATAGATAGATAGACCTATAGGTATGTGTGATATATCACTACATCACACATAACTATGTTTTCCCCTAGTCAATCACAAAACAACTCTGTGTTCCATTGAGGAAGGATGTATAGCCTCCCTCAGGGAACCAATGACTATAAGTGAACAGCAGTACAGTCTATCACAGTGGCCTAAAAGAAAATAGAAAGAGATATTTTGTTGAATTAATGAATGAGTATTTCCCAGCAAGTTCTGTGTGTCCTGACTAGAACTTGATGTTGTAAACCCATCCACTCTAAGTACAGAGATAGCAGTGAAATATAGCATGCTGCTTTCTTTTCTAGTGCCATCCTTCCCCAGTTCTTCACAGGACCACGTACCTTTCATTCTTCACTTCTTAGGTTAAATATCACCTTCTCAGAGAGAATTCCACAATACCCCACTGTAAAATAGTGGATTGTGTCTTTTTTTGTATAATACAGGTAATCATCCAAACTGAATATATCCTGAATTAATTCTCTACATTTAATGGAACATGGAGTGATAGCAGTGATCAGATCCAGACAGACCTTTCCTGAATGGTGTGCCAGGACCCCTTGGACATATGTTTCACTTCCCTATTCATTGTAAGCTCCTTGAAGACAAATTAAGGAATTATTAATTTCCACTTTCCTGGCTCAGTTAATAGGATGAAAGATTGAATGGTGATATAAAAATAAATCTGAATAATCTGTGCAATGATTTTACCAATATTAGAAATATTAAGCTAAACAAAATATTTATATAATTATAAACAAAAATTATTAGAGAGAGAAATCTTTTAAAACAGAGGATGGTAAAAATATATTCCTTTACAATTCAACCAATGAAACAAGATGATACTTCCTTTTCAAAAAGAAAAATCTATTGTTCAAAGTTACATCTCAATAACTGAAATTAAAACGTCAAAGATAAGTGAACAATTTCAAATTTAAACTGCAATATCCCAAACATGTTCAACTATTCTTTCTCAAGGAAATTAGATAATTGTCTACTGACTTCCCCATAATTATTTTAAGGGTATTTTATTTTGTTTTATTCACTTGGATATTTAGATAATGAGAAGTTTTCTAGACCACAGGCACTCCATGTAAGTAAGTTCCATACAAGTGTGAATAGATCAACTAATCTCTGACTTTATTTTTACTTGAGTAACTATGTAATTGCCCTTATTCACTGATATTCTAGCCTATGATAAATCCAATTGTAATCTATGCCTGTAGCTCATCTACCTTCTGGTTATAGGTATTGCCTGCCCTTCTGTTCCTTCCTGCTGACTCTCTCCGGGCCTGTGTTCTCTTCTCTTTCTGTCTTAAAAAAATTTCAGTAGTGTCTAATCAGTTTTTATCTGAGCTTTTACTTATCCACTGAATATTTTTTGTGCCAGATTAATGTTCTTATTTTACTACTTTTAGTAATTTATCCTATATTCATAACCACAGGTAAAACATTTCAATCTAGCAGCAGTAATAAAAAAAGAAAAATAAGTAATTATACCAATTCCTAATGTATGA
This sequence comes from Grampus griseus, assembly GCF_964374135.1. NCBI lineage: Eukaryota > Metazoa > Chordata > Mammalia > Artiodactyla > Delphinidae > Grampus > Grampus griseus. The sequence continues at coordinate 71,494,548 of NC_139009.1, read as the reverse complement.
AACAGATAAACATAGTAATTTATTTATGTAAGTACATTTTATAAGTTTATATTTATAACCTTTAATTAATATAAAGTCAGTGGATCAACACAGGTAAATTCCTTCAATGAAAACAGGCATTTTAATATGGGGGTCTGAATACCAGTCACTGCTACTCTGCTACAGCAGAGTTCAGTGCATAAAAGCCTTGTACAAGGAGCCAGAAATTATTTAACAGATGTTTCATACTAGAACTTTTATTATTAGGCAATTATGTAGCTATGCCAGTTCCTGTAAGAGACAAAATCTCTAATCCATGGTTTTTAAAATCTAGAGGAAGAATCCGAAAATAAATGAGTAAAGAAACAGATAAATAGAAATTGAGAAGATTGCAATGACAGAAATGAACACAATAACTTATAGACTCTAGACCTAGGAATTTTTTGTAAGGAAACGATATTTAAACTGACACCTGAATTATGAGAATTCACCAGCTAAATTGAAAACTTAGAGAGAAGACGAGGTCTTCAAGCCTGGGGACAAGCAAGAACAAAGAGTTGCCATCAGGCAAGTGGCAGGCATGTCCTCCATGTAGAGCAGAGCAATGCAGGAAGGAACTCAGTGAGCTGAATCCTGTATGAGGTCAGACAAGCGGCAGACTCCAGACAACAATGACAATTTCAAGACATGAAATGAGCCATCCACAGGCTATTAGCACAGAATGCACATGATCTATCTGGTTTAACTGTATTCAGACTACTTTGATAACAATGAATTGGATGAAGTAGGTGGAGAATACTATTGGGAGGAAGGCAAGAGGCTAGTATAAATCTTATCACTACCTGGGCAAGAGATGGTTGACTGACTCTTCATAGGACTTTGTTTTCTTACACATAAAATAGGGTATATAAATGAGATATTTGTATTAGCTTTCTATCATGCCTATTAACAAACTATACAAACTTCATAGTTAAACACACACACAGATGTGTTATTACACAGACAGAAGTCAGAAGTCTGACATGGGTCTCACCAGGCTAAAATAAGTTGTTTGCAGGGCTGTATTCATATCTGGAGGATCTAAGAGATTGTTGTCACAATTCAATTCATTGTAGTTATAGGACTAAGGTCCCCATTTCTTTACTGGCTATCAACTGAGAACCATTCTCAGCTTCTAAAAACCACCTGCATCCATTACCTCATGGCTCCCTTCCTTCATCTTCAAAGACAGCCATTGTCGATGAAGTTCCTCTCATGCTTCAGATCTCTCCTGTCTCTTCTCCCATTGCCACATCTCTGTGACGAGTTCTTCTTGGCTCCCTCTTCTGCTTTTAATTTAATATGTGTTTAAATTGGGCCAATCCAAATAATCCAGAATAAACTCCTTATTAAAAGTCAATTGATTAACATCCTTTAATTAATCTTTAACCTTAATTATTTTTGCCATGTAATGGAACATATACATGTTTGAGGATTAAGACATGGGCATCTAGGAGTGGCTGAGGAGGCATTATTTTTCTTACCACAAGGTTTTGAAAGATTTATTACTTTTACAAAGAAATATATACTTAATCTACATAAATTTGATTTTGACTTAAGAAATCAATGTGGCATTGTGTTAGGCTTTGTTTAAATGTTTTTTGTAAATATTATACTATATACATATGTAAATATTTTATAAATACATATAGTATTGGATGAAATACCAAATCTGAGGGAAAACTGAGTCCTTTGGAGATTAAATGAATCAACCTCCTTCCCAGGGAGTGACAGAACTTATACTGGTCCCTTGACTTCCTCCCAATAGCACTCTCTGCTTGTTTCATCATATATACACACACACACACATACACACACACACACACACACACACACACATATATATATATATATTTATTTATACAGCTATCTAACTAATATAAAAAATTAGGGCTTCCCTGCTGGCACAGTGGTTGGGAATCCGCCTGCCGATGCAGGGGATGCAGGTTCGTGCCCCGGACTGGGAGCATCCCACATGCCGTGGAGCACCTGGGACCGTGAGCCATGGCCGCTGAGCCTGGGTGTACAGAGCCTGTGCTCCGCAACGGGAGAGGTCACAACAGTGAGAGGCCCACGTACCGCAAAAAAAAAAAAAAAAAAAAAAAAAAAAAAAAAAAAATTAAATAAAAGTCATATAGTGTAGTGTGAATTATATGATTAAGAAAAATGTATATTTGGCTTTATTCTGAAATTAGATTATCTTTTTAATGTTTAATATCCCTACCAGTCATTTCTATATGCCAATTTGTTTTTCTTAATCCTTTTATTAAATAAAAAAAAAATTTTGGTCTATTCACACTTTAATTATTAGAAATATGGATCACAAAAGAAATTAAAAATAAACCAAGTTTATTATATGAGCCTTTTTCATGCTCTTTTCCATAAAGGCAATCTATATGTTATGTGTCCTTTGATCAACAGCCCTCCCCAGTAAGCTCTGTGAAAGCAGTATAAATGCTAATGTATTGTGGTCTAATTTTTGCTCAAATGCATGAACATAACATAATCAAAATTTGGTGTTCTTCTGGAACTAACTCAGTAGATGTTATTTCTTCTTTTTTGCATGACCTCTGGGAAAGTAAATAATATCAAAAAGCCCAATCATGTAACACACATCCCCAAATGAACAAGGAAAATTGCAGTGCATTTGAACAGCCTCTGGAATTGGATTAGAGTCCTCAAGCCTGAATGTCACACAGCACAGACAATATATTGTGTCCTTAACACTGAACAAAACTGTAAATCATGTAGTAATTTTTATTGTTGTTTGTTCTCTGGTTTGGGTGACAACTTAATATCTTATAGTAGTATTCATCTATAAAATGGTGTACATGACTGGTCACAGGCAGTAAAGAAAGCCCTTGTACTTTTTGATTGCTACAGGAAAACCTTTTGTGCAATTTGTAATTGAAATAAATAAATAACTATACAAACAGAGCAACTTAGGCCTTGCTTAAAGTGAGTAGACAATCAAATTGAAAGTGCATTTTCTTCACCCTGCACATGTTTTAAGTGCTCTGCTAGACAGGTATGAAGGCAGAATACTTATTGTACCCATTACTGATAGCAGTTTACATTTTCTTCATAATTTGATTGCAAAAGTACCAGAGCACCCATAAAATACTCATCAACCTTAAGAGTCACTTATTAGAATGGTTTTTTGTCTATGGTTTTCATTTTAATATTAATCACAACATTTTTTTTCCTCGCCTCTTGCTATTGGCTTTATTTTTTTTATTTTTTTAACATCTTTTTTGGAGTATAATTGCTTTACAATGGTGTGTTAGTTTCTGCTCTATAACAAAGTGGATCAGCTATACATATACATACATCCCCATATCTCCACCCTCTTGCATCTCCCTCCCACCCTCCCTATCCCACCCCTCTAAGTGGACACAAAGCACAGAGCTGATCTCCCTGTGCTATGTGGCTGCTTCCCACTAGCTATCTATTTTACATTTGGTAGTGTATATATGACAATTCCACTCTCTCACTTCATCCCAGCTTACCCTTCCCCCTCCCTGTGTCCTCAAGTCCATTCACAACATATTTTTTATCTGTCTTATTTGAATATCATCACGAAATGCTGCAAAAACAATTATGCTGTCTCCAAAATGCATTTGTATTTCAAAACACATTTTAATTATGTACTTTTCCACTTCACCAGTAAAATACACACACACAAACACAGAGGTACACACAAAATTCTCTGATTTGTGCTTAAAACAGGGAGATCAAAGGAACCATTAGATTCTTAAAGGCAGTTCATCTACTCTTCAGTCACAAGCTAGTGTCTAAAAGCTTTTTGTCTTAGAAAGTCCTGGGTCAATGTTTCTTCATATTTATCTGCCATTTGTGCCTGCTGCTACTACTGTATTTTAGGTCTTCATCTTTTTCTGGCCCATGCATTACAACAGACCATTGGTTTTGGGCCTTCACTCTTACCCCACTAAAAAGTAGTTTTCACATGGCAACCAGAGCTAACCCCTTAAGAGATACATGATCATATCACATCACTCCTTTTACACTCTCTATTGATTCATTGCCTAAGGAATAAAGTCTACACTGCTTAGACAAGTAGTGAAGACCTTCTGATGTCCTAGGTTATTTCCAACTTGAAACTGCATTTTCCTCTAACAGACTGCATACTTCTTTGCTCATTCTCTACCCCTGGTATGAACAATTCCCATACACAATTATGCACCAGTTAAATACCCCTTCTCTTTACTCTCTCAATGATTAAATAATCACTTTGTTGGCTGATAGAGCATCTTTCTCCTACCAATTTCTAGTATTTTTTCAGTAAACTACAATTGACTTATGTATCTCTCCCTCCTTCCTGTATTTTAAGATCTAGGAAAATAGTAAGCTTTTGCCTCACTTATAACAGATACATAATACTTGATGTATTCTAAGTCATATTGGCCTCCTAGAAAAATAAGACATGAATAAATCATGAACCATAGATAGATAGGTAGATAGATAGATAGATAGAATAAACAGAAAAATAATTGAAAAATACTGTGCCCCTAATAAAAATGTTTTAGAAGAGTGAGAAAGATTGATATTAATTCTTCTTTGAATGTTTGGTAGAAGGTAAAATTCATGAGTGAAGCCATCTATTTGATCCTGGACTTTTTGTGTTGGGATGTTTTTGATTACTGATTCTATCCACTTACTAGTAATCAGTTTGTTCAGATTTTTTATTTTGTCATTATACAGTCTTGGTAGGTTGTCTGTTTCTAGAAATTTATCCATTTCTTGTGGGTTGTCCAATTTGTTGGTATATAACTGTTCATGCTAGTCTCTTATGATCCAACATGTACATGAAAATATGCTTAACATAATTTTTTAAATTAATTAATTTATTTTTATTGAAGTATGGTTAATTTACAATGTTGTGTTAGTTAAAAGTGTATAGTAAAGTGATTCAGTTATACATATACATATATCAATTCTTATTCAGATAATTTTCCCATGTAGGTTATTACAGAATATTGAGTATAGCTCCCTGTGCTATACAATAGGTCCTTGTTAGTTTCTATTTTATATATAGTAGTGTGTATATGTTAATCCCAAACTCCTAATTTATCCCTCCCCTCATTCCCCTTTGGTAACCATAAGTTTGTTTTCTATGTCTGTAGGAGGTATATTTGTGTTTTGTATATGTTTATGTGTATTTTTTTTCTTTAGATTCCACATGTAAGCCATATCATATGATATACGTCTTTCTGTCTGACTTATGAAATGAAAACACTAACTGGTAAAGATACATGGACCTACACATCCATTATAGCACTATTTACAATAGCCAGGATATGGAAACCACTTAACTGCCCATCTATAGATTAACAGATACACAAATTGTGGTATGTGTGTGTGTGTGTGTGTGTGTGTGTGTGTGTGTGTGTATATGCAAAGGAATATTATTGAGGAGGCAGATTGCTAAGTGAAATAAGTCAGACAGACAAAAGCAAATATCCTACAATCTGTCTTACTAGTAGAGTCTTAAAAATACAATAAAATACAAAATAAAAACAAGTTCATAGATACAAAGAACAGATTGGTAGTTGCCAGAAGCAGAGGGATGAGGAGTGGGAGAAATGGGTGAACTTCTTTTATTAGTTTAAATAAAATAAATTAAGAAATAATGTTTTAATAAAATGTAAGTTCTATGAGGATAAGGATGTTTTATTACTGAATAATCACCAGGACTTTGAAGAGTGCCTGGCACATAGTAGATGCTTAATAATATTTATAGAAACAATACATAACTATCATTGCTATTTGAGAAGTCTAGTCTGCTAAAGGCAAATACATCTTGTTGAGAATATTAATGATCTAAAATGGTAGCAAGAGTTTCCCTCTGAAGGACAATATCCAATTTTTCATGATAGAGATCCGATGAGAGGTGGTTCACATTGAAATATAGTGATGGCTAGTATTGGAATCTTATGGGACAAAACCAGTTTATGTTCAGAGGCTGCTGGGTAATTAGACTAATGGATAATGATACTGAAAACACTACACTAGAATGTGAAGTTAGCAGAGATGGAATGTCTAGTAATTTTCATTTACTCTTCTTAAAGAAGACAGTTGAAACACTGAGTAATGCAATTATTGACAGGAAAGACTAGAAAAAAGAGAAAGAAGTTGACTCTCATGTCTTCATAAATGCCCTTAATTTAAAGTAAGAAAAAAATACAACAGATATAGGAGGTGATAGGAATGACTAAGAATTTGGGGAAATAAAATTTTCATGAAGGACCATGTGTGCTTGCATTTGTGTGTGTGTGTGTGTGTGTGTGTGTGTGTGTGTGAGAGAGAGAGAGAGAGAGAGAGAGAGAGAGAGAATTAGCATACACTGACTACATATAACAGAAAATTTTAAATGGCTTAAAATAATGAAGTGTGTTTAGCTGAAGAACAAACTGCTTAATGTACATACCTCTAGGTTTGATAATTGAGTCTTTGTGGAAGAATCAGAGTTTTGTCATTTTTTTCTCACTGTCTGTAGATTATCTTCAGTTTAGTTCTCCTCATATTCTTGAGATACTAACCCAGTGTCATATACTGATACTTCAGTTGTCAGGGGAATAAGATATTTAAAAGTGCTCTTTGTTTCACTTTTAGAATGTGAGAAATTTTCCCAAATTGCTGCAACAATTTTCCTCTTACACCTATGAAGAGAACTTCATCACATGCCCATGACCTGTGTGGTACCTGTGTGAAAATAAAGATTTAGCCCTGAGCTGATACTAGGGTCACCTTGCCTCAGAGATGGTACCAAAACAGAAGTGTGTTTCTGTAACAAGGAATAAATTAGCAACCGAAAATTATGTTACATTATTTTATTTAAGAATTCTTACACATTAGTTTTTATATTCCTGATATTTTTTTCTTACTAATACAGAAAAATTAAATTTCCAAAAGAGCATGTTAATGTCAGTTTTCAAATGTGCCCAACTTGCTCAGTTAGCAATGTGTTGTAGTACTAATTGGTATTACAGGCATATATTTAGAGCTATTTCCACATTTACATCTGTATTTCATCCAAAACTTTATCAAATAAAAAAAATGGGTATTTTATCATGAAAAGGAACAATTTTTTAATTGTGAATAGGTTGCCGACAACAACAACAACAAAAGTACAGGTGTTTTGACTAAAATACCATGAATGTGTTTCTGAAAAATCTAATGTTTCACACTAAAACAATCAGGGCTTGTGAGAAAAAATAAGGCTAGAATAATAATAATCAAAACCTAAGCAACTTTATAACTGAGGTGCTAACCAACACAATAACATTCAAAAGATAACATAATATGATATCACAGTTACAAAATGGTATTTCTAATAAATAAATGCTACATTGAATATAGGTATTTACCTTTTTTAAAAAAATAAAAAGAGAATGGGTTGTAAGGAAGAGTTGAATTTCCTAAGTAATAAATATTTGGACACAACTTTTAAAAATACAATGGGGAGATCTTCATAATTACACTTTCACTGTAAAGCAGATGACGAACTGAGCCAGGAGGCAGATGGAAGTGTGGATGGACTTAGTTCATTTACTGTGGATTCCTCCAGAGCTCACTGTATTCTGCCCTTGTATTTTCCTTCAGATGTTGCTACATGTACCAGCATGGCACAACACATTAACAGGCTGGAGGTAAAAATCTTATATGAACTAATAATTCCCATTTGATTAACATCATTCTACTGTATAGCGATTATAGATCTATGTATCCATATCTATCTATCTATCCAATTCATGTTGCTGTATATAACAATACTCTGTGTGTGTATGTGTGTGTGTGTGTATATATATATATCACACACACTTCATGTTACTGAAGCAAAGTTTAGCCGTGCAAGCCATATTCAAATAAACCAATAACGTTCCAAATAGTTAAACTGGAGAGATCAGGGAGATCAGCTTGGTGCTTTGTGAAAACCTAGAGGGGTGGGATAGGGAGGGTGGGAGGGAGACGGAAGAGGGAGGAGATATGTGGATATATGTGTATGTATAGCTGATTCACTTTGTTATAAAGCAGAAACTAATACACAATTGTAAAGCAATTATACTCCAATAAAGATGTTAATAAAAAAAGGAATGCGATAGAAAACAAGAAACAAAACCAAAAATTCCATGGAGTGTCCTCACGTCATTTTTCTGCCCTTACCTCTTACAAGATTGGAGTAATAGTTGAAATAAAAATATGATTTACAAAAAAAAAAAGTTAAATCGGGTCCACATAATTACTGGGTAGCCAGATGGCAACGCATTTTTGAAAGGCAATTACTTAGTTGCAAATGAGTTTCTATATACGCAATAAATGTTTTAGTGTTTTAAGTATATCATGATGCTATACCACTTGATCTCAAAAATTCTTGGGACTCCTCAAGAACTAGTCTTTCATCAACTGCTAGAAACTTGGATTATGAAGTGGAATCTGGTGAGTCCTTTTCCTTAATGTATGAAATGGTCTGTACATTTCTAAAACAAATAAGCAGTAAAATTAGTGCTTTATACAACACAAAACTTTCACAAATTGTTAACCTGAGTTCCATATTTGGTTCAAGTATCTTAGAAACCAAAGAGAGAAGGATGACAGTTATGAGATTCTCAATGCTTATAATTCAAAACAGATTAGGTGCTCAGGAGAAATGTAGAACTTTTCTTTTAGAAGACTAGATACAGGAAACATGGTATGACGTACACAATAATATACCTGCAACACCCATAACTTTTTTGGCAGTTATTGTCCATAGACACAGAGATCTAATATGAAAATTAATATCAGTTAAAGTTACTTTGGGTGACAACAGCAATTAATGTGCTAATGCCTAGTTTGGTCCAGGCACAAGAAAGATGCTTTTAGTTGAATGCTAGTTAGAGATTAAAAGACTATTTACATATTTAATCTTCTACTGAACCAAAGGGTAGTTGAATCTGTCCTATTAATTTTTTTCAAACAGAATTTATGCATGGATTTGAAGGTAAAAAGAGAATTTCCATCAAAGTGGCATAGGTAAGCAATCATTTGTGCTGGAGAGAGAACATATTTTCTGAGAGGGTTGCCTTTGAGTGGGATGGAAGCATTAGGGTTTTTTGGAATTAATTTATGTTCATGGAATATGAACAATATTTTCAGAGATAGGACATAACACATTCTCCATTAATTTATACATTTTTATAAACTTTAAAGTTTATTATTGAGAAATTACACTAGAGTGTCTCAACTGAAACGATCAAGTCCCATTTTTACAAAATTTCAAATGTACAGAGCTCTGTTTGTCTGTGTGTGAGCTTTAAAAAGTGAATTGCAAATCTGTTCAGATATAAAAATGGTAATTAGGTTTATATAATGTAAAGTTTACATTTCCTTTTCCTACAACAACTTTCTTCACTATATCTATATTTTTACTATATATGTACATTCATAAATATATATATTTAAAATCAAATTCTAAATTTTCTCTTACAACTAGTTACTTTTAAAATAAACAATTTCATTAAGAAGCTGCTAAATATTACTTTGACTGAATTCAGCTTATTCTACTTCTGCTTTTAGATTTTTTTAAAGTCTTTAAAGTTTAGGCTTAGATTTGCAATATTCAGACATTTATTTAGAACAAGTAGTCATCATGTAATGCGAATGTTATTATATATCAAGGAAACAAATATTTAGTAACACCTGTTGGATTTTACCATATTGTCACTGCAAAAATCCTGTAAATCATAATTCTAATTTTATATATGAAAAAGTTGGCTTAGAGGGACAATAGCATACAGCTTAGGCTTTAGAATCAGATAATTTTGGTTTAAATTCAAACCCTCTAATTTATAATTTGAGTAACCTGGAGCAAGTCACTTACCCTTTCTAAGCCCTAGTGACTTCCAAGCAAGTCACTTACCCTTTCTCAAAAGGTTCTTAAAAAAAAACCCTTGATCTTTGAAATGTCTTAACACAGTGCTTGACACAGAGCAATGACTAAAAGTGTTTTTATTACTATGCTTTTTACTTTTATATCATTATTTATTGTTGCTACCATTCTATTGACAATTTTAACATTATTATTACTCTGACAGATAGTAATAGATTTTCTACAAAAATCACTGTGTTGTAAACAGTCTAACCAGATTTTAATTGCTTGTCTTTCTTTCAAAAACTGGATTTTAATTTCAGGTTTTTCTGCCAAAAATATATGTGCTTCACTATGCTTCAGTGCTCCCCAAATTTTAATGTGCATGCAAATCACCTGGGAATCTTGTTTAACTATAGTCTGATTCATTAGATCTCGGGAGAGGGCCTGAAAGTCTGCATTTCAAAAAGCTCCCAGGTGGTGCCAGTGTCTCTGGTTCTGAAAGCATAGTCTGAATACTGGGAAATATTGGACATTTTTAGATCCTTGGGCACGTGAAGTTTGGAAACAGCACCAAATAGAATACCTCCCAAGTCATCCCTGAGAAGTGGAAGATCACTCTCTTCAAACACTTAGATTCAAAGTAATTCATAATTTCTGGAAGAAAGCATAAAATTCATACTTTCATTTCATGCCTAAAGTATTATTCACCTAGGAAAAATCATTGAAAATAATACTTCTGTCTTTAGATATATGTTCTTTCTTGCTTTTCTCAGAGAATAAAGAAATATAAGGACCTCATTTTCCTTCTGAATGAATACTTATTAATCCTTCAAATATCAGAGATGTTTCTTAGGCCTAGGTTGACTTAAAGTGTGTATGTATTGTATATACATCTACTTACAGATGTTTAAAAATAATCTCTTTCTGGAATACACATCTTCTTTCTCTAGCTTTTTATTTCTCTCACAAGTCTACATTTTGCTCTAATTCTGACATCTTTTTCTCTATCTCTAATCTCTAAAAACAATTATCAACTTAGTAATGTAGATTTTTTAACTGGCAATTTAGCCTAACTTTGATATGAATCACATCCATGAATGCATATTCACACAGGGTAGGTTTGAAACCACGATTACTGGTTTAGTGCTTGACAATGTGCATTAACTGTTATGGTCTGAATGTGTCCCCACAAATTTCTTATGTTGAGATCCTAATCCTTCAGGTGATGGTATTAGGTGATGGATCTTTGGGAGGTGATTAGGTCATGAGTACAGAGCCCTCATGATTAGGATTAGTGCCATTATAAAAGTGACCCCAGAGAGCTTGACCACCTCTTCCACCATGTGAGGTTACAATGAGAAGATAGCCATCAACAAGGAAGCAAATCCTCAGTATTGAATCTGTCAGTGCCATAATCTTGGACTTCTCAGCTTCCAGAACTGTGAAAAATAAATTTCTGTTTATAAGCCACCCAGCTTATATTTTGTTATGGCAGCCCAAATGGACTAAGACAATAAAGAAGATAATTTTTTACTCTACCACAACAATATTAAGTTAATATTAATTGAAGGCATTTGAATAGATGTTTGGGGTTAATGTAATTATTCCTGTTTTTTAAAAAATTATTATTCCTGTTTAATTATTTGCTTTATTTAAACACAACATGCACTTATACTAATAGAAGGAAGTACAGAAAAAGAATGCTATCTAAATGAGTCTTTGAAAAATTACTGAATATGACAATGCACTTCAATTTAACTTCCTGTTCTATTCTTCTCTCTGAGAATTTTACATGTTTCTCTGAGAATTTTATTCTATCTTTTTGATGGCTCTTTTGTTTAATGTCTACTGGGGAGTACCAGCACTTCCATCATTCTTTTGTGACCATCTGTCATCTAAAGTAAGATGAACCTTTACACCTCAGTTTTGGGAAAATAATACTTCACATTTGGGGAAATCATTTTATAAAATATTTTAAATAAAGGTTTGCAGGATATATATATCAACAAATATTTACTGATTGCCTAGAGATATATAATATCCTTGAAACCAAGAACACTGTTTTTGCACAGGAAATATCGAGTAGAAAAACATGAGATGATGTAAAATCTATGAAGTACACAGTTCAAGAAAGTAATATCTGATTTACTATCTGAAATTATATTATTTATGAATTTATTTTCATTTTCTGCTTTTCTGCCACATGTGTAAGATCTAGAAGGCAAAAGGAGCTCTATATGCTTATCTTTTTGGTGGTATCATAAAGTTCAAAGAAGAGACTTGAATCCAGATGCATAAAGATTTTACTGACATACATCCCTTGCACTGCTCATTTATTTAGCCAGTGAGTAAAAACTAACTGGGTTTCTTTCAGCCTGCTCTGGTTTTAGTCACAGTGAAAAATGACCATGGAGTACTAAGCTTTCTAGATATTCAGATAAAGCTATCTTCTAGACACCAGTGGCAAAAAGAAAGAAGAGTGGATTACATCCCTCTAGAACTAATCCAATTTAACACTTTAATTTTATTTTATTTCTATTTTTTATTCTTTTAATTTTGTATTATTTACTTTTTTATACAGCAGGTTCTTATTAGTCATCAATTTTAAACACATCAGTGTACACATGTCAATCCCACTTGCCCAATTCATCACATGACCATCCGCAACCCCCTGTGGCTTTCCTCCCTTGGTGTCCATACATTTGTTCCCTACATCTGTATCTCAACTTCTGCCCTGCAAACCACTTCATCTGTACCACTTTTCTAGGCTCCACATACATGTGTTAATATATGATATTTGTTTTTCTCTTTCTGACTTACTTCACTCTGTATGACAGTCTCTAGATCCACACACATCTCAACAAATGACCCAATTTCTTTCCTTTTTATGGCTGAGTAATATTCCATTGTATATATGTACCACATCTTCTTTCTCCATTTGTCTGTCAATGGGCATTTAGGTTGCTTCCATGACCTGGCTATTGTAAATAGTGTTGCATTGAACATAGGGGTGCATGTGTCTTTTTGAATTATGGTTTTCTCTGGGTATATGCCCAGTAGTGGAATTGGGGGATCATATGGTAATTCTATTTTTAGATTTTTAAGGAACCTCCATACTGTTCTCCATAGTGACTGTATCAATTTACATTCCCACCAAAAGTGCAAGAGGGCTCCCTTTTCTCCACACCCTCTCCAGAGTTTGTTGTTTGTAGATTTTCTGATGATGCCCATTCTAACTGGTGTGAGGTGATACCTTATTGTAGTTTTGATGTGCATTTCTCTAATAATTAGTGATGTTGAGCAACTTTTCATGTGCTTATTGGTGATCTGTATGTCTTCTTTGGAGAAATGTCTATTTAGGTCTTCTGCACATATTTGGATTGGATTGTTTGGTTTTTTTTCATGTTGAGCTGCATGAGCTGTTTATATATTTGGAAGATTAATCCTTTGTCCATTGATTCATTTGTAAATATTTTCTCCCATTCTGAGTGTTGTCTTTTTGTCTTTATAGGTTCCTTTGTTGTGCAAAAGTTTGAAGTTCCATTAGGTCCCATTTGTTTATTTTGGTTTTTATTTCCATTACTCTAGGAGGTGGATCAATAAAGATCTTTCTGTGATTTATGTCAAAGAGTGTTCTTCTTATGTTTCCCTCTAAGAGCTTGGTAGTGTTCAGTCTTACATTTAGGTCTCTAATCCATTTTGAGTTTATTTTTGTGTATGGTGTTAGGGAGTGTTCTAATTTCATTCTTTTACATGTAGCTGTCCAGTTTTCCCAGCATCATTTATTAAAGAGACTGTCTTTTTTTCCATTGTATATCCTTGCCTCCTTTGTCAAAGATTAGTTGACCATAGGTGCATGGGTTTATCTCTGGGCTTTGTATCTTGTTACATTGATCTATGTTTCTGTTTTTGTGCCAGTACCATATTGTCTTGATTACTGTAGCTTTGTAGTATAGTCTGAAGTCAGGAAGTCTGATTCCTCCAGCTCCGTTTTCTTTCCCTCAAGACTGCATTGGCTATTTGGGGTCTTTTGTGTCTCCATACAAATTTTTAGATTTTTTGTTCTAGTTCTGTAAAAAATGCCATTGGTAATTTGAGAGGGGTTGCATTGAATCTGTAGATTGCTTTGGGTAGTATAGTTATTTTCAAAATATTGATTATTCCAATCCAATAACATAGTATATCTCTCCATCTGTTGGTAAAATCTTTAATTTCTTTAATCAGTGTCTTATAGTTTTCTGCATACAGGTCTTTTGTCTCCCTAGGTAGGTTTATTCCTAGGCATTTTATTCTTTTTGTTGCAATGGTAAATGGGAGTGTTTCCTTAATTTATCTTTCAGATTTTTCATCATTAGTGTAGAGGAATGCAAGAGATCTCTGTGCATTAATTGTGCATCCTGCAACTTTACCAAATTCATTGATTAGCTCTAGTAGTTTTCTGGTGGCATCTTTAGGACTCTCTATGTATAGTATCATGTCATCTACAAACAGGGACAGTTTTACTTCTTCTTTAACAATTTGTATTTTTTTTATTTCTTTTTCTTCCCTGATTGCTGTGGCTAGGACTTCCAAAATTATGTTGAATAATAGTAGTGAGAGTGGACATACTTGCCTTGTTCCTGATCTTAGAGGAAATGCTATAAGTTTTTCACCATTGAGATTGATGTTTGCTGTGGGTTTGTCATATATGGCCTTTATTATGTTGAGGTAGGGTCCCTCTATGCCCACTTTCTGGCGAGTTTTTATCATAAATGGGTGTTGAATTTTGTCAAAAGCTTTTTCAGCATGTATTGAGATGATCATATGTTTTTTATTCTTCAATTTGTTAATATGGTATATTACATTGATTGATTTGTGTGTATTGAAGAATCATTGCATCCCTGGGATAAATCCCACTTGATCATGGTGTATGATCCTTTTAATGTGTTGTTGGATTCTGTTTGTTAGTATTTGTTGAGGATATTTGCATCCATATTCATCAGTGATATTGGTCTGTAATTTTCTTTTTTTGTAGTATCTTTGTCTGATTTTGGTATCAGAGTGATGGTGGCCTCATAGAAGGTGTTTGGGAGTGTTCCTTCCTCTGAAATTTTTTGGAAGAATTGGAGAAGGATGGGTGTTAGCTCTTCTCCAAATGTTTGATAGAATTCACCTGTGAAGCCGTCTGGTCCTGGACTTTTGTTTGTTGGAAGATTTTTAATCACAGTTTCAATTTCATTACTTGTGATTGGTCTGTTCATATTTTCTATTTCTTCCTGTTTCAGTCTTGGAAGATTATACCTTTCTACGAAATTGTCCATTTCTTCCAGGTTGTTTATTTTATTGGCAAAGAGTTGCTTGTAGTAGTGTCTTAGGATGTTTTGTATTTCTGTGGTGTCTGTTGTAACTCCTCCATTTTCATTTTGAATTTTATTGATTTGATTCCTCTCCCTCCTTTTCTTGATGAGTCTGGCTAATGGTTTATCAATTTTGTTTATCTTCTCAAAGAACCACGTTTTAGTTTTATTCATCTTTGCTATTGTTTTCTTTATTTCTATTTCATTTATTTCTGCTCTTATCTTTTTGATTTCTTTCCTTCTGCTAACTTTGGGTGTTCTTTGTTCTTCCAGGTGTAAGGTTAGATTGTTTATTTACGATTTTTCTTGTTTCTTCAGGTAGGCTTCTTTGCTATAAACTTCCCTCTTAGACGAGCTTTTGCTGCATCCCATAGGTTTTGGATCATTGTGTTTTCATAGTCTTTTGTCTCTAGGTATTTTTTGATTACCTCTTTGATTTCTTCCGTGATCTCTTCATTATTTACTTATGTATTGTTTAGCCTCCATGTGTTTGTGTTTTATTACATTTTTTTCCCCTGTAATTCATTTCTAATCTCATAGCATTGTGGTCAGAAAAGATGCTTGATATGATTTCAATTTTCTTAAATTTACTGAGGCTTGATTTGTGACACAAGATGTGATCTATCCTGGAGAATGTTCTGTGCACACTGGAGAAGTGTAACTGCTGTTTTTGGATGGAATGTCCTATAAATCTCAGTAAATCTATCTGGTCTCTTATGTCATTTAAATCCTCTGTTTCCTTATTTATTTTCAATTTGTGTGATTTGTCAATTGGTGTAAGTGAGGTGTTAAATTCCCCCACTATTATTGTGTTACTGTTGATTTCCTCTTCTACAACTGTTAGCAGTTGCCTTATGTATTGAGGTTCTCCTATGTTGAGTGTATATATATTTATAATTGTTATATCTTCTTGGATTGATCCCTTGATCATTTTGTAGTGTCCTTCCTTGTCTCTTGTAACATTCTTTATTTTAACGTCTATTTTATCTGATGAGTACTGCTACTCCAGCTTTCTTTTGATTTCCATTTGCATGAAATATATTTTTCCATTCCCACACTTTCAATCTGTATTTGTCCTTAGGTCTGAAGTGGGTCTCTTGTAGACACCATATATATGGGTCTCATATTTGTATCCATTCAGCAAGCCTGTGTCTTTTGGTTGGAGCATTTAATCTATTCACGTTTAAGGTAATTATCAATAGGTATGTTCCTATGACCATTTTCTTAATTGTTTTGCATTTGGTTTTGTATGTCCTTTTCTTCTCTTGTGTTTCCCACTTAGAGAAATTCCTTTACCATTTGTTGTAAAGCTGGTTTGGTGCTGCTGAATTCTCTTAGCCTTTGCTTTTCTGTAAAGCTTTTGATTTCTCCATCGAATCTGAACGATATTCTTGCCTGGTAGAGTAATCTAGGTTGTAGGTACTTCCCTTTCCTCACTTTAAGTATATCATGCCACTCCCTTCTTTCTTGTAGAGTTTCTGCTGAGCAATCATTTTTTAACCTTATCAGAATTCCCTTGTATGCTATTTGTCATTTTTCCCTCGCTGCTTTCAATAATTTTTCTTTGTCTTTAATTTTTGCAAATTTGATTACTATGTGTCTTGGCGTGTTTCTCCTTGGGTTTATCCTGTGTGGAACTCGCTGCGCTTCCTGGACTTGGGTGGCTATTTCCTTTCCCATGTTAGGGAAGTTTTTGACTATAATCTCTTCATATATTTTCTCTGGTTCTTTCTCTCTCTCTTCTCTGTCTGGGACCCCTATAATGTAAATGTTGTTGTGTTTAATGTTGTCCCAGAGATCTCTTAGGCTGTCTTCATTTCTTTTCATTCTTTTTTCTTTATTCTGTTCTGCAGCGGTGAATTCCACCACTCTGTCTTCCAGGTCACTTATCCGTTCTTCTGCCTCAGCTATTCTGCTACTGATTCCTTCTAGTGTAGTTTTCATTTCAGTTATCATATTGTTCATCTCTGTTTGTTTGATATTTAATTGTTCTAGGTCTTTGTTAAACATTTCTTGCTTTTTCTTGAACTTTGCTTCCATTCTTTTTCCGAGGTCCTAGATCAACTTCACTATCATTATTCTGAATTATTTTCCTGGAAGATTGCTTATTTCCACTTCATTTAGTTGTTTTTCTTGAGTTCTATCTTTTTCCTTCATCTGGTATATAGCCCTCTGCCTTTTCACCTTATGTATCTTCTGTGAATGTGGTTTTTGTTCCACAGGAGGCCAGATTGTATTTCTTCTTGCTTCTGCTGTCTGCCCTCTGGTGGATGAGGCTACCTAACCACACTTTAATTTTAGGAACAAAGAAACGAAGACCTAAAGAAATAAGAGGACTCACTCATATAAAGTAACATTTCTTTGAGTAAAAGAGGAGAAAAATATGTATCTTGCCACCAAAAGGAGGTATTATTTCAAAACTTTTTTTTATATACAGAAGAGATAAAATAGCATAAGAAAACAAACATGGGAATACAATGAGATCTAGATTTATTGCTTCATTCATTCATTCATTCATGTATTGTTTGCATTTACTTTATCTTAAGAATTGTGCTTCACACTGTTTTCATGAAATGTTAAGAAAAATACTGTATTAGAATTTGTGGAGCTTTCAGGATGGTGGAGGTGATAAGCATTGACAAATTAACTATGTAAATAAACTAAATACTTTCAAATATTTGTGAGGATTAAAAATAAATAGTAAGATACTCTGAGATAAAATACTTGGCCAGGGGTTAGGGAGCAGTAGGAAGGAAAGGTGTCACCAAGAAAATTATCTATTGGGCAGACACTTGAAAAATACAAAGAATCAGCTAAGAGAGCAAAGGAATGAATATATCACAAGAACATTTTAGGAAAATCGTGCAAATTTATTGACAAAGGAAAGAAAAAAAATTAAGAAACTGAACAGGAGCAAAGTACTTGTGAGCAACTGGATCTTGATAGCCAAGGGTGAGAATAGTTTAAGATGTGGCTGGAGATATAGGAAGAGAACACATCATGCTTTCCTGGTTCTGGTCAGGACTCCTCTCCAGTTCCCACTGTGTAACAGCTAGCAATATGAGGATGCTGGATCACTTTGTCTGTCAGAAGCACATGTTCTGGTTCTATAAAAGGCAGATAACTATTCTCTTAACAAGGCTATTTTGAGGATTAAGCAACATGAGATGTGTGGAAATGACCGGAACAGTTAAAAATACTGTGCCTCTCCAAGAGTATCACTGTAAGAAACATAACCAGCTTCAACCATCAATGTCAGCTAAGCTTTTGATGTACCTTCACAAAGATCAGTTTATTTTACCAAGATGTCATGATTTTGTTGTAAGTTCACTAGATTCTTTGATGTCACTAGGACATTTGGAAACTAAACCTAAAGCAAACAGTAAGGAAATGAAATAGAATGTTGACCATGATAAGAGTTAATAGATCCATGAGCAGAGTGCTCTCCTTCCACTTCCTTATACAAAGTAGGGAGCCCTACAACCTATTGGGAGAAGTAAATGTTGATTAAGAAAGCATATTAAGGTGTGATTTTCTTTCAGGGAAAACAAGTTGAGAGGCCTTTGGAGCACAGTTGCTGGTGGGATACCTGAGAAGAGTGTTTAGATATATTTCTCTATCATACCATTGCATGGGCATAACCAAGGCTTAGCTACTCACCAGAGGTTCACATCATCTTGTGGCTTCTCTGATGTCTTCATCAAGCTGGTAACACCTGCAACTCCTTGAATCTCATCATTCCTATCACTTAAGTTGCTGAAAACCTTTACAGTTCACATATTTGAAACTATGTATACCTCGGTGAGAATAAGTTATTTAATTTCTTTCTTGAAAAAAGTTGTCGAGAGGGAAAAGGAAGTTTCAGGGGGACCTGAAACAATAGGAAATATGGTGTCCTGAAGTGCCCAGGACAAAACTAACTGATTTTTAAACTGTGAGTGTAGTCTGTCTTTCAGTGTTTTTAATGTTGTTAACCCTAACTTCTATGTATCTTTTCTCACTTCAAATATTGGAGCAGTGTGGAATATCTGGATAATTCTTAATTTTAACAGTATTTGAAATCTTGATTCTTTGAGAATTTCTTGACAATGGTGGGTGGGAGAATGACTGAGAAATACATAAAATTGTCTCCCTATCCTGAGTTCAAGGATCAATATTATTATATTATATGATAATATAATATTATAATGTTAGAAACAAACAAAACTAGTAATCAAAAGAAAGCTAAAAGCTCAGAGGAGCATAAATAAGTAGCATGATCAAAGTGTAGAGTGGTGGATAAATCCAACAAGAGAATATATCCTGAATATTTTGTATCAAGATGTATATATATATATATATATATATATATATATATATATAGTATGTGTGTTAGAGAGAGAAAGAGAAAGGACATAGGAGGAGCAAGGGTGAGAGAGGAAGAAAGGAAAGAGGAAGAATTGGACAAATAACATGAAAATTTCAAAGTTATATTTTTCTAAATTCATTGTGAACACCTTGTGTTCTTTACCATATTCATCCAGGGAATATCTTGTAAAACACATTTCACGAGCAGGCAATATATTTGACTTTTTTTCTCTTCCCATGGTTTAATCCATTTGTGAGTTTGAAACTTAAATACTTTTAAAGATTCAGTCCCTTTGGAAATGCTAATCTCAAAGGGATTTTTATTTCCTTTTTTGGTATAAAAGTAATCACTCATTTCTGTGTAATTATATACTACATTCTATTTTATTTCTACTGCATTTTTCACATTAATCTTATTCTCTTAATACTCTAGTTATGATGCTGTCCATTTCCAATAACACTGTTAACACAAAGTGAAAAATATTTTTAGAAAAGAAAAAAATATTATGTTGAAGTTTTACAGAAGTTTTTTTTCCCTTCCTTTTACTTTTTGCTTCAAAACACTGCACTCCAGTAATGCTTTTACATTTGAGGCTAAGTCTGCAGCTCAAAAATATTGATTCTTTTATCTGCAGGATGTTATTGGCCACAGCAGACAGCACAAATGAATGAAAATACATGTACTTCCTTCTCCTTTCAGAAAAGACTTGCCATCTATATATGGTCTTTCATGATCAAGACATCAAGTCCCTGGGCTTAATGCTATGTAAAGCATCAGTACAGGATGGTCCCAATAAAAGATTCTATCTCAGGAAAGTGAAAGATTGGAGAGGGACTTGAAAACCTTTTGTATAATGATGCATGCCATCAAATATTTATTAAGTGGCTTCTAAAATCTAAGCACTACCTTAAAGTCTGGAGGTAAAATAACCAGAGGAAGCATGAATGCTTCATAATTTCTTGAAGTATCATCCACTCAAATGAGACAAGAAGGACAATTGTATGGAACACAGCATTAGTATTTGAGAAATTCCAGATAAAGGGAATCTTACACTAAATATCTAGAGACCCAGATTCTAGGTCTAGTTACTAGCAATTAAATTCTCAAATGTAAAATAAAGTTCAAAACACTTACTTTACAGTACTTTCTAATGGCCTAAGTAACTTATGTTGTAGACATTGTTTTGTTGTTTGTATTATTATGGTTCAGTTGTTATTCCCTATCAGATCATCAGTCTTTTCACATTTCCAGGTACATAATAATAATTATATATATATATATATATATATATGAATTTGTTGAATAAAATATTGGAAAGCAGTTGTAGTGATTGAAGGTACTTTAATTTTGTACTTGAAGGTTATTTAGGAATCACTGGTTAACATCTAGAGATATTTACTTAAAGTATATCAGATGGCTTCCATATTATTCCTCCAGACAACTAGGTTTCCTTACTTATTAAACAGAGATAATGTCTATTAGGATATTTTTCACATGTTCTGCTGTTCAAATACAGGATACATGAGATTTTTGTATATTTCTGATTTTATTTTGCCAGACTTTTGTCACTGTTGACCCTATATCTATTAAACCCACACTTCTTTAGCTAATGGCCAAGGCATTACATATTTATAAGAAATTAGTCAAATAAATCAGGAAGGGACTTCTTAAATTGAATTAAATATGAAGCTTGCACTAGCATACTGAAACTGTCACTGCTGCTAATAATTTTTCTTTCATCCCTGTATTAAGACGTTTGTAGTTGGTGTTAGGGAAAAGAAAGAAAAGAAAAGGGGATCCTAGAAGGACAAGAAAAGTTAAACTTTTGGTTTAGCTTTGCTCTCTTTCTTTCTCTCTCTTTCTTCATGAGACTTGTTCAGAATGCCAATTTGGAATTCAGCTAGAAATACCCAAGCACAAATTTCCATGACAACCAGCCAGGTATCCATCAAGCAAGCCATGGTTTACTTCTGAAGAATTCTCTCATGTTCTCAAGTGGTCTGGGCTAAGGAAAGGTAGGTTCTCTCACAGGAAGCAATTAGTTTTCTGAAGCCATGTGTATGTGTGTGTATTTACTCAAAAACAGGGCCTCAGGATAAGATGACTTGTAAATGAAAGATTTGTCTCATTTTCTCTAATGAAAGGTAATCTATGCTAACGCACGTGAGAAAGAAAGAGCTCCTGTGACAAAAGAATGTTCCGGCAACAGTGATAGTTACTGTTCCTGGCACTGTTTAATGTTGGTTCAATAAGATGAGAACTGTGACTCACATAATTCATTAGCTTATTTATACCCATATTTTAAAAGTTAACCATTATAGAGATAGCACACTCACCCTTAGTTTGGGAAAGCAAATTAAAGTGGATTTCCTAGACTAGGAATGGAATAAGAATTAACATCGTTTAGTAGAATCGCTTAATTTACTTAAGATTTTATGATTTACAAAGCTTGCCTGAGCACATTATCATATTCAAATAACCAGTAAAAATGAGAAGGAGGTAAGACAAAAATAATTATCCACTTTTATGAGTATAAAAAATTAACTGATTTGTCATAATCAGTTTTCAAAGATCAGAACAATACCATTTTCTTGACAGTCTTCCCTTAAGTACTCAATTGAAAACAATCCCATTATACTCCATATTTTCTGTGAAATATTATAGCTATATATATCACTACTCTCCCTGATAAACTATAATCATTATGAATAAGCATAGCTTAATGTATTTTGCTACTCATCACGTGCAAGGCACTGATTTAATTAAATATTTGTATTTACTCTCTTGTTCTTCCTAATAATAAGTATTATTTTCAATTTATAAATAAAGAAATTAAAAACTAAGTAAAAGAATTTGTGAAATACTACTCTAGCAGTATGTGGCAGAGCCAAAATTAAAACAGAAATTATGCATATTTATACACCTCATTGTGTCTCTTATGTAGAAAGAATATCATATTTACCTGTGTATCACTTAGAATGTATAACGTAATGCTTTGACAATACTAGGAAATAAGAAAATGCTTACTGAATGAATGAATTAAAGGACTTCAAATAAAGAGACAAAATTCATGTTCAAAGAGTAAAAATGGAAACAGGTCAACTTGATCTTGATGATATAATCAAAATCCTACCAGTAAAAAAACAAAAAGGGGCCAGAGGTAGTCTTAATATTGTTTCCTCAACGAGCATATAATTCTCAGACAAAATATAATGCAATTCAATATAAGATAGAAGATGAAATATAAAGAGAGAAATGACATTGTATAAGTCAGCTAACTTAAGGGCAAAGACTATCACATAAAGATAGAAGCTCTGTCTAATGCAAATGGTATGAACTGTGGAAAGAATTGATATCTCTGGTGAAAGAGATATCATGCATTTAGACTGAACCAAGACATTTTGAAATTGACTATTTCATATGAGTTTTCTTTTAACATCTTTATTGGAGTATAATTGCTTTACAATGGTGTGTTAGCTTCTGCTGTATAACAAAGTGAATCAGCTATACATATACATATATCCCCATATACGCTCCTTCTTGCGTATCCCTCCCACCCTCCCGATCCCACCCCTCTAGGTCGTCACAAAGCACCAAGCTGATCTACCTGTGCTATGTGGCTGCTTCTCACTAGCTATCTATCTTATATTTGGTAGTGTATATATGTCCATGCCACTCTCTCACTTCATCCCAACCTACCCTCCCACTCCCCATGTCCTCAAGTCCATTCTCTACATCTACATCTCTATTCCTGCCCTGCAGGTTCATCTGTACCATTTTTCTAGATAATATATATATGCCTTAATACACAATACTTGTTTTTCTCCTCTGACTTACTTCACTCTGTATGAGAGACTCTAGGTCCATCCACCTCACTACAAAAAAACTAAATTTCATTTCTTTTAATGGCTGAGTAATATTCCATTGGATATATGTGTCATATCTTCTTTACCCATTCATCTATCAGTGGACACTTAGGTTGCTTCCATATCCTGTCTATTGTGAACAGAGCTGCAATGAACATTGTGGTACATGACTCTTTTTGAATTATGGTTTTCTCAGGGTATATGCCCAGTTGTGCGATTGCTGGGTCATATGGTAATTCTATTTTTTAGTTTCTAAAAGAACCTCCATACTGTTCTCCATAGTGGTTGTATCAATTTACATTCCCACAAAAAGTGCAAGAGGGTTCCCCTTTCTCCATACCCTCTCCAGAATTTACTGCTTGTATATTTTTTGAGGAAGGACATTCTGACTGGTGGGAGGTGATACCTCATTGTAGTTATGATTTGCATTTCTCTAATGATTAGTGATGTTGAGCATCCTTTCATGTGTTTGTTGGCAATCTGTATATCTTCAGCCCATTTTTAGATTGGGTTGTTTGTTTTTTGATATTGAGCTGCATGAGCTACTTGTAAATTTTGAAGATTAATCCTTTGTCAGTTGCTTCATTAGCAATATTTTCTCCCATTCTGAACGTTGTCTTTTCATCTTGTTTATGGTTTCCTTTGCTGTGCAAAACCTTTTAAGTTTCATTAGTTCCCATTTGTTTATTTTTTTTTATTTCCATTTCTATAGGAGGTGGGTCAAAAAGGATCTTGCTACGATTTATGTCATAGAGTGTTCTCCCTATGTTTTCCTCTAAGAGATTTATAGTGTCTGGCCTTACACTTAGGTCTTTAATCCATTTGGAGTTTATTTTTGTGTAGGGTGTTAATAAGTGTTCTAATTTCATTCTTTTACAT
Source organism: Grampus griseus (assembly GCF_964374135.1). Lineage (NCBI taxonomy): Eukaryota > Metazoa > Chordata > Mammalia > Artiodactyla > Delphinidae > Grampus > Grampus griseus. The sequence continues at coordinate 71,470,230 of NC_139009.1, read as the reverse complement.
GTAGCTGTCCAGTTTTCCCAGCACCACTTACTGAAGAGGCTGTGTTTTCACCATGGTATATTCTTGCCTCCTTTATCAAAAATAAGGTGACCATAAGTGTATGGGACTATCTCTGGACATTCTATCTTGTTCCATTGATCTATATTTCTGTTTTTGTGCCAGTACCATATTGTCTTGATTACTGTAGCTTTGTAGTATAGTCTGAAGTCCGGGAGCCTGATTCCTCCAGCTCTGTTTTTCTTTCTCAAGATTGATTTGGCTATTCGGGTTTTTTGTGTTTCCATACAGATTGTGAAATTTTTTGTTCTAGTTCTGTGAAAAATGCCATTGGTAGTTTGATAGGGATTGCATTGAATCTGTAGATTGCTCTGGGTAATATAGTCATTTTCACAATGTTGATTCTTCCAAACCAAGAACATGGTATATCTTCTCCATCTGTTAGTATCATCTTTAATTTCTTTCATCAGTGTCTTATAGTTTTCTGCATATAGGTCTTTTGTCTCCTTAGATAGGTTTATTCCAAGTAATTTATTATTTTTGTTGCAATGGTAAATGGCAGTGTTTCCTTAATTTGTCTTTCAGATTTTTCAACATTAGTGTATTGGAAAGCCAGGGATCTCTGTGCATTAATTTTGTATCCTGCTACTTAACCAGATTCATTGATTAGCTCTAGTAGTTTTCTCGTAGCATCTTTAGGATTCTCTATGTATAGCATCATGTCATCTGCATACAATGAGAGTTTTACTTCTTCTTTTCCCATTTGGATTCTTTTTATTTCTTTTTCTTCTCTGATTGCTGTGGCTAAAACTACCAAAACTATGTTGAATAATAATAGCCAGAGTTGACAACCTTGTCTTGTTCCTGATCTTAGAGGAAATGGTTTCAGTTCTTCAATGTTGAGAAGATGTTGGCTGTGGGTTTGTCATACAAGGCCTTTATTATAATGAGGTAAGTTCCCTCTACACCTACTTTCTGGAGGGTTTTTATCATAAATGGGTGTTGAATTTTGTTGAAATCCTTTTCTGCATCTATTGAGATGATCATATGATTTTTCTCCTTCAAATTCTGAATATGGTGTATCACATTGACTAATATGCATATATGAAGAATCCTTGCATTCCTGGGATAAACCTCACTTGATCATGGTGTATGATCCTCTTAATATGTTTTTGGATTCCATTTGCTAGTATTTTGTTGAGGATTTTTGCATCTATGTTCATCAGTGATATTGGCTTGTAGTTTTCTTTCTTTGTGACCTCTTAGTCTGGTTTTGGTATCAGGGTGAGGGTGACCTCATAGAGTGAGTTTAGGCATGTTCCTTCCTCTGTTATATTTTGGAAGAGTTTGAGAGGGATAGGTTTTAGCTCTTCTCTAAATGTTTGATAGAATTCACCAGTGAAGCCATCTGGTCCTGGGCATTTGTTTGTAGGAACATTTTTAATCACAGTCTCAATTTAAGTGTTTGTGATTTCTGTTTATATTTTGTTTCTTCCTGGTTCAGTCTTGGAAGGTTGTGCTTTTCTAAGAATTTGCCCATTTCTTCTAGGTTGTCCATTTTATTGGCATAGAGTTGCTTGTAGTAATCTCTTATTGTCCTTTGTATTTCTGCAGTGTCACTTGTTACTTCTCCCTTTTCATTTCTAATTCTATTGATTTGAGTCTTCTCCCTTTTTTTCTTCATGAGTCTGGCTAATGGTTTATCAATTTTGTTTATCTTCTCAAAGTACCAGCTTTTAGTTTTATTCCTGTTTGCTACTGTTTCCTTCATTTCTTTTTCATTTATTTCTGATCTCATCTTTATGATTTCTTTCCTTCTACTAACTTTGGGGTTTTTTTCTTCTTCTTTCTCTAATTGCTTTAGGTGTAAGGTTAGGTTGTTTATTTGAGATGTTTCTTGAGGTACAATTTTATTGCCATAAGCTTCCCTCTTAGAACTGCTTTTGCTGCATCCCATAGGTTTTGGGTCATTGTGTTTTCATTGTCATTTGTTTCTAAGTAGCTTTTTGATTTCCTCTTTGATTTCTTCAGTGATCTCTTATTTAGTAGTGTATTGTTTAGCCTCCATGTATTTGTATTTTTTACAGATTTTTTTTCCTGTAATCAAGATCTAGTCTCATAGCATTGTGTTTGGAGAAGAAACTTGATGCAATTTTAGTTTTCTTAAATTTACCAAGTCTTGATTTGTGACCCAAGATGTGATCTATCCTTGAGTATGTTCCATGAGCACTTGAGAAGAAAGTGTATTCTGTTGGTTTTGGATGGAATGTCCTATAAATATCAGTTGTTCATCTTGTTTAATGTATCATTTAAAGCTTGTGTTTCAGGCTTCCTTGAAGTGGTTGGGGAAGTGCAGTGGTTAAGAATCTTCCTGCCAATGCAAGGGACACAGGTTCACGCCCTGGTCCAGGAAGATCTCACATACCTCAGAGCAAAAAAGCCCACAGGCAACAACTACTGAGACTGTGCTCTAAAGCCTGTGCTCCACAACAAGAGAAGCCACATGAGAATCCCATGGGCACCACAGGGAAGAGGAGGCCCTGCTTGCCTGAAGACCTAATGCAGCCAAAAATCAATACATAAAATAAGTAAAGCTCATGTTTCCTTATTTATTCTCATTTTGAATGATCTGTCCATTGGTGAAAATGGGGTGTTAAAGTCCCCTTCTGTGATTGTGTTACTGTCGATTTCTCGTTTTATAGCTGTTAGCTTTTGCCTTGTTTATTGAGGTGCTTCTATGTTGGGTGCATAAATATTTACAATTGTTATATCTTCTATTTGGATTGATCCCTTGATCTTTATGTAATGTCCTTCTTTGTCTCTTGTAATAGTCTTTATTTTAAAGTCTGTTTTCTCTGATATGAGAATTGCTCCTTCGCTTTCTTTTGATTTCCATTTGCATGGTATATCTTTTTCCATCCTCTATCTTTCATTCTGTATGTGTCCCTAGTTCTGATGTGGGTCTCTTGTAGACAGCATATATACAGGTCTTGTTTTGTATCCATTCAGCCAGTCTATATCTTTTGGCTAGAGCATTTAGTCCATTTAAATTTAAGGTACTTATTGATATGCATGTTCCTATTACCATTTTCTTAATTGTTTTGGGTTTGTTTTTGTAGGTCTTTACCTTCCCCTTGTGTTTCCTGCCTAGAGAAGTTCCTTTAGTATTTGTTGGAAAGCTGGTTTGGTGGTGGTGATTTCTGTTAATTTTTGTTTGTCTGTAAATATTTTAATTTCTCCATCAAATCTGAATGAGATTCTTGCTGGGTAATCTTGGTTGTTGGTTTTTCCCTTTCATCACTTTAAATATGTCCTACCACTCCTTTCTGACTTGCAGAGTTTCTGCTGAAAGATCAGCTGTTAACTTTATGTGGATTCCCTTGTATGTTATTTGTTGCTTTTCCCTTGCTGGTTTTAATACTTTTTCTTTGTATTTAATTTTTAATAGTTTGATTAATATGTGTCTTGGCATGTTTCTCCTTTGATTTATTCTGTATGGGACTCTCTGTTTCATAGTTACAAGGGGGTCTTTGAGACCATAAGGTTGCAGCTGGCAGATGCTGTTCTGAATATGGCTGGTGGTGTCCTTGGATCTGGTACAGTTAAGAAATTTCAAGCTCTCAGTGGTGTGGGGATGACAAGACCAGATCCTCAATGGCTGTCTGACTCTATTTTTGCATTCCTGCACTGTGCTTAGTCCACTATGATATCAGTTTGGCATCATATGAAATTTCCAGAATAGGCAAATATATGGAGACAGAAAATAAGTTAGTAATTGACTAGGGTTGGGATCACTGGGGAACTATGGGGTGATGACTAATGGGTAAAGGATTTCTTTTTGGAGTGACACAAGTATTCTAAAATTGATTGTGGTGGTGGTTGTACAATTATGTGAATATACAAAAATCAGAAAATTGTGCATGTTAAATTTGTAAGTTATATCTCAGTAAATCCATTATCAACAACAAAAAACTATGTAAGCAGCTAGTTTTTGCCTTCTTCCCTCTGCTTCTGAAAAATAATTTCATATGTCAGAAATGTAAAACTGCAATCTTTAAAACATTCTTTTATGGAATGTATTTTTCTGATTATAATTAGCTGCTTTTATGAAAAAAAATGTATTTAAAGAGATCATTAAAGTACTGGTTTAAGGCTGTCTTAGTTTTGACTGCTTAAGAGAATTTTCTGTAATATTTGCTGCCTTGTTTTAGGAGTTTCTTTCAATTCTCTTTGTGTTTGCTGTGCATTGTTTAATTCTTGATGTGTAACTACTTTAAGCCTTCCACAATATTGGGAATACTGCTAATTTCACAAACTCTTGATGTAACTAATTCACAAAATTATGAGCAGTGGTTAGTTGTTCTCACTCCCTTCACAATTTTAGTAATCTCTATAACAGAACATGAATATAATTAACTATTCTTTTGTTCAAAATATTCGCAGCATTTTCCTATCCACTCTGCCTCTTCCCCCTTATCTTTAGTGAAGTGAGACTATCAACTGATATCTGGCTTTTGTTCACATCTTATTAAAATAACAGTAGAAAATCTTTGTCCAAGACATAACTTGCATTGATATTTGAGACAGTTTAGTAAAGAGGAAAAATTGTCTATACAAAAATGATTTGAAGCTGATACATACACATCCAAATTAAAAACTGTTTATTACTATGGAGAGCATTTTAAAATCAATGAATAACCATCTCTTGGGCTGGCAACCAAGATGGTGAGTAAAAAGACCCTGAGTTCATCCCTTCTCACAGGTACATGGAAACAAAAAATATTTGTAAAACAACCATCGGTGAAAAAGCCTGAAGCCTACCAGAAAAGTTCTTCTACAGCTAAAGATATAAAAAGATGGGTAAGAGGAGTGGAGTCACTATATAATCAAGTCCCATACCCGAGGGTCAGTGACCCACAAATGAGATAATAATTACAATTGCAGACGTTCTCCCAAAGGAGGTTCAAGCCCCATGTCGAGCTCCCCAGCTCTGGGGCCCTAGGGTGGGAAGATGAGTCCCCAGAACATTTGGTTTTGAAGGCCAGTGGGGCTTAATTTCAGTAGTCTCAGAGGGCTAGGGGAAATAGAAACTTAATTCTTAAAGGAAAGTGTGCACACAAAATCTCACATCCTCCAGGGCTCAGGAAAGAAGCAGTAATTTCATAGGCGCTTGGGTCAGACCTACCTTCTCAAATTGGACAGTGTCCTGAAGAGGCAGGAGGTACTTGCAGTTCACCCAGAGTACATAGGTACTGGTGGCAACTATTTTGGGGATTGTTCTACCACATGAACAATGATGCTGGCAAACACTATTTTGAAATCCACTCTCTAGCTTATTAGCCCAGGACCCAGCCTTGTCTTGGCCTGGTAGCTTGTATCTAAATACCAGTGCTGGGGTGTGTCAGTCTAAGCAACTAACTAGGTATGGATACAGCCCATCCACTAGGAAACAGGCTGCATTAAGAGCCCCTGAGCGCACAGCCACTGTTGGACATGGCCCTGCCTACAGAGGGCCCAGGACCCAACATGATACACCAGGGCACAGGCACTAGAGGGAGAACACCCAGTGCCTTACTTCCAAAGATCATGGGACCTGCTCCACACACCATGGGGCAGGCACCAGCCTTAGAACCCCCTGGGCCCTAATCCTACCCTCCAAGAAGTCTACTCTACCCCTAGGGCCAGTTTTACCCACAAACAGGCAGACACCAGCAGCAAGAAAACTGCAACCCAAGTAGCCTGTGGACAAAACCCATCCACTAACAGGCCAGATCCTTTCCTGGGACTGAATGGGCCTTGGCCCCACCCAATACCAGGCCCACACAAGCTTTGGGACACCCTAGATCCCAACTATGTCAGAAACTGACTATGTCAGAAACTAACTATATCAGAAGCTGGGCCCACCCACCAGCAATTCAACAACATTTCTGCATCCGTGAGATATGCAATCAGACCCCAGGACTGGGTCTGCCCACCAGTAAGTTAGCACTAGCCCCAGGACCTAGTTTCACACACCAGTGAGGAGGCAACAGCCCTGGGGTCTCCTGGATCCTGACCTCACCCACCAGTAAGCCAACAAGAGACTCAAGGCGCCTCCAGGGTTCCAGTCAGCCACCTCATGATCCAGTCCTACCAACCAGAGGCTGGCAGCCTCTAAACAAGTTGGGGCCTGGGAACCAAACAGACTAGGGGCCAACCAAACCTATCAGACTGCTCACAGTGTCAGCCTAACACAAAAAAGACACACACAAGTCTTATGGGGGAACTTCTAGAGCATATAGCTCTGGTGATGAGAGGGGAGTTCATTGCTGGGATACACAGAAATACTACAAATGGCCATGTCTCCAAGGTCAGAAAACTTAATCAATCAACCTACTAGACACATAAGAATAAAAACAGCAACTTAGGCAAAATGAGGCAGCAGAGGAACAGGTTCTAAATGAAAGGACAAGATGAAACCCCAGGAGAGAACTAAGTGAAGTAGAGATAAGCAATCTACCTGAGAAAGAGTTGAGGGCAATGATCATAAAAACGATCAAAGAACTCAGGAGAGGAATGGATGCACATAGTGAGAAGTTAGCAGTTTTTAGCAAAGAGTTAGAAAACATAAAGAACAATCAAACATAGATAAAGAAAGAATACAACAACTGAAATGAAAAATACACTAGAAGTCATCAACAGTAGACAAAATAATACAGAGATCAGTGAGCTGAAAAACACAGTAGTGGAAATCAGTGATGCTAAAGAGAAAAAAAGAAAAAAGAATGAAAAGAAATGAGAACAGTTTAAGAGACTTCTGGAACAAGTTTAAGCACACTAATATTCACATTGTAGGGGTCCCCTAAGGAGAAGAGAGTAAAGGGTTGAGAACATATTTGAAGACATAATAGCTGAAAACTTCCTTAACCTATGAAAAGAAACAGAAATCCAAATCCAAGAAGCACAGAGAGTCCCATATAAGAATAACTCAAAGATGAACACACCATGACGTATTATAATTAAAATGGCAAAATTAAAGATAAAGAGAGAATATTAACAGCAGCAAGGGAAAAGCAACAATTTATATACAAGGGAACTCCCATAAGGATGTCAGCTGACTTTCTTTAAAAGGAAACTTTTTTATAAAGTTTTTAAAGAGTTTCTTTCTTTAAAAAAAAAAAAAAAGTCTGCAGGCCAGAAAGAAGAGGCATGATATATTTAAAGTGATGGAAGGGAAACATCTACAACAAAAATACTCTACCTGGCAAGTCTCTCATTCAAAGTTAATAGTGGGCTCAAAAGCTTTACAGACAAGGAAAAGCTAAAAGAGTTCAGCACCACCAAACCACATTTACAAGAAATGTTAAAGGGACTACTCTAAGGAAAAAGAAAAGACCACAACTAGAAACATAATAATTAGGGAAGAAAAAAAAACTCATCTGTAAAGTCAAATACAGGGTAAAGTTATGAAACCATCCATGAACAAATCTAGTAAGAATATTAAAAGAAAAAATTAGGAAAATCATTCATATACACATTAAGCAGTTAGGGGATACACAAACTATTAGAAGTAAAATATAATATCAAAAGTGTAATCATGAGGGGAGGGGAGTACAAATGCTGAGGGGTTGTTAAAATGCATTTGAAATGAAGAGATCAGCAACTTAAAGCAATCATGTATATATACCGATTTTTATATATAAACCTCATGGTAATGACAAACAAAAATTCTACAGAATATACATACATGAAAAAGAAAAAAGAATCCAAATATATCACTAAAGACAGTCATCAGAAAAGAGAAGAAGAAAAGAACAAAAAAGACCTATAAAACCACCCCCAAATAAATAACATAATGGCAATAAGAATATACATATCAACAATTTGTTTAAGTGTAAATGGACTAAACACTCTAACCAAAAGACATAGAAGAGCTCAATGGATACTAAAACAAGACCCATATATCCATATATAAGCTGCCTACAAGAAACTCACTTCAGATCTAAAGACACACACTGCAAGTGAGAGAATGGAAAAGGTATCCCATGCAAATGGGATTCAAAAGAAACCTGGGGTAGCAATATTTATATAAGAGAAAATAGACTTTAAAATAAGAATGTTACTAGAGACAAAGAAGGATATTACATAATGATCAAGGGATCAATCCAATAAGAAGATAATATATATGTACCAGTATAGAAGTACTTAAATACATCAAGCAAATATTAACAGAAATTAAGGGAGAAACTGAAGTAATGCAATAATAATAGGGACTTTAACAACCCACTTACATCAATGGATAGATCATCCAGACAGAAAAAAAAAATAAGGAAACATTGGCCTTAAATGACTCACTAGACCAGATTGAGTTAATAGATTTATACAGAGCATTTCATCCAAAAACAGCAGAATACACATTATTTTCAAGTGCATATGGAACATTTTCCAGGATAGATCACATGCTAGGCCATAAAACAAACCTCAGTAAATTTAAGAAAATTGAAATCATATCAACCATCTTTTCTAACTACAGTACTATGAGACTAGAAATCAACTACAAGGAAAAACTGCAAAAAATGCAAACACATGAAGACTAAACAAAATATTACTAAACAACCAATAGATCACTGAAGAAATCAAATAAAAGAATCAAAAAGTACCTGGAGACAAATAAAAATGGAAACACAAAAATCCAAATTTTATAAGATGCAGAAAAAAATAGTTCTAAGAGGGAAATTTATAGCAATACAAGTTTACCTTAGGGAAAATAAATCTTAAGTTAACAACCTAACCTTACACCAAAAGGATGTAGAAAAAGAAGAACACACAAAATCCAAAGTTACTTATGGAAAGAAAACATAAAGGTCAAATCAGAAATAAAATATAGAGTTAAAAAAATAGGATCAATGAAACTAAGTGCTAGTTCTTTGAAAATATAAACAAAATTAATAAAACTTTAGCCAGAATCATCAAGAAAGAAAAGAGAGCACAAATCATAAAAGCAGAAATGAAAAACAAGTTACAACTGACACAACAGAAATACAAAAGATCATGAGACTACTAGAAGCAACTAAACAATAAAACGGACAACCTAGAATATATGGACAAATTTCTAGAAATCTGCAATCTCCCAAGACTGAATCAGGAAGAAGTAAAAAATATGGACAGACCCACTGCCAACAGTGAAACTGAATCAGTAATAAAACAACTCCAACAAACAAAATTCCAGGACCAGATGGCTTTACATGTAAATTCTTCCAATCCTTCAAAGAAGTATTAACACCTATTTTCAAACTAATCTAAAAATTTTCAGAGGAAAGAATGCTGCTGATTTCATTCTATGAGACCAGCAACACCCTGATAACAAAACCAGACAAAGATACCACAAAAAAAAAAAAAAGAAAGAAAGAAAATCACAGGCCAATATCACTGACGAACATGATGCAAAAATCCTCAACAGAATATTAGCAAACCAAATTCACCAATACTTGAAAAGGTTCATACATCAAGATCAAATGGGATTTAACCCAGATATGCAAGGATTTTTCAATATTCATCAATAAATCAACGTGATACTCCACTTTAACAAATTGAAGAATGAAAATCATAAGATCCCCTAAAAAGATGCAAAAAAAATATTTAACGAAGTTCAACATCCATTTATGATAAAAACTCTCCAGAAAATGGGTGTAGAGGGAATATTCAACATAATAAAGGTCACATATGACAAGCACACAGCTAATATCATGCTCAGTGATGAAAAGTTGAAAGCATTTATTGTGAGATCAGGAACAAGATAAGGAGGACCAATGTAACCACTTTTATTCAACATAATATTGGAAGGCCTAGTCACTGCAACCAGACAAGGAAAGAAATAAAAGAAATCCATAATGTAAAGGAAGAAGTAAAACTGTCACTATTTGTGGAACACATGATACTATACATAGAAAATTCTAAAGACAACACCAGAAAACTATTAGAGCTCATAAATGAATTTAGTAAAACTTCAGGATACACAATTAATATATAGAACTATGTATATACTACTATGTATAGTATAATATACACTATGTATATACTATACAGTATATACTATGTAATATATACTATGTATATACTATACTATATACTATACTAGTATAGTATATTCATAGTATATACTATACTAGTATAGTATATACTATACTAATATGCAGAACTATGCTGCATTTCTATACACTCACAATGAACTATCAGAAAGAGAAATTAAAGAAAAAAAATAATGTATAATCTCATCAAAAAGAATAAAATACCTATGAATAAACCTACCTACAGAAGATACAAACCTGTACACAGAAAAATCTAGTAATACATTGATGAAAGAAATTGAAGATAACACAAAAAGATGAAAAGGTATACCATGTTTACGATTTGGAAGAATTTATATTGTTAAAAAGACAATACTACCAAAGGCAACCTACAGATTCAATGTAATCCTTATCAAATACCAAGGGCATTTTTTCACAGAACTAGAACAAATAATTCTAAATATTCTGTGGAAACAAAAAATACCCCAGAGGGGGGAAGATGGTGGAAGAGTAAGACACGGAGATCACCTTCCTCCCCACAGATACATCAGAAATACATCTACACATGGAACAACTCCTAAAGAACACCTACTGAACGCTGGCAGAAGACCTCAGACCTCCCAAAAGGCAAGAAATTCCCCACGTACCTGGGTAGGGCAAAAGAAAAAAGAATAAACAGAGACAAAGGAATAGGGACGGGACCTGCACCAGTGGGAGGGAGCCATGAAGGAGGAAAGGTTTCCACACAACAGAAGCCCCTTTGCTGGTGGAGACTGAGGGTGGTGGAGGCGGGTAGCTTCCCTGGCCTCTGCTGCTGCAGGCTCGCCCCGCACTTTGTACCCTTCCCTCCCCCCAGCCTGAGTGAGGAAGAGCCCCCGAACCAGCGGCTCCTTTAACCCCGTCCTGTCTGAGCAAAGAACAGATGCCCTCCGGTGACCTACACGCAGAGGCAGGGCCAAATCCAAAGTTGAACCCCAGGAGCTGTGCAATCAAAGAAGAGAAAGGGAAATTTCTCCCAGGAGCCTCAGGAGCAGCGGATTAAAGCTCCACAGTCAACTTGATGGACCCTGCATCTGAGGGATATCTGAATGGACATTATTTTATGCTCTTTCTTCCTTTCTCCCTTCCTTCCTTCCTCCCTCCCTCCCGCCCTCCCTCCCTCCCTCCCTCTCTCTCTCTCTCTTTCTTTCTTTCTTTCTTTTTCTTTCTTTCTTTTTCTCTCTTTTATTCTAAGCTGTGTGGATGAAAGGCTCTGGGTGCTCCAGCCAGGAGTCAGTGCTGTGTCTCTGATGTGCAAGAGCTAACTTCAGGACACAGGTCCACAAGAGACCTCCCAGCTCCACGTAATATAAAATGGCGAAAATCTCCAAGAGACTCCATCTCAACATCAACACCCAGCTTCACTCAACGATCAGCAAGCAACAGTGCTGGACAACATATGCTAAACAACTTGCAAGACAGGAACACAGCCCCACACATTAGCAGAGAGGCTGCCCAAAATCATAATAAGTCCACAGACACCCCAAAACACACCACCAGACGTGGACCTGCCCACCAGAAAGACAAGATCCAGCCTCATCCACAAGAACACAGGCACTAGTCCCCTCCACCAGGAAGCCTACACAACCCACCGAACAAACTTTAGCCACTGGGGACAGACCCCAAAAACAACGGGAACTACGAACCTGCAGCCTGCAAAAAGGAGACCCCAAACAGTAAGATAAGCAAAATGAGAAGATAGAAAAACACACAGCGGATGAAGGAGCAAGATAAAAACCCACCAGACCTAACAAATGAAGAGGAAATAGACAGTCTACCTGAAAAAGTATTCAGAATAATGATAGTAAAGATGATCCAAAATCTTGGAAATAGAATGGAGAAAATACAAGAAACATTTAACAAGGACCTAGAAGAACTAAAGATGAAACAAGCAATGATGAACAACACAATAAATGAAATTAAAAATACTCTAGATGGGATCAATAGCAGAATAACTGAGGCAGAACAACGGATAAGTGACCTGGAAGATAAAATAGTGGAAATAAATTCTGTAGAGCAAAATAAAGAATAAAGAATGAAAAGAAATGAGGACAGTCTCAGAGACCTCTGGGACAACAGTAAACGCACCAACATTCGAATTATAGGGGTTCCAGAAGAAGAAGAGAAAAAGAAACGTACTGGGAAAATATTGGAAGAGATTATAGTTGAAAACTTTCCTAATATGGGAAAGGAAATAGTTAATCAAGTCCAGGAAGCACAGAGTCCCATATAGGATACATCCAAGGTGAAACATGCCAAGACACATCATAATCAAATTGTCAAAAATTAAATACAAAGAAAGCATATTAAAAGCAGCAAGGGAAAAACAACAAGTAACACACAAGGGAATCCCCATAAGGTTAACAGCTGATCTTTCAGCAGAAACTCTGCAAGCCAGAAGGGACTGGAAGGACATATTTAAAGTGATGAAGGAGAAAAACCTACAACCAAGATTATTCTACCCAGCAAAGATCTCATTCAGATTTGAAGGAGAAATTAAAACATTTACAGACAAGCAAAAGATGAGATAGTTCAGGACCACAAAACCAGCTTTACAACAAATGCTAAAGGATCTTCTCCTGGCAAGAAATACAAGAGAAGGAAAAGATCTACAATAATAAACCAAAAACAATTAAGAAAATGGGAATAGGAACCTACATATCGATAATTACCATAAATGTAAGTGGATTAAATGCTCCCAGCAAAAGACACAGACTGGCTGAATGAATGCAAAAACAAGACCCATATATCTGCTGTCTACAAGAGACCCACTTCAGACATAGAGACACATACAGACTGAACGTTAGGGGATGGAAAAAAGATATTCCATGCAAATGGAAACCAAAGGAAAGCTGGGGTAGCAATTCTCGTATCAGACAAAATAGACTTCAAAATAAAGACTATTAGAAGGGACAAAGCAGGACACTACATAATGATCAAAGGATCGATCCAAGAAGAAGATATAACAATTGTAAATATTTATGCACCCAATATAGGAGCACCTCAATACATAAGGCAAATACTAACAGCCATAAAAGGGGAAATCGACAGTAACACATTCATAGTAGGGGACTTTAACACCCCACTTTCATCAATGGATAGATCATCCAAAGTGAAAATAAATAAGGAAACACAAGCTTTAAATGATACGCTAAGGAAGATGGTATTAATTGATATTTATAGGACATTCCATCCAAAAACAACAGAATACACATTTTTCTCAAGTGCTCATGGATCATTCTCCAGGATAGATCATATTTTGGGTCACAAATCAACCCTTGGTAAATTTAAGAAAATTGAACCCATATCAAGTATCTTTTCCGACCACAACACTATGAAACTAGATATCAATTACAGGAAAAGATATGTAAAAAATACGAACACATGGAGGATAAACAATACACTACTTAATAACGAAGTGATCACTGAAGAAATCAAAGAGGAAATCAAAAAATACCTAGAAAAAAATGACAATGGAGACACGATGACCCAAAACCTATGAGATATAGCAAAAGCAGTTCTAAGAGGGAAGTTTATAGCAATACAATCCTACCTTAAGAAACAGGAAACATCTTGAATAAACAACCTAACATTGAACCTAAAGAAATTAGAGAAAGAAGAACAAAAAAAACCAAAGTTAGCAGAAGAAAATAAATCATAAAGATCTGATCCGAAATAAATGAAAAAGAAATGAAGGAAATGATAGCAAAGATCAATAAAACTAAAAGTGGTTCTCTGAGAAGATAAAGAAAATTGATAGACCACTAGCCAGCCTCATCAGGAAAAAAAGGGAGAAGACAAATAAACAGAATTAGAAATGAGAAAGGAGAAGTAACCACTGACACAGCAGAAATACAAAACATCATGAGAGATTACTACAAGCAACTCTATGCCAATAAAATGGACAACCTGGAAGAAAGGGACAAATTCTTAGAAATTCACAACGTGCCAAGACTGAATCAGGAAGAAATAGAAAATATGAACAGACCAATCACAAGCACTGAAATTGAAACTGTGATTAAAAATCTTCCATCAAACAAAAGCCCAGGACCAGATGGATTCACAGGCGAGGTCTATCAAACATTTATAGAAGAGCTAACACCAATCTTCTTAAATTCCTCCAAAATATAGCAGAGGGAGGAACATGTCTAAACTCATTCTACGAGGCCACCATCACCCTGATACCAAAACCAGACAAGGATGTCACAAAGAAAGAAAACTAGAGGTCAATATCACTGATGAACAGAGATGAAAAAATCCTCAACAAAATACTAGCAAACAGAATCCAACAACACATTAAAAGGATCATACACCATGATCAAGTGGGGTTTATTCCAGGAATGCAAGGATTCTTCAATATACGCAAATCAATCAATGTGATAGACCTTATTAACTAATTGAAGGAGAAAAACCATACAGTCATCTCAATAGATGCAGAGAAAGCTTTTGACAAATTTCAACACCCCTTTATGATAAAAACTCTGCAGAAAGTAGGCATAGAGAGAACTTTCCTCAACATAATAAAGGCCATATATGTCAAACCCACAGCCAACATTGTCCTCAATGGTGAAAAACTGAAAGCATTTCCACTAAGATCAGGAACAAGACAAGGTTGCCCACTCTCACCACTCTTCTTCAACATAGTTCTGGAAATTTTAGCCACAGCAACCAGAGAAGAAAAGGAAATAAAAGGAATCCAAATCGGAAAAGAAAAAGTAAAGCTGTCACTGTTTGCACATGACATGATACTATACATAGAGAATTCTAAAGATGCTACCAGAGAACTACTAGAGCTAATCAATGAATTTGGTAAAGTTGCAGGATACAAAATTAATGCACAGAAATCTCTGGCATTCCTATACACTAATGATGAAAAACCTGAAAGTGAAATCAAGAAAGCATTCCCATTTACCATTTCAACAAAAACAATAAAATATCAGGGAATAAACCTACCTAAGGAAACAAAAGATCTGTATACAGAAAATTATAAGACACTGATGAAAGAAATTAAAGATGGTACAAATAGATGGAGAGATATACCATGTTCTTGGATTGGAAGAATCAACATTGTTGAAATGACTCTACTACCCAAAGCAATCTATAGATTGAATGCAATCCCTATCAAACTACCACTGGCATTTTTCACAGAACTAGAACAAAAAATTTCACAATTTGTATGGAAACACAAAAGACCCCGAATAGCCAAAGCAATCTTGAGAATGAAAAATGGAGCTGGAGGAATCAGGCTCCCTGACTTCAGACTATACTACAAAGCTACAGTAATCAATACAGTATGGTACTGGCACAAAAACAGAAAGATAGATCAATGGAACAGGATAGAAAGCCCAGAAATAAACCCACGCACATATGGACATCTTATCTTTGATATAGGTGGCAGAAATGTACTGTGGAGAAAGGACAGCCTCTTCAATAAGTGGTGCTGGGGAAACTGGACAGATACATGTAAAAGTATGAGATTAGATCACTCCCTAACACCATACACAAAAATAAGCTCAAAATGGATTAAAGATCTAAATGTAAGGCCAGAAACTATCAAACTCTTAGAGGGAAACATAGGTAGAACACTCTATGGCATAAATCACAGCAAGATCCTTTCTGACCCATCTCCTAAAGATATGGAAATAAAACCAAAAATAAACAAATGAGACCTAATGAAACTTAAAATGTTTTGCACAGCAAAGGAAACCATAAACAAGACCAAAAGACAACCCTCAGAATGGGAGAAAATATTTGAAAATGAAGCAACTGACAAAGGATTAATCTCCAAAATTTACAAGCAGCTCATGCAGCTCAATAACAAAAAAACAAACAACCCAATCCAAAAATGGGCAGAAGACCTAAATAGACATTTCTCCAAAGAAGATATACAGACTGCCAACAAACACATGAAAGAATGTTCAACATCATTAATCATTAGAGAAATGCAAATCAAAACTACAATGAGATATCATCTCACACCAGTCAGAATGGCCATCATCAAAAAATCTAGAAACAACAAATGCTGGAGAGGGTGTGGAGAAAAGGGAACACTCTTGCACTGTTGGTGGGAATGTGAATTGGTACAGCCACTATGGAGAAAAGTATGGAGGTTCCTTAAAAAACTACAAATAGAACTACCATATGACCCAGCAATCCCACTACTGGGCATATACCCTGAGAAAACCAAAATTCAAAAAGAGTCATGTACCAAAATGTTCATTGCAGCTCTATTTACAATAGCCCAGAGATGGAAACAACCTAAGTGCCCATCATCGGATGAATGGATAAAGAAGATGTGGCACAGATATACAATGGAATATTACTCAGCCATAAAAAGAAATGAAATTGAGCTATTTGTAATGAGGTGAATGGACCTAGAGTCTGTCATACAGAGTGAAGTAAGTCAGAAAGAGAAAGACAAAAACCGTATGCTAACACGTATATATGGAATTTAAGAAAAAAAATATATCATGAAAAACCTAGGGGTAAGACAGGAATAAAGACACAGACCTACTAGAGAGTGGACTTGAGGATATGGCAATGGGGAAGGGTAAGCTGGGACAAAGTGAGAGAGTGGCATGGACATATGTAAAATAGATAGCTAGTGGGAAGCAGCCCCATAGCTCAGGGAGATCAGCTCGGTGAGTTGTGACCACCTAGATGGGTGGGATTGGGAGGGTGGGAGGGAGGGAGATGCAAGGGGGAAGAGATATCGGATCATATGTATATGTATAACTGATTCACTTTGTTATAAAGCAGAAACTAACACACCATTGTAAAGCAATTATACTCCAATAAAGATGTAAAAAAAAAAAAAAATACCCCAAATAGCCAATACAATCTTGGGAAAGAAGAACATAGCTGGAGGAATCATGTTCCCTGGCTTCAGACTACACTACAAAACTGCAGTAATTAAAACAGTATTGCACTGGCACAAAACAGATACATAAGACCATGGAACAGAATAGAGAACTCAGAAATAAACCCACACACTTTGGTAATTAATCTATAACAAAGGAGGCAAGAATATACAGAGGAGAAATGACATTTTTTTCAGTAAGCAGTGCTGGGAAAACTGGACAGCTGCAAGTAAAATCATGTAATTAGAACATACTCTAACACCATATACAAAAATAAACTCAAAATGGATTAAAGACCTAAATGCAAGATGAGAAAACATAAAACCCTTAGAAGAAAATATAGGAATAACACTATTTAACATCAATCATAGCAATACTTTTTGCATCCATCTCCTAAAGCAAAGGAAATAAAAACAAAAGGAAACAAATGGTACCTAATTAAACTTAAAAGCTTTTGCATGTCAAAGGAAACCATGGACAAAGTGAAAAAAATTCTACTGAATGGGAAAAACCATTTGCAAATGCCATGACCAATAAGTGGTCAATATTCAAAACACATAAAAAACTTGTACAACTCAGTACTAAAGAACACCCCCAGTTAAAAAATGAGAAGATCTGAACAGATATTTTTTTCAGAGAAGACACACAGATGGCCAACTGGCACATGGAAAGATGCTCAGTGTCACTAGTCATCATGGAAATGCAAATCAAACCCAGAATGAGATATCACCTTACACCTGTCATGATGGCTGTCATGAAAAGAAAAAACACAAATAGCAAATATTGGCAAGAATGTGGAAAAAGTGAACCTTTGTATAACATTAATGAGGTATAAATTTGCATAGCCACTGTGTATGGATGTTTCTCAAGATACTAAAAATAGAACTATCATATGACCCAGCAATTCCACTTTTGGGTATATATCTGAAAAAAAAAAAAAAAAACTGTTCAAAAAGATACATGCACGTTGATATTCACAGAAGCATTATTTACAATTGCCAAAGTATGGAAGCAACCTAAGTCCATCAACAGGTGAATGGATAAAGAAGAGGTGGTATATCTGTACAATGGAATACTACTCAGCCATACAAAAAGAATGGAATTTTGCCATTTGTAACAACATGGATTGACTTGGAGAGTATTATGCTAAGTGAAATAAATCAGACAGAGAAAGGCAAATACTGTATGATATCATTTATATGGAATCTAAAAAATAAAACAAACTAGTGAATATACCAAAAAAGAAACAGACTCACAGATACAGAGAACAAACTAGTGATTACCAGTGGTGAGAGTGGAGTGGGAAGTGGCAAGACAGGGGTGGGACATTAAGAGAAACAAGCTACTATGTATAAAATAAATAAGCCACAAGGATATATTGTATAACATAGAGAACATAGCCAATATTCTACAGTAACTATAAATGGAATATAACTTCTAAAAATTGCAAATCACTTTTTTACATCTGAAACATAGAATGTTGTACACCAACTATACCTCAATAAAATATAAATAAAATAAAATATGACACTTGAAAACAAAAAATATATATAAATAAAATTAATAGCATGTTGTGAGTGAATTCAGCTGTTTCATTTTCACTTATTTAAATTTATTCAATTTACCTAGGTGTGTTTCCATATTAATTATGTTACATCTCTAATATATTTTCTTTCCAGAACTTAATCCTCGAGAATTGAAGACTACTAGGTATTTGTTAGGAATGCTTGCTTTTCAAATATCACTACTACTGCATGTAGATAGGACAAAGTTTAAATTATTTCTTACCTCAGTAAAGGAAAATACTACCTCAGCAAGGCCTTTATAATATTTCCCAGGGAAAACAAGGACAAGGTCAAATTTATTGAAATTTTGAAGTTTAGTTGAAGGCAAATCTCTTATTATGAGATTTAGTTAAGATTGGTAAAAAATAAAATAAAATTTATGATTTGGGAGAAAAACAAAGCAAACTTCTGAGGCCAAAAGTTCAGTGCAATTGGGATGTCTGGTGATTCTATTAAGAGTTAATGAGTCAGAGGGACCTTGAAGATGGCGGAAGAATAACACGCGGAGATCACCTTCCTCCCCACAGATACACAAGAAATGCATCTACACGTGGAACAACTCCTACAGAACACCTACTGAAGGCTGGCAGAAGACCTCAGACCTCCCAAAAGGCAAGAAACTCCCCACGTACCTGGGTAGGGCAAAAGAAAAAAAAGAAAAAACAGAGACAAAAGAATAGGGACGGCACCTGCACCAGTGGGAGGGAGCTGTGAAGGAGGAAAAGTTTCCACACACTAGGAAGCCCCTTCGCAGGCGGAGACTGTGGGAGGCGGAGGGGGGAGCTTCAGAGCCGCAGAGGAGTGCACAGCAAAGGGGTGCGGAGGGCAAAGCAGGGAGATTGCCGCAAAGAGGATCGGTGCCGACCGGCACGCACCAGCCCAAGAGGCTTGTCTGCTCACCAGCTGGAGCGGGCGGGGCTGCGTGCTGAGGCTCGGGTTTTGGTCGGAGCACAGGGAGAGGGCTGGTGTTGGCAGCTTCAACATAGCCTGAAGGGGTTAGTGCACCACGGCTAGCCGGGAGGGAGTCCGGGGAAAAGTCTGCACCTGCCGAAGAGGCAAGAGATTTTTTCTTCTCTCTTTGTTTCCTGGTGCGCGAGGAGAGGGGTTTAAGAGCATTGCTTAAAGGAACTCCAGAGACGGGCGCGAGCCGTGGCTAAAAGCGCGGACCCCAGAGATGGGCGCGAGCCACGGCTAAAAGCACAGACCCCAGGGACGGGCGGGAGACGCTAAGGCTGCTGCTGCCGCCACCAAGGGGCCTGTGTGCGAGCACAGGTCACTATCCACACCCCTCTTCCGCGGAGCCTGTGCAGCCCGCCACTGCCAGGTTCCCAGGATCCAGGGACAACTTCCCCGGGAGAACGCACGGCGGGCCTCAGGCTGGTGCAATGTCACGCTGGCCTCTGCCGCCGCAGGCCCACCCCACACGCAGTGCCCCTCCCTCCCCCTGGCCTGAGTGCGCCAGAGCCCCCGAATCAGCGGCTCCTTTAACCACATCCTGTCTGAGCAAAAAACAGACACCCTCCAGCGACCTACATGCAGAGGCGGGGCCAAATCCAAAGCTGAGCCCATGTGAGCTGTGAAAACAAAGAAGAGAAAGGGAAATCTCTCCCAGCAGCCTCAGAAACAGCAGATTAAAGTTCCACAATCAACTTGATGTACCCTGCATCTGTGGAATACATGAATAGACGAGTCATCCCAAATTGAGGAGATGGGCTTCGAGAGCAAGATCTATGATTTTTTCCCCTTTTCCTCTTTTTGTGAATGTGTATGTGTATGCTTCTGTGTGAGATCTTGTCTGTATAGTTTTGCTTCCACCATTTGTCCTAGGGTTCTATCTGTCCATGTTTTTCTTTTTAATTTTTTTCTTAATAATTAATTTTAATAACTTTATTATACTTTACCTTCTTTCTTTCTTTCTTTCTTTCTTTCTTTCCTTCCTTCCTTACTTCCTTCCTTCCCTCCTTTAGACAACGAATCATCCCAAATTGAGGAGGTGGTCTCTGAGAGCAAGATTTATGATTTTTTCCCCTTTACCTCTTTTTGTCAGGGTGTATGTGTATGCTTCTGTGTAAGATTTTGTCTGTATAGCTTTGCTTCCAACATTTGTCCTAAGGTTCTATCCGTCCCTTTTTTTTTTTCTAAATAATTATTTTTTAATTCAATAATTTTATTATACTTTATTTTATTTTACTGTATCTTCCTTCTTTCTGTCTTTTTTCCTTCCTTCCCTCCTTCCTTCCTTCCTCCCTCCCTCCTTTCTTCCTTCTTGCCTTCTTGCCTGCTTTCTTTCTTTTTCTTTCTTTCTTTCTTTCTTTCTTTCTTTCTTTCTTTCTTTCTTTCTTTCTTCCTTCCTTCCTTCCTTCCTTCCCTCCTTTCTTTCTTTCTTTCTTTCTTTCTTCATACTTCTACTAATTCTCTCTACTTTTTCTCCCTTTTATTTTGAGCCATGTGGATGAAAGGCTCTTGGTGCTCCAGCCAGGAGTCAGGGCTCTGCCTCTGAGGTGGGAGAGCCAACTTCAGGACACTGGTCAAAAAGAAATCTACCAGTTCCACATAATATCAAATGGTGAAAATCTCCCAGAGACCTCCATCTTAACCCCAGCATCCAGCTTCACTCAACGACCAGCAAGCTACAGTGCTGGACACCCTATGCCAAACAACTAGCAAAACAGGAACACAACCCCACCCATTAGCAGAGAGGCGGCCTAAAATCATAATAAGTCCACAGACACCCCAAAACACACCGCCAGAGGTGAACCTGCCCACTAGAGAGACAAGATCCAGCCTCATCCACCACAACACAGGCACTAGTCCCCTCCACCACGAAGCCTACACAACCCACTGAACCAACCTTAGCCACTGGAGACAGACATCAAAAAGAGCGGGAACTATGAACCTGCAGCCTGCAAAAAGGAGACCCCAAACACAGTAAGATAAGCAAAATGAGAAGACAGAAAAACACACAGCAGATAAAGGAGCAAGGTAAAAATGCACCAGACCTAACAAATGAAGAGGAAATAGGCAGTCTACCTGAAAAAGAATTCAGAATAATGATAGTAAGGATGATCCAAAATCTTGGAAATAGAATGGACAAAATGCAAGAAACAGTTAACAAGGACCTAGAAGAAATAAAGATGAAACAAGCAACGATGAACAACAAAATAAATGAAATTAAAAGTACTCTAGATGGGATCAATAGCAGAATAACTGAGGCAGAAGAACGGATAAGTGACCTGGAAGACAAAATAGTGGAAATAACTACTGCAGAGCAGAATAAAGAAAAAAGAATGAAAAAGAACTGAGGACAGTCTCAGAGACTGCGGGGACAACATTAAATGCACCAACATTCGAATTATAGGGGTTCCAGAAGAAGAAGAGAAAAAGAAATGGACTGAGAAAATGTTTGAAGAGATTATAGTTGAAAACTTCCCTAACATGGGAAAGGAAATAGTTAATCAAGTCCAGGAAGCACAGAGAGTCCCATACAGGATAAATCCAAGGAGAAACATGCCAAGACACATATTAACCAAACTGTCAAAAATTAAATACAAAGAAAGCATATTAAAAGCAGCAAGGGACAAACAACAAATAACGCACAAGGGAATCCCCATAAGGTTCACAGCTGATCTTTCAGCAGAAACCCTACAAGCCAGAAGGGAGTGGCAGGACATAATGAAAGTGATGAAGGAGAAAAACCTGCAACCAAGAGTACTCTACCCAGCAATGATCTCATTCAGATTTGATGGAGAAATTAAAACCTTTATAGACAAGCAAAAGCTGAGAGAGTTCAGCAACACCAAACCAGCTTTACAACAAATGCTAAAGGAACTTCTCTAGACAAGAAACACAAGAGAAGGAAAAGACCTATAATAACAAACCCAAAACAATGCAGAAAATGGGAATAGGAATATACATATCAATAATTACCTTAAATGTAAGTGGACTAAATTCTCCCACCAAAAGACACAGATTGGCTGAATGGATACAAAAACAAGACCCTTATATATGCTGCCTACAAGAGACCCACTTCAGACCTAGAGACACATACAGACTGAAAGTAAGGGGATGGAAAAAGATGCCATGCAAATGGAAACCAAAAGAAAGCTGGAGTAGCATTTCTCATATCAGACAAAATAGACTTTAAAATAAGGACTATTAGAAGAGACAAAGCAGGACACTACATAATGATCAAGGGATCAATCCAAGAAGAAGATATAACAATTGTAAATATTTATGCACCCAACATAGGAGCACCTCAATACATAAGGCAAATACTAACAGCCATAAAAGGGGAAATCGACAGTAACACATTCATAGTAGGGGACTTTAACACCCCGCTTTCACCCATGGACAGATCATCCAAAATGAAAATAAATAAGGAAACACAAGCTTTGATACATTAAACAAGATGGACTTAATATTTATAGGACACTCCATCCAAAAACAACAGAATACACATTTTTCTTAAGTGCTCATGGAACATTCTACAGGATAGATCATATCTTGGGTCACAAATCAAGCCTTGGTAAATTTAAGAAAACTGAAATTGTATCAAGTATCTTTTCTGACCACAACGCCATGAGACTAGATATCAATAACAGGAAAAGATCTGTAAAAAATACAAACAAATGGAGGCTAAACAATACACTACTTAATAACGAAGTGATCACTGAAGAAATCAAAGAGGAAATAAAAAAATACCTAGAAACAAATGACAATGGAGACACAACAACCCAAAACCTATGGGATGCAGCAAAAGCAGTTCTAAGGGGGAAGTTTATAGCAATACAAGCCCACCTTAAGAAGCAGGAAACATCTAGAATAAACAACCTAACCTTGCACCTCAAGCAATTAGAGAAAGAAGAACAAAAAAACCCCAAAGCTAGCAGAAGGAAAGAAATCATAAAAATCAGATCAGAAATAAATGAAAAAGAAATGAAGGAAACAATAGCAAAGATCAATAAAACTAAAAGCTGGTTCTTTGAGAAGATAAACAAAATTGATAAACCATTAGCCAGACTCATCAAGCAAAAAAGGGAGAAGACTCAAATCAATAGAATTAGAAATGAAAAAGGAGAGGTAACAACTGACACTGCAGAAATAAAAGAGATCATGAGAGATTACTACAAGCAACTCTATGCCAATAAAATGGACAATCTAGAAGAAATGGACAAATTCTTAGAAATGCACAACCTGCCAAGACTGAATCAGGAAGAAATAGAAAATATGAACAGAACAATCACAAGCACTGAAATTGAAACTGTGATTAAAAATCTTCCAACAAACAAAAGCCCAGGACCAGATGGATTCACAGGCAAATTCTATCAAACATTTAGAGAAGAGCTAACACCTATCCTTCTCAAACTCTTTCAAAATATAGCAGAGGGAGGAACACTCCCAAATTCCTTCTACGAGGGCACCATCACCTTGATACCAAAACCAGGCAAGGATGTCACAAAGAAGGAAAACTACAGGCCAATATCACTGATGAATATAGATGCAAAAATACTCAAGAAAATACTAGCAAGCAGAATCCAACAGCACATTAAAAGGATCATATACCATGATCAAGTGGAGTTTATTCCAGGAATTTAAGGATTCTTCAATATACGCAAATCTATCAATGTGATAAACCATATTAACAAATTGAAGGAGAAAAACCATATGATCATCTCAATAGATGCAGGGAAAGCTTTTGACAAATTCAACACCCATTTATGATAAAAGCCCTGCAGAAAGTAGGCAGAGAGGGAACTTTCCTCAACATAATAAAGGCCATATATGACAAGCCCACAGTCAACATTGTCCTCAATGGTGAAAAACTGAAAGCTTTTCCTCTAAGATCAGGAAAAAGACAAGGTTGCCCACTCTCACCACTCTTATTCAACATAGTTTTGGAAGTTTTATCCACAGCAATCAGAGAAGAAAAGGAAATAAAAGGGATCCAAATCGGAAAAGAAGAAGTCAAGCTGTCACTGTTTGCAGATGACATGATACTATACATAGAGAATCCTAAAGATGCTACCAGAAAACTGCTAGAGGTAATCAATGAATTTGGTAAAGTAGCACGATACAAAATTAATGCACAGAAATCTCTGGCATTCCTGTATAATAATGATGAAAAATCTGAAAGTGAAAGCAATAAAACACTCCCATTTACCATTGCAACAAAAAGAATAAAATATCTAGGAATATACCTACCTAAGGAGACAAAAGACCTGTATACAGAAAATTATAAGACACTGATGAAAGAAATTAAAGATGATACAAATAGATGGAGAGATATACCATGTTCTTGGACTGGAAGAATCAACATTGTGAAAATGACTCTACTACCCAAAGCAATCTATAGATTGAATGCAATCCCTATCAAACTACCACTGGCGTTTTTCACAGAACTAGAACAAAAAATTTCACAATTTGTATGGAAACACAAAAGACCCCGAATAGCCAAAGCAATCTTGAGAATGAAAAATGGAGCTGGAGGAATCAGGCTCCCTGATTTCAGACTATACTACAAAGCTACAGTAATCAATACAGTATGGTACTGGCACAAAAACAGAAAGATAGATCAATGGAACAGGATAGAAAGCCCAGAAATAAACCCACGCACATATGGACATCTTATCTTTGATATAGGTGGCAGAAATGTACTGTGGAGAAAGGACAGCCTCTTCAATAAGTGGTGCTGGGGAAACTGGACAGATACATGTAAAAGTATGAGATTAGATCACTCCCTAACACCATACACGAAAATAAGCTCAAAATGGATTAAAGATCTAAATGTAAGGCCAGAAACTATCAAACTCTTAGAGGGAAACATAGGTAGAACACTCTATGGCATAAATCACAGCAAGATCTTTTCTGACCCACCTCCTAGAGTAATGGAAATAAAACCAAAAATAAACAAGTAGGACCTAATGAAACTTCAAAGCTTTTGCACAGCAAAGGAAACCATAAACAAGACCAAAAGACAACCCTCAGAATGGGAGAAAATATTTGAAAATGAAGCAACTGACAAAGGATTAATCTCCAAAATTTACAAGCAGCTCAATAACAAAAAAACAAACAACCCAATCCAAAAATGGGCAGAAGACCTAAATAGACATTTCTCCAAAGAAGATATACAGACTGCCAACAAACACATGAAAGAATGTTCAACATCATTAATCATTAGAGAAATGCAAATCAAAACTACAATGAGATATCATCTCACACCAGTCAGAATGGCCATCATCAAAAAATCTAGAAACAATAAATGCTGGAGAGGGTGTGGAGAAAAGGGAACACTCTTGCACTGTTGGTGGGAATGTGAATTGGTACAGCCACTATGGAGAAAAGTATGGAGGTTCCTTAAAAAACTACAAATAGAACTACCATATGACCCAGCAATCCCACTACTGGGCATATACCTTGAGAAAACCAAAATTCAAAAAGAGTCATGTACCAAAATGTTCATTGCAGCTCTATTTACAATAACCCAGAGATGGAAACAACCTAAGTGCCCATCATCGGATGAATGGATAAAGAAGATGTGGCACAGATATACAATGGAATATTACTCAGCCATAAAAAGAAACGAAATTGAGCTATTTGTAATGAGGTGGATAGACCTAGAGTCTGTCATACAGAGTGAAGTAAGTCAGAAAGTAAAAGACAAATACCGTATGCTAACACATATATATGGAATTTAAGAAAAAAAAATGTCATGAAGAACCTAGGGGTAAGACAGGGATAAAGACACAGATCTACTGGAGAACGGACTTGAGGATATGGGGAGGGGGAAGGGTGAGCTGTGATAGGGCGAGAGAGAGTCATGTACATATACAAACTAACAAACGTAAGGTAGATAGCTAGTGGGAATCAGCCGCATGGCACAGGAATATCGGCTCGGTGCTTTGTGACAGCCTGGAGGGGTGGGATAGGGAGGGTGGGAGGGAGATGCAAGAGGGAAGAGATATGGGAACATATGTATATGTATAACTGATTCACTTTGTTATAAAGCAGAAACTAACACACCATTGTAAAGCAATTATACCCCAATAAAGATGTTAAAAAAAAAAGGGGGGGGGGGGAATGATCACTGTCCGGTCAGCAAAGAAATCTGAGAAATAGAAGTCTAGCTTGATATCAATAAAATGACACTTCAAGAGAAAAAAAAAAAAAGAGTTAATGAGTCTTTCAGGAAATTCCTGTAATAAAGTTTAAAGTCATTTTCTTGGGCCACAATCTTCTGGAGTTTTTAGTAAAATTATGCTAAAGAAAACAATGGGACAATAAAGGCATATTAATGTAGACAGCAAGCTGAGGGCAGATAATTCTGGTTCTCTATTGTTTTAACATCTTCACAGAAAAGGGCCATTTGAATTTGCTCTTGCATCTTTGAGCCAGATTATAAATGAGAATTAAAAGGGCAGAGGTAATTATACCTATGTCTTTGTGAAAAAAAAAAAAAAAAGAAGAAATAGATTGAGCTATATGTTTTCAGAGAGAAGTGACAGATTGATATATTAATTAAGGGTGTACTATGAAATGAAACAAGGATAAAACATTAATGAAAAAATTTTATGTCATGTAGTAATAAATGTAAATTTTTTACTAAATCAAACAAAGGCAAAATACAGAACATAGGCTATAAGGTACCTGAAAATACAAAATATAATAATTAAATCATATTCAAGTAGCAGTTGGTAAATATCAAGTTTAAGACAGGAAGATATATGATAATACCTAAGTTACATTGGTTAATGCTGGTTTCATCATACTCACATTTAAAAAAAAATAATAGAATAAAATATATATTCCATAATCAAAAACCATGTTATATATATGTGTGTGTGTATATATATGTATATCACCATATTCAATTCAATAAATTTTCAATAAAACTTAACTCATTAATTTTATTATATTATTAGTTATGCTTATGTTTTTTGGTGAGCATCAGTCACAATTAAGAGAAAAAAATATAGGATTCCTCCTAAAGAATCAAGATTTTGAAATCAAGTATAATTTGCTTATTGTGCTTCCAGATACAGGAATGAAGTCCTTACCTATAAAAATTTTATGTTTTCTAGAATCTTAAGATAATTATATTCATCTTTGTCTATTTATGTCCCATTGATTACTATCAGGTTTTGGACTTGTAAGATAATTCAGGAAATATTATGATACCAATTGTGGGGATTTTGCTCATTTAGCTGCAAAGCTTTCAATGCTCAGAGTGGGAAATGCATAACAAAATATGCCAACATGAAGAAGATGTAATAAGAACACTGAATATTTCCCAAAGGAGCAAATTTTGAAACTGGAGTGCAGATATCCTTTGCCTTCTTGTTGCTCTTCTTGCCTCTAGAGTCTGGATAATGATTCCTTTTTGGTACATTTGATAGAGAACAACATTTCAAAACCCAGGAGGATTATAGTAGTATTCACATGTAGTTTTTGAAGAATCTTAATGATTCACTAAAGACCTCTTGGTGTCATGTTTTGGTGCTGCCCTCAGCTGACATCAGTTTGTAGGTCATCATATTAAACATCTCTGTGATAGAGACCGAACCTCCAAGTGATAAGGAACTGTTTGGAAAGATAACGTGGGTGTGGACCAAGAAGATGTGTTGATCTTAAGTCACAAGAGATACTAGATTCAAGAATTGTTGAGCATGGGCCAAATTTTTGAGTGAGTCAAGTATTTATAGGCCAAATTGCAGGGCCTTCAAGTTTGAATAGGGAGGGTGGGTCCTGTGGCCTGCTGGGGAATTACATTTTCTCTGTTGCTGGATAAAAAAAAAAAAAAAAATGAGTGCCATTATTGTAGCATGTTGTAGAATCATCTCTTCTTTGCTTATACGTAACAAAGTTCTCTCATAGCACACTAGGACCCAGAAAGAGGTAAGGAATAACACAGACTGTTCAGACACCCACTAGATAGAATTCTGCACAGTATTTGTGGAAGGTTGGAATTTGATGAGCCTTTCATTTTAAGAAAGAGATACTACTGCAGTATGAGAAAATATAAAACAAATTGATCTTAAAAAACAAAACAAGCAAACATAACACAAAAACTGGAGACCTCAAGTCTTTTCAAATGTATTTCTAAAACAGGGCAAATCAAATAAATATCTCACCAGTGCTTTTCTATAGTTTTTTTTCAAGCATTTCCAACATTCTTAAAGAAAATTAAAAGGGTCAAGAACAAGTCAGGAACATTTCCAAAATTAGCAGGTAAATAAAATTATCCTATTACCTGTCAAAGTTTATTATGAAGCTCAGCATAATTAGTTCTAGGAATTAAAAATTTTGTAATATTTGAATCAATAATGGAAAGGATGAATAGGCCAGAAACAGACTCATGATGACAAAGACAATTATACATATTTGAGAGGAATGTAGTCTATTCAATAAACAGATCTCTAGTGTTGGAAAGAACTTCTTACGCTGGATGAAAATACTTTTCATTCCTGATATTATATTAAAAAATTCAATGTCAACTTTTCATGACTCTCCATGGATTTAAACACATGGAATTTAAGAGCTTCAGTCCCACATTGTCATGAGTATACAACCTTATCACTAAGTTGAGAACCTGGACATTTTCTGTGGGAAACAATGATAAATGCCGAGTTTCTAAAATTGTTTAGTTGCTATGAAAATTCGTATCGGTATTCTTCTTTATTTTTCTTCTGAGTTTAAATAATTAACCAGCATTTGAAGAAATCATATCTAAAACTCATTCTCTCTTTAGTTGGGTCAATAAAGTAGAGCTCCAGAGTGAGTAAATATTTGGTCACTGCAAGAAGGTATGAATCAAAATTCCCAGGTTTGTTTTTTCAATGCTTTAAGCAAACTAATTTCATTTGGATGTTACCTAGAAACCCATTCTAATGCTCAGCCTTTCTCCCTGGCCATGAGTAAAAAGTGGTGAGTAAAGACAAGATTACATACATAATCTTTATATAATCATTTAGAACAGAGCTGGTTTCAAACTCCGGAGCCTTTATAAGAGTAATTACTTAACTCTTATGTTTCAATCCTGGTCTCAGTATTTGTAGGCTTGCAAAACCAAGAAAGTCCCTTATTCACTCAGTTTAAGTGTCTGCCTCTGTAGAATACTAATTATAATACCAATTGTACAGTGAGGGTTAAATGAGATGATATGTGTGAACATTGTGGTCATCAGTGAAATGCTTTCCAAATATGCGAGATGTGATGTTTATGGTACACACAGGGGAGACCTTTAATAGATGTAGCAATAGATTGAGTGATAACAGAGAACCAACTGTAGATGGGATTACTATCAGAGGGAATACCACTGCACTCAGTAGAAAGACACATGTTATCAAATGTCCTCCTCTTTAGGCATTTCTGTAAGATAAGCAATTTGGGTTGCTGGGCAGAAAAAGCACCCTTATCATTTATGATTATATTTTGCCTGCACACCAAGTGAAGTTTTTAATTTTTTTTCAGTAAGTCTAAGGGATTATCTATAAACTTAATGCCTATTTTGAAATGTATAATATTAAATAAATCTGTCACTAAAAACAGAAATTAAATTAATCAGTTCTCTCACTATTGGCAACCAGACATGGTAAGCTATATTTATTTGGCAGGTATGGAATCAAAACAAGAAGGGTCAGAATTTAAAATTTAATGACATCAGGTAAAATCAGCCTAGTGATCCATCTCCACCTTAGAGCTGACTTCTTGGAGGATCATGAATACTCTCAGATTACTGGCTAAGGCTGTCTTCATCTGGACATTGCTAAAACGGTTATTGCTCCTGTTTGACCGTATGTCTCTCGCTTTCATGGCTGTCAAGGATGATCAAACTGCTTGTAACCAATACATTCTCTCTTTAATAATGCTGGTATAAAGAGACCTGTTTTACACTTGGAAATATCTACTCTATTGTGTATCGCTTTTCATCTTAAACTCTGAAGTTTAGTAAGAAGTGTGATTAAATTTGCATATACATCTATGAGCCTCCTAAAAGAGAAAGTATTGGTTTTCTCAGGCTTCTACTTCTGATGCTCCATTTTTCATAGAGTTTATGCAGTGATAAAATGAAGTCCAAGTCAGTACCTAGATGGTTATTGGAAGGCTTGGTTCCATGACCAGCATGAAATAGAGAGAGAGACCATCTCCTGATCTAACATTTAGAATTTCTAAGAGCCACAAATGATTATGAAGTTGATGCACTTCACGTAGATGCCCAGCTAGGGATGGGGTAAGTAGAAACTAAAAATCTGAGTCACTTTAATCACCTAACTTAAACACTGCTAAGAAGTTGCATCCTGCCAGAGGGGTGCCTGTGTCTAATTCGAACCAAAGTGCCAAATAGCATGGTAAAGACTCTGATCTTGAATCTGTTTGGGGATTAAAGAGAATGTGGGATAATTTAAAATTAGGAACTCTAGGGTTTGCAAGGCTGTGGAGAAATCACAGTTGTGTGTAACAAGGGAGTAGACAAGATTTCCGCCTCTCGCCCACCCTAAATCTGATACAACAGGACATGCACTGAGACAAGCAGTAGGATTAGCAGAGGCTTCGTCACAACAGTTGACATGTGTCACACTCTGTTTTCAATAAGCAACCCTGTGGCTGACACAGGATATTCTACTGTTCTCTCTTTGAGAATTCTTAAAGACACTGAGATGCCTTGATATTGTTAGACAAAATGTTTCTTCAAATCTCTCTCTTTCTTACTGCCTGTACTTTCTGGTAATTAGAACAATGTCTCTGGAAGCAGCCATATATTGGTGACAAATTTACCTGGTAGCAATTGAAGTACTTTCTGGTCTGAAGTTTATGAATCTGAATTCCAACTCCCGGAGAGAGAAAGTTACCAGGATTGTGTTTTGTGGTTAAACACCATGGGTAATATTTTTATGCCAAGGAGAGTTAGTCCAGGTGGAGGTAAAATCATTAATGTAGTAGGGAGTTCAGAATATTATGTATATTAAATTAACTGTTTTAAAAACAGGTTTCCTGGGCTTCCCTGGTGGCGCGGTGGTTGAGAGTCTGCCTGCCGATGCAGGGGACACGGGTACGTGCCCCGGTCCGGGAAGATCCCACATGCCGCGGAGCGGCTGGGCCCGTGAGCCATGGCCGCTGAGCCTGCACGTCCGGAGCCTGTGCTCCGCAACGGGAGAGGCCACAACAGTGAGAGGCCCGCATACCACAAAAAAAAAAAGCAAAACAAAATACAAGTTTCCTTGTTTTTCTCTTAGATTGATGAAATATATCACATGTTTTGCTAAGACAGGTAATCAAGCTATCTAGGAGTCTTGCAGAACAAAGAATTATCCTTACTAATTTTATTTTTATGAAATCATTTTTAGTATGTAATTCTGAGAAAAAAATATTTCCTATTTTGGGGGAAAATTTCAGGGTACAACTCAAATGTTCTCAACTTCCTTTTTCTGGGCCAACTGTCCAGTCTTAAAAAGACATCTACCACTAAGATTTTGACATTCGCATTGCACTGCCTATTCAAATGCCAAAAGAATATATCCTACTGTTTGCATTTTGATGCTGTGGAATGCCATTTGAAACAGTTCAAGAGGACAGGTAAAATCAAGTATGGTTTTCCTAATTGCAGTTAGCAACTACAAGATAGTGTCTCGTTTTAAACTGAAGTCATACTTGTCTATTTCCTTAGAAAAGTACATGAAGACTGAGAATTGAATTCTACCAAATCATATGTCTCCAACTTTTTTTATTATGGTAAAATATGCATAACATAAATTTATCTCCTTAATCATTTTAAGTGCACAGTTCAGTGGTATTAAATACATTCATGATGTCATGCTACTATCACCACCATATACCTCCAGAACGCTTTTCACCTTGTAAAACTGAAACTCTATATCCATTAAACAGTAATTCCCCATTCCTCCCCTCCAGCTAACCCCTAGCAACCACAATTCCCTTTACTTTCTCTATTATTTTGACTATTCTAATATCTCATATAAGTGGAATCAGAGTATTTGTCTTTTTCTGCATGACTTATTTCACTTAGCATAATACCCTCAAGGTTTATCCATGTTACAGCTTATGTCATAATTTTCTTATTTTTAAGACTGAATAATATGCCATTTTATGTATATACCACATTTTGCTTATTCACTCATCATCCATCAATGGACACTTGTGTTGCTTCCATGTTTTAGCTATTGTGAATAATGCTGCTATGAACGTGGGTATACAAATATTTCTTTGAAAACTTGCTTTCAATTATTTTGGGTATATACCCAGAAGTGGAATTGCTAAATCATATGGTAATTCTATTTGTGATTTTTGGAGGAACTGTCATACTGTTTTCCACAATGGCTCTACCATTTTACATACTCTGTTTTCAATGAGCAACATGTGGTTGACACTGGATATTCTACAGTTCTCTCTTTAAGAGTCTTAAAGACACTAACCAACAGTGCACAGGATTCTAATTTGTCCACATCCTAGCCAACACTTGTTATTTTCTGCTTTTTTTTTTTTTTCATAGTAGCCATCCTAATGACTGTCAGGTGGTATCTCATTGTAGTTTTGATATTTATTTCACTAAATATTAGTGATCTTGAGCCTCTTTTCATGAGTGTATTGACAATTTGTATATCTTCTTTGGAGAACTAGTTATTCCAGGTCTTTGCCTATTTTTGTATCCAGTTGTTTGCTTTATTGTTGTTAAGGTTTAGAAGTTGTCATATACTCTATGTATTAATCCTTATTAGAGGTATAATTTTCAAATATTTTATCTCACTCTGTGTGTTGTCTTCTTAGTCCATTGATAGTATCTTTTGATGCACACAACTTTAAAATTTTTATGAAGTCTAATTTGTCTTTTTTTTTTTTTTTCTTTTGCTGCCTGTGCCTTTGGTACCATTTTCAAGAAACCATTTCCAAATCCAATGTTGTGAAAAATTTTGCTCTTTTCTTCTATGTGTTTTATAGTTTTAGCTCCTACATTTAGGTATTTGATCCATTTTGAGTTAATTCTTGTATATGGTGTTAGGTAATGGTACAGCATCTTTCATTAGCAGTGGAGCTTCTATTTTCCCCAATCCTTTTGTTAAAAAGATGGCCTTACCCCATTGAATTGCACACTCTTCAAAATCATTTGGCCATATATTTGAGTGTTTATTTCTGGGTTCTCTACTCTGTTCCATTTGTCTCTATGTCTTTCTTTATGCCAGTACCACACAGTTTTGATTAATGTAGCTCTGTAGGAGTTTTGAAATCAGGAATTAAGAGTCCTCCAACTTCAACTTCTTTTTCAAGATCATTTTGGCTATTTGAGGTTGTCCCTTGAGATTCCATATGAATTTTAGGATTTTTTTTCAAAAACAAATATGTAGTTGGATTTTTAATAGGTATTTAACTGAATCTGCAGAACACATTGGGAAATACTGACATCATAACAATACTGCCTTCCAATTCATGAACATGGCATGTTTTATGACTTATTTATACTTTCTTTAATTTCTTTCAGCAATAATTTGCAGTTTTCATCCTACAGATAATTTACCTCCTTAATTCATAAGTATTTTGTTCTTTGGATGCTATTGTAAATTGAACCATTTTCTTAATTTCCTTTTCAGATTGTTTATTTTTAGTGTATAGAAATGCAACTAATTTTTGTGTGTTAAATTTTTATCCTGCTACATTACTGAATGTTTTACCAGTTAACAACTTGTGTGTGTATGTGTGTGTGTGCTATCTTTAGGATTTTCTATATATAAGATCATGTCAACAGTGAACAATTTTATTCTTACTTTCCAATTTGAAAGTCTTTCTTTTCCTTTTCTTGTCTATTGTTGTGGCTAGAAATTCCAATAATATATTGAATAAAAATGGAAAAATCAGACATCTTTGCCTTGTTCCTGATCTCAGAAGAAAAGATTTCAGTCTTTCACCATTGAGTATAATGTTTACTGTGGGTGTTTCATATATGACTTTTATTATGTTGAAGCAGTTTCCTTCTGCTCTTAGTTTGTTGAGTAATTTTATAATAAAAGGGTGGTACATTTTGTCAACTGCTTTTTTGCATTGAGATGAGCATTTTTTTTGGCCATCACTCTGTTAATGTGGTGTATTACACTGAATAATTTTCATATGTTGAACCATCCTTGCATTCCAGGAATAAATCCCACATGGTCCTGTTGCATAATCCTTTCACTATGCTGTTGAATTTGGTTTGTTAGTATTTTGTTAAGGCATTTGCATCAGGGTTTAAAAGGGACATTGATCTGTAGTTTTTGTTTCTTATAGTTGCTTTGGCTGATTTTAGAATCATATTAATTCTGTACTCAAAGAATGGGATAGGAAATTTTCCCTTCTTTTCAATTTTTAGAAAAGTTTCAGCAGCATTGCTGTTAATTATTCTTTAAAGGTTTGGAAGAATTCAAAGACATCAGGTCCAGGGCTGTCCTTCATTAGGAGATTGTTAATTGCTGATTCAGTCTCTTCACCAGTTATAGGTCTATTTAGATTTAGATTTTCTATTTCTTCATGATTTGATCTTAGGTTATATATTTCTAGGAATTTTTCATCTAGGTTATCCAATTTGTTGACCTACCAATGTCACAGTAGTCTCTTATTTTTTTTTTTTAATTTTTGTAGAATTGGTAGTATATCTCCGTTTTCATTTCTGATTTTAGTAATTTGAATATTCTCTTTTTCTTAGTTCTTTTAGCTATCTTTAAGTTGTAATGTTAGATTATTGATTTGAGTTCTTTCTTGTTTTTTAAGCATTTATTAATTTCCCCCTTAATGCTGCTTTCTCTGCCCCATAAGTTTTCATATGTTGTGTTTCCAATTTCATTCCTCTAAGTATTCCTATTTCCCTCTGGTCTTTTCTTTATAGAGCCATTGGTGGTTTGAGTGTGTTGTTTAATTTCCGCAAGTTTGTAATTTTTCCAGTTTACCTTATGTTGTTGATTTCTGATTATAATACATCCTGGTGTGGTTGGAAAAGATACTTTTTGTGATATCTGTGTTTTTAAATCTATTGGGACTTAGTTTGTGGCCTAATATATGGTTTATCCTGGAACGACCCATATGCACTTTAGAAGAATGTTTATTTTGTTGTTGGGCAAAGCATTCTGTAAACATTTGTTAAGATATAATTGGTTTATTGTGTTTTCAAGTCCTATATTTTCTTTCTTATCTACTGTCTGGTTGGTCAATCAATTATTGAGAATAAGGTCTGAAAGTCTCCAACCATTATGGTAGAACTCTCTATTTCTCTCTTCAGTTCTATAAATTTCTGCTTCATATGTTTTAATGGTATATTATTAAATGGCGTGTAAATGTTTATAATTGCTCCATCTTCTTGCTGTACTGAACTTTTCATTAATATAAAATGTACTTTATCTCTTGTAAACTTTTTTGATTTAAAGTCTGTCTGATATTAGTACTAACACCCCTGTTCTCTTTTTTTTTATTTATATGAAATATCTTTATTCATTCCTTTTTCTTTCCAACTATTTGTGTATTGTGATCTAAAGTGAGTCCCTTGTAGACAGCACAGAGTTGGGTCATGTGTTTCTTAATTCATCCTGCTAATCTGTGCCTTTGATTGGAGAATTTAGTCCATTTACATATGAAGTAATTACTGACAAAGAACTTACTTACTGTTGTCATTTTGCTATTTGTTTTCCATGTCTTACAGATATTTTGTTTTCATTTGCTACATTACTGTCTTTTTTTGTGATCAGTTGACTGGAGTGAAACATAAATTCTTTCTTATTTTAATTTATTTAGAACTCAGATGTGATAAATGGATACAAATTACATCTCTGAGATCCAGATTTACAAAATGGTTTTAGTTCATATTTATAACAATTTCATAACAAATAATTTTATACCACTATTGTTGTCATACTATGAATTTCTTTTACTTGGTTAAGTGCATTTGATATATTGAACTCAGAGTCTTAAATTATAATGTGTCCCAAGGAAAACAATCATTCACAAAGAATGTCATTAGAAAGGATGTACAAATTTTGTCAGCTTTAAGGAAGACAAATAAAAATGCAACTTAACTGATCTGGTTATTAAAACAAATCTCAAAATTTTTAATGGAAAGGAATTATATTTCTGCCAATGCAGGAGATTTCTTACTTAGTTTATTTCATAGGTATATAACTTATGGTCAGTTTAAAAAAACTAAACTAAGGGAAAAGTATTTTATGATTATTTTTAAATGGGTCCTTTCTACTTCATAAGCAGAACGTATTGAAGTGGTAGTATCTATCTTCTGGCCACAAGAGCAATCAGGTTCTTTCTCCTTACATCTTGGTATCACCTACTATTATCACTGACTACTCTATATTTAATATTATACTTTTGACCAGCTGTTAATTATTTAACTGTATCTTTATATCTAAAATTTTGAAATAAGTATATAATTAATCCTATTATCCAGCCAGGTAAAATGTCAAGAAAATTATTTTATGAAGGAATGAAGAAGTATTACATTTGAAAAATAATGGAAAACATTTCCCTTGATGAGAAAAAGTAAAAACTTGTAATGCATTTAAGAATTAATTTGAGGGAACTTCTCTGAGATGAGAAAAAAGAAGCATTGAGAGAATTTTCTCACTTGTCCATGCATCCAGCCTGCAAATGACAGTGTTCAGATTTAACTCATGTAGGCTGACTTCAGAATTTGCACTCTGAAATGTTATGCCATATGTTACTAGTAATAGCAGTAACCATATTATATCAATCAACTGATTTATGTACCAGATATTTTATAAATCTTCATCCATATATGATAATTAATATTATGCAATGACTATGTGATGTAGACATTGATATTAACATTTTACCAGTTAAATTTTCTACATCAGAAATCATGTGCTATGTGAATTTCATGTATTGATGTGACCGTGTTTCATCACACAGTTGTACTCAGAGTTGTTCTGGGCATAATAATTTGTAAATCAGAGAGACATATGGAAACAAAGTTTAAAGAATTTTTTGTCTACTAAAAATTACTAGGCAGAGTGGAAGAATTGAACCTTGTTTTAGTTTGTCCATGTTGGATGTATTTGCATTGTATTATATATTTATTCATTGAATGACCTCTATGATTACTCACCTGAGAAAGCTGAGCTAAAAGTAGTGTTAGAAATGATTCTTGCCTTTGAAAGGTGCACACTTAAATTGTGGAGATTAGCTATGTAGACATTTAAAGAACTGATAATTTTATGCCTTGTTTTAGCCTTCAAAATTGCTAACATATGCATCGATATAATCATTTTTCAAGGATTCTTTGTATTTCAAAGTGTAAAAATGAGGAGAGGGAAATGAAGAAAATAAAAGACAAAAGCATTTCAGTACTGTTGTTAAGCCCTTCTACTTCACACCAAGCCATTTTAGTGAATCTTTTCACCATTCCATCACCAGCCAAGAGCTGTTGCAGCTAAAACTTCAGATGGTTCCAGCATAGACCACACAATGTCCTGGTTTCCAGCTGTCTATACAAACCTCAAAGCTGAACTTATGAGACACATAAGTTTATGAGCTTATGCCAGTAAGCTGCTATTCCTTCTTATTTTTCCTATTAAAAAAAAAGAAGTTTTCAAAAAGAATAGAAGAGTTTCTTGTGTCCATTGGCAGTTTATAATGTTTTGGAATCAGAAAAATCAAAGTAAAGCTGGAAATGCTAACTTCTTTTCTTCCTCCTCATACTGAGCCCTAGTGCCCTTTCCTCTCCAGCACTCTTCTTAGACATAAGAATTTTGCTTAGTCTTGGTAAGACTAAGCAGGCTGTACCTCTCATTAAGTATTAGGATTGAGTAATTCCTTGAAGCTTCTGCATATCAAGATGATGAAAGAGAATCAGACTAATCCAAACAGAACAATCAGGCACTGGCTAACTTGGTTGGAGAGAAATTTAGGAGAAATATTACACTGCAATCTAATCTAAAACTCCCCTGCCTATCATAAGCTTAAAGCAGAAAGTGAAATCCTACCCAAAGAAACATAATTTTGAATTAAAACTTCCAGAAACTCCCTAACGATATTCAACAGTAAGAACTGTGCGAAAATCGTCATTACACATTGGAATCTGGATAAAAACAAGTTTGTTGCTAGGGAATAAGATATAGGAGCTGCCCATAGTTTTCCATTTCAAAATATCTGCAAAATACAGTTGTAAGTCTACAACTTGTGGGCCAGGGAAGTGGAACCTAGAAAACAAAACAAACCAAAAATTGTGCTGGGAACTGCTTCACACCTTTCAGTGTTTTATGTCCTTTCTGCCAATTCATAAACCTGGAGGAGAAGGGCAGAGCTGTGTGACTGCAGCGGAGGAAACAAAAATTTACCAATAATTTACCTCAGTCTGCATTTTTTTAATGTTTGAATTGGCCCAATTTCTCCACTACAAGTATCCGTGTGTATAATAATTAATGCTAGAATTATGGAGTTGAGAGGTAGCTTTATAGTTCAGTCTCTTATACACTGCAGGTATTATCTCTTTAGAACTGTACCTCTAGACAACCTTAGGATGGATGTGTTTACTAATTTGTGAGTTAAAGCTGGATCCTTATGCTGACCTCAAAATTCCTTATCTGTAATGTCTACCCATTTGTCCAAATGGAAATATAAAATACCTCACTTCAATCTAACAGCTATTGAAATAGCTAAAAGAACCTGCATTCTTCTATATTTCAACTATGATAAAACACTTTTTAAAACTTCAGAGTCTGTTTTTAGAGCAATTTTAGTTCACAGTAAAATTGAGAGGAAAGTACATAGGTTTCCCATGTACTCCCATGCCAGCACACATGCATAAGTTTGCACAATATCAGTATCCCCCCCAATGGAGTGGTACACTGTTACAACTGATGAACCTAAGTTAACACATCATAACCACCCAAAGTTCATAATTTACCTTAGAGGTCATTTTTGGTGTGGTACATTCTATGACTTATTCTAGACAAATAAGTGCCATTTATTCATCATTATAGTATTATACAAAGTATTTCACTGCTCTAAAAGTACTCTGCTCCACCTGTTCATCCCTTCTCCACCACACCTACCCATGGTAAACACTTATTTAGTGCCTTCATACAGTTTTGTCTTTTCTCAGTGTCATATAGTTGGAATAATATAGTGCGTAGCCTTTTCAGATTGGCTTCTTTTGCCTAGTAATATGCATTTAAGTTTTGTCCATGGCTTGACAGCTCATTTTGTATTAGTGCTGAAAAATCATCCATTGTTTGGATATACCACAGTTTATTTATCCATTCTGAAAATCTCTGCCTTTTAATTGATGCATTTAGATCATTCACTTTCAAAGTAACTATTGATGTAGTTGTACAAATACCTACCATATTTCTTATTATTTTCTTGTCGTGTCTTTGTTCTCTATGTCTCTTTTTGTCTTCTTCATTTTTTCTGTCTTTTGATATTTGAATTGATTTGTGTGATTCCATTTTCTCTCCTTTCCTAACATAGCACGTTTTATTTTTTACTTTTTTATTTGTTGCTCTAGAGTTCACAATACATAATTACAACTCATCAAAATATGCTTTCAAATAACCCCACACTGATTCAGGAGTATTTATTAAGGTATAGTAACAAACTAATACTAATTCCTCCCTCTCATCTCTTACAGCATTGCTGTCATTCAATTCACTTATATACAGGCACACGTAGTACACACATAAATTTAGATAAAACAGTGTTGCTATCATTATTTTGAAAATCTCTAATCTGTATGATCAATGAAAATAAGAAAATAAATGTTTTTATTTTACCTTCACTTATTCCTTCGATGCTCATTCTTTCCTTATGTAGATCCAAGTTTCTGACCTATATAGCATTTTCTTTCTTTCTAAATTATTTCTTTTTAACATCTCCTGCAAGGCACATCTACTAGCAACATATTCCCTCAATGTTTGTTTGGCTGAGGATCTTTTTATTTATTTTTCACCTTTAGAGGAATATTTCACAGGCCACAGAATTTTAGGTTGGTTGGGTTTTTATCTCAACACTTTATTTCACTTCAGTCTCTTCTGGCTTGCATGGTTTCTGAGGAGGAATCAGATGTAATTCTTATCTTTGCTATTCTATATGTAAGGTGTTTTTTTCAACTGGCTTGTTCCAGGATTTTTTTTTTTTTTTCTTATCTTTGATTTTCTGTAGTTTAAAAATCATCATCCTAGGTAACAGCTTTTTGGCATTGATGTTGCTTGGTGTTCTCTGAGATTCCAGGATCTATGGTTTGGTGTCTGACATTAATTTGGGGAAATTCTAAGTCATTATCGTTTCATATATTTTTTTCTATTCCTTTCTCTCTTTTTTCTTTTGGCATTCCATTTTTGCATATCTTATTCCTTTTTTTTTTTCTTTCTGCTTTATAACAAAGTGAATCAGTCATACATAAACATATGTTCCCATATGTCTTCCCTCTTGAGTCTCCCTCCCTCCCACCCTCCCTATCCCACCCCTCCAGGCTGTCACAAAGCACCGAGCCAATATCCCTGTGCCATGCGGCTGCTTCCCACTAGCTATCTACCTTACTACGTTTGTTAGTGTGTATATGCCCATGACTCTCTCTCGCCCTGTCACAGCTCACCCTTCCCCCTCCCCATAACCTCAAGTCCGTTCTATCTTATTCCTTTTGTAGTTGTCCCACACTTGTTGGTTATTACGATTTCCAGTCTTTGTTCTCTTTGCTTACTGGTTTTTGATGATTCTATTGATATACTCTCTAAGTCAGAATTTCTTCCTTCAGCCATGTCTAATCTACTAATAAGCCCATAAAAGGCATCCTTCATTTTTTGAGTATATTTTTATTTCTAGCATTTCTTTTTGGTTCTTTCTTATGATTTCATTTTCTCTGCTTACAGTGCCCATCTATCTTGCATTCTGTTTACCCATTAGCATATTAATCATGGTTGTTTTAAATTTCTGATCTGATAATATCAACTTCCCTGCCATCCTTGTTCTGATACTTGCTCTGTCACTTCAGATTGTGATTTTGCCTTTTGATATGCCTTGTGATTTCTTTTTTACTTGTGATGTTTTCTTAATAGCGAGACATAATGTACTATGTAAAAGGAACCGTTGTAAATAGGCATGTAGCAGTGTGCAGGTGAAGCGTGGGGGCACGGGAAGCATTCTATAGTTCTATGATTAGGTCTCAGGCTT
Source organism: Grampus griseus (assembly GCF_964374135.1). Lineage (NCBI taxonomy): Eukaryota > Metazoa > Chordata > Mammalia > Artiodactyla > Delphinidae > Grampus > Grampus griseus. The sequence goes on along the minus strand of NC_139009.1, from coordinate 71,428,557 downwards.
TTAGTGTACCTATGCATGTGAATTGTGAACGAACGAGTGTTTCTCAGTATTTCTTCTTCCTCTTTGGGCAGGAGAGTATGGTTAGGGTTGGCTGGAGTTGAGTATTTTCTTTCTCCCATTTAGGAGATTAGAGCTTACTGGTGTTGGTTATTTCCTCTTTCACAGATCATTTAGGCCATAATAATACCCCAGAAAGTTAGACTGTGGTTAACTAGTTTCTCCTGAGTTTCTCTTGAGGGCAGGCCTTTATTATAATCATAATCATAATACTGTGGCACATTTCAAAATGGTTTTGTTTCCCTCCTCCCTTCCATAAGCATGAGGGAATTTTTCGCCAATACTATCTTCTCCCTGATGATTGGGTCTCCTTGGAATATTTAACTCTCAGAGTTTTCCACACTGAACTTCCAGTAATTCCTCAATTACAGTTCAGGTTTTCCTACCCTGACACTGGTTTCCATGGAGGTTTCCACCCCATAACCTCATCTTTAGTAAGCTATGATCACCTGTTTCTGCCTGTCTTTTGAACCTTGGAGATAGTGGTTTGCCCTGTATCTTTACCTCTCTTACACATTCTAGAAGAATTGTTGATTTTTAAGTTGGCTGAGCTTTTTACTTGTTGATGGATGGTGTGGTGATGATCAAGCTCCTTACATGTGGAAACAGAAACCAATAAAGCAAATTTATTTTCATTAATTATTATTCAAAAATATTTTCAAAGCTTTCACATTATTGGAAATATTCCTAAATATGTACTCAAATTTTCTAGCAGGACTTTAATAATGAAAATTTCTCTATAAGAAGTTTGTGTATCTTGGTGTCCTTTATAGCTTCATTCAATGTGTCCTCAATATAGTTTACATTCATTAAGTCTTGATGGATAAAGTCTGACCCCTCAACTCTAACATACAGGTAACCAATGAGTTCCTACATTTCAAAAATCATTCTAGTTTTCTAACCTGTCAATTTATTCCCATACTTTAAACACTCTCATACTTATTTTTTACCTGCATTATTGCAATAATTTTCTCATTATTCTTCCTGTTTCACTCTTATTTCATGTTAACCATACTTTACACTGAAGTAAGGATGATCTTACAAATATTAAAATCTAATTATTTCATCCCCCTTATGGAAACTTCATGGCTTCTTATTGTCTTAAAAAATAGAAATGTCCAAGCTGTTTAACCAAGGATATACGGCTCTGGCCAACATTGTTTTCTCAGTTCTTTCCCTTGCCACCTCTTTTCTCACATGCTTTTAGCCAACATTATGCAAACACTTTCACTACACTCTGGTACCGGCAGCCTTGTGACCACAATCCTTTCCCTGCTATGCATTATCTCTTCCTTTTGCTTTCCTTGGTAGTTTGCCCATATTAGCTAATAAATGCCCCCCACTCTAGAAGTTCAGGACAGAGTAGAGGACCTGGAATTTAGTTCTTGTTATACCATTTACTAGGTGTCGGACCCTGGATATGTCACTTATTCCCACTGGATTATTCTTTCCACTCTAAAATTAAATAAATTAAGTAGGTATTTATGTTCAATTTATGGGGTTGATGTGAGGATAAAATGAGATGCAGAAAAAAGTTATCTGAACTTTAATGTGCCATACAGTTAAGAAACATAACTAAGGTGAACATTGCTATGTAGAATCTTCTGGTGGCTTCTCTTCTAATTTCTGCTTTCTTTATTGCTCTATTTGGAAGTTTAAATAAAGCAGGATAAAGAGAAGTAATTTGCTAATCCTTCAATGATGAGACCAGTGCATAGATTTATTACATCAAATGTAATGTTTACATTTTTAAATAACTTGCCAGTGGCTACTTTTTACAAAAAAAAAAAAAAAAAAAAATTCTAGAGATGCTATATTGGGAATTGGAACAAGATCTGAGCATTCTTCTGGGCCTGTGGTGATTTTCAATAAGGTTTCTTCCTATAAGGAGTAAATTGTGTGCAAGCTAAGTGAGTTATGGAAAGAAATGCTTTTTATCTGTCCTTAAAATCATGACACAAATACTGAATATAAAAGAAACCTGCTTTATTTTCTCTTAATTTTCCTTGATATGAGAACCCCTTGGCATATGCTTTTAAGCTGGTATTAATAGAAAAGAAGTCATTTTTAAAACAATCTTTACAACACCAAGAGTGAAGCCAATGTAAACTTCAGGTGACAATGATGCCTCAATTCAGGTTCATCAATTGTGACAAGTGTGCCACTTTGGAGGGATGTTGTTAATGGGAGGCTCTGCATGAATAGGGCCAGGAGATATATGTGAAACCTCTATGTCTTCCACTCAACTTTGCTATAAACCTAAAACTACTCTAAAATATAGTCTATTAAAAATATTTTCCAGAACAGTAAAAAAAAAAAAAGCAATCTCTAAAATGCCCAAGAAATTTATAAAAAGATCTTTTCTCAAAGGGATAAACAGTATGGCTCTACACTTTTTGATCAAATCTCAAAGTCAGAGCTAAGGTACTTATTTGCAACTTATAAGAGATTTAAGACTCAAGGAAGTGAAATACACAACTGAATTGTAACTGATGACAAAATTCATAGGATTTTTTGGGGGGAGGGTGCTTTAAAATACAAAATCTTTATAATAATTTATAATTTATATATTGATTCATAGCATTCTGTTGAAGTGTCTTCTAAGTAGGCTTCCTATGAGGTAGGTTGTTATTCATTTTTTGTTAAGAATATTTTCTGGAGTCATATATCTAGTATATCACAAATCAAAACATCAAATTATAGTGGACTGACATCAAAAGACAGGCAAATCATAATAGCCAGAAGGTATTAACTTTCAAGTCTGTCGTATTCACTTTTGGATAATAGCTGTATATTTTTTTAGTGATATATAAAGTTAAATACAATCAAATCCTATCAAGCTGCAAAACACATAAAAAGTAGCTAATGTATTTTTGGTTTTCATTCTTTTAATTTTCGTATCTATTGTTTCTTCCACTGGAAATCATGTAAAGGAAGTGTTTAAAGTAGACAAAAAAAAAACACTGCTGATAGGTCATATAAAAGTTGATGTGCACTCTCCTGAATTCAGCTCCCCCTCTGGTCTGCTTTGTTGAAAGCTAAAATCTTCTCTAAGAAATTAAGTCTTTAAAAAACTAACTAAATAAATAGATTTATTTGCTATATGGAAAGTTGACCCTGAAATTGGGGATTGTTGGAAGGGGATGTAAAACAAGGGGAGAAGAAAGAGGAACAGATAGATGGTTATTGCAATAATCCAGAAGAAAGATGGCAGTGTCACGAACCAGAATGGTAGCCAAGAATAGGATCAGTAATGGGCATATTCTGGAAATATTTGGAAACGAGTGCCAAAGAGGTTTTGTGATGAATTTATTATTGGGGCTAAGAGAGAGATAGAGGGGGAGAAGACGATGAGAGAATGAGGGAAGGAAGGAGAAAGGGAGGAAAACAAGCAAGATATAGGAAAGAAAGAAGATAAGAATGGCTACAAATATGTTGGCTTTATCAAGTGGAGGGTGTTGTCAACAACTGAGAGGAATTTCGGTTTCAGGCAGATTCCTATTAAACATCAGTGTGAGGCTATTATAGAGAATGCAGTTTAATAAAAATAAGTTCAAGTGGGGCTTCCAGAATAAATATATAAATTTTGGAATCATTGATTCACAGGTTATATTTAAAACCATGAGAATTTAAGAGATCATCAAGATAGTGGATAAAGTAAAAAAATAAATAAATAAAAAGAAGTTCAAAGAATAAGACCTGGAGTACTTCAAGGGAAAGTTTTTCAGGGAAAAAAAGCATAGTCAGAAATATAAACAGAAGAAAAGACTCCAGTAAAATAGCAGGAAAACCAAGAGAATGCTATGTTCTAGAAGTCAAATAAAAAAGAGATTTTAAAGGAGACAGACGTTATTAGATGACTACTGCTACTGATGTTGTCAAGTAAGATGAAAGTTAAGAACTGACCATGGCATTTTGTAATATATAGGTGATTGGTGACCTAGACTAAGGCAGTTTGGGGAGAATGGTGGAGAAAATCATGAATTGAATGCATGCAAGGAGACTGACAAGGGAAAATCAAGGCAGCAAGTCCAGAAAACTTCCAAGTAGTTTTTCTGTAAACAAAACAGAGAAATGGTATTTGAGTTGGAAGTGTTAATGGATTTAAGGATCTCGTTATTTAAGGAGATCCCAGTGATCCCCACCTCTTGTTGTTCATGCTCTTTATAATACCCTCCCACTGTGTATGGGCAATACCTGTGAATTGCTTCAAACTTATAGTATGTGGCAAAAGTAATGATTGTTACTTCCATGACTACTTTATATTAGAATCCTTCTAGAGTTGCTCTCCTTGCTGCTTTTGCCAGAGCATCCATGAGTCTTATAGACACAAAAAAATAAATCCTGCCAAACACATGATTGAGCTTTGACACAGACCATTCCCCACTTGAGCCCACAGAAAAGAATCCATCCTTCACTAACTTTGTGAATGCAACTGTGCAGAGGGCCCAGATAAGTCATGACCAGACTCCTGACACACAGAATCTGTGAGAAGAAAATAACTAACTATGTTATTTTAAATTTCTATGAAGGAATGAAATGCAAACACATAGAGGAGAGAATGTTTGAAACTTAGATTACTGGGAAATTGCAGTTACTAGAAGGACCAGGTCTAGGCTATGACTATGGGAAACAATGTCTACAGTTGATGGAGATTAATATGAGAAGGCAATTTCAAAGAGGAGGCCAGTTTGTTGATAGGGTTATTGATATATATCAATATATTCAAGTTACTTAAAGTTTAAAATAGAATAGTGTTGGAAAACATGACAGTGAACCAGAACTTAAGACCAGTAAATAGTGAGTTGGTAAATGACTATAATGAAGTGTATTGGATAATATAGCTTGTTATCAAAACATTCAACATTATTGGGATAGGAAGGGAGAAGCAATAAAAAACAAGTGGTACAAAGACTTTGGGATCAGACAAGTACCACGTGAGAGAGCCACAGGGTTACCCAGGTCTCAGGAAAAACCTGAGTATCAATTACATCAAGAATGATAATGCAACATTAGTCAAAGAGTTTAGGGATCTAGAGCATTTCACTGGCATGAATTATAAACTGCAGAGAGCACAGAGAGAGAGTCACAACAGTTGTGGAGGAGTGAGAGATGGGGACAGAAGAGAGAATGTATATAACTGCATGGAGTTTAGGGTGTAGGTATTGAGGTATGATCTGGCAACATGGGAGTTTGCTGGAACACTGATAGAAAAAAAACAATGAAATCAATCCTCAATAAATTATAATTATCAAAATTCTTATTTCAATTAAGAAGAGTAAGTTTAACATATACAGATTAGGTAGGGAAGGCTTCATGCATCAAGCAAAACTTGATTGGAGCATAATAAATGATTGAAATTTGGATATGTATAAAATCTAGTTTATTTTATTCAAAATGTAATTATTAATTTATTTTGGATATAAGAAGAAACAAGACAGACAAAATCCTGTACTCATAGAAATGTAATATAATACAGGTACCATATATCAAGTTAAAAAAAATAATACAATAGTAGTTAATATGGTAAAAAAGACTATCAAGAAAAATATGCCAGGTAAGAGGACAGAAAAATATCATGGATGATTTGGGAAAGAAGATACAAAATGATAGAACCTATTACAGAGGGGTTGTAAGGAAAGGGTTCTTTGAGGAGTTAACTTCAGAGGAGCCAATGGAAAATGAGGAGGCAAGTCATAAAAGGCATGTTCTAGGAGAAAAGCATTCCAACCAGATAAAGAATAGTGTCAATGTCCCTGAGATAACAATCTTGCTTCATCTCAGGAACCATAAAAGGACCACTGACGCTGCTGTGAAATGATTTTAAGACGTAATAGGAGACACACTGAAGAAAAAGTCAGAACCATCTCCAAGGAGGGCCTCCTAGGCCAAGGTAAGAATTTTTTTTTTTTTTTTTTTTTTTGTGGTACACAGGCCTCTCACTGTTGTGGCCTCTCCCGTTGCGGAGCACAGGCTCTGGATGCACAGGATCCACGGCCATGGCTCACGGGCCCAGCCGCTCCACGGCATGTGGGATCTTCCTGGACCGGGGCATGAACCCGCGTCCCCTGCATCGGCAGGCGGACTCTCAACCTCTGCGCCACCAGGGAAGCCCCAAGGTAAGAAATTTAAATTTCTGTTTTAGGTATGACGAGAAATCACTGAAGAATATTGAACATAAAAATGGCTTGATTGTATACTTTTAAATCAAGTTTAGCTGGTCACTTTGGATGTTATATATAAACAAGTTAGGAAGCAACTAAAGTGTTCTAGGAAGAAATCACAGTGGATTGTAATAAATACAGACATAATGTCTCCTTCATGCAAGAAAAAACAAAGTATGTTTGTAAAACAGTAAACAGGGCAGAACTGAGGGTTCATGTTGAGGGTAAACAGATAAAAGTTTGGAAATGTGAAGTAAACCAGATAAAAGATCTTGGTTTGCACTTAATTTTATTTATTTGGATTTTGATTTTGAAATAAGAAAAGGAAGAGAAAGTTACTGGAAAAGCAGGAAAACCTATGTTACAGTGGCAAAGAAAGTTCAAGAAAAGTTGTGGATTTATTTTGACTGATGACAATAGAATGGAGAGAAAATGATTCATAAAAAATATTTCAAATGATGAATTGGCTAGAATAGGTAGAATGATTCTTATAAATAACATCTTTTTTAAAAAATAATATTCTGTAAGGATGTAATGGGACAATATAGTTCTACATTTAATGAATTTTATAGACATCACTGTTTATATAAATTTCACATGAAGGTATACATTTTATGAATTTTATTGTCCTGCAGGTAAAGAATCAAAGTTCAAGCTTTTAAAATAAAAATATTGGGGAAAAGGTGGACTGCTATGACATACAAAAGATTTGAAAAATGTCACTCCTGTTCTTACAATAAGAAAATAAACTGAACAAAGTGAAAACCAATGACTTTTGTTATACTCATCAGAGGACTGAGGTCATAGGGCAAACCCCTATCCTGCAATCTAAAGAGACAGGAAAATACAGATAATAACCAGTGAGATCATCTTATCTGAAGCAAAAGCTAATGTACATTCACTGATAGGAACACTTTTATAAGGATTCTAACGAATTGATGCGGGATGAGTGTAGATTAATTTAAGATTGAGAAACTCCTTGGGCCCACAGTCTTAGAGGGATTCCATACTACTGTAGGTATTATAACCTGGAACTCTATTAGATTACTGAGGTAAGGAGCCTAGGAAAATGCCCTATTGTTCCAGGCAAAGGAAAGGGAAAAGTAATTGGAAATATGCCCAGAAGGTAACAAGCACCTTCTTTCCATGGGAAGTAACATTACTAGAGCCTTATATATGCAGGGAAAGGCAATTAGTCAATCCCAGCCCTCATTAGTCTTAATGGATCATCTATGGAGCCAAAAATTTAAGGTCCTCTCAAGCACTGAAGACGACTAAAAGACCAAGATTTAATCATAACATTATACAACACTCCCCTCCCCCATACCTTATACCAAAACAGGGCTCCAGTATAGTAACAATGGATTACAACTGAAAGCACTGCAAGGCCCATACTCTATGTAAGAAAGAGTTCTCAAGGGAAAACAATAACAACTGGGGAGAGTAAGAAGGAAAAAAAAAAAAAAGGAAACAAGTTTTTCTTGAGTAAAAAAATACATCTTGCCATATCAGTAAACAAAGGATATCACAGTCATCAGCGATTGCAGCCACCTCCAATGGTGAGCTGGTAAGCCCTGAGGAAACTCAGGAAGGAAACAAAGAATACCTGCCATCTATTAGCCATCAGACTGCAGCCACTCCTGATGGTGAACCCTGAGGAAACTCAGGATATGAAAACACAGGATACTGGCCCGAGATAGCTGAGGTACATATCAAAAGAATTATTTCAGTAAGTCTAGACTCTTGCATATTCCTATACATAGAAAAGTGCTAAATTCCTTAACTGGAGATATCTAGTTTTCTTTTATTAACAGTAATCTTTTGTTCCTACTACCTGTCTTTTGTTGCAAAACTCCTATATATCCTACCTCCTCCCTTGCCTCCTTGGAGCAGTTTTCTGAGGGTTACTTGAGATGCTGCCTCCTGAGCTTGAAGTCCTCGGTATGCCTGCCCAATAAAACATAACTTTCAACTTTTAGATAGTGCATATTTGTTTTTAGTCAACAGACATATATGTTATCTCCAAACTTTAACAAAAGATTATAAGTCATTCTAAAAGGTAAAAAAAATCTCATTCTGAAAAAACAAAGTAAGAATCAGAACCAGACTCAGATATGATATATATTTGGAAATCATTAGATAAAAAAATTACAATAACTGTGATTAATATGTTAAAATTTCTAATGGAAAAATGTAGACACAGGTAGGAACAGATGGGTAATGTAAGCAAAGAGGTGGAACTATTAAGAAATGATCAATAGGAAATACTAAAATCAAACCACTCTATGAAATGAAGAATGCCATTTTTAGGCTCATCAGCAAACTGGACACAACCAAGGAAGAAATTAGTGAGTTTGAAGATATGTCAATAGAAATTTCCCAAACTGAAAAGCAAAGAGACAATGAATGGGGTAAAAGGAAAAAAAAATATCCAGACACCAAACTACTGATCCAAGAAACTCAGAGAACACCAAGCAGTATGAATGCTGATAAAATTACACCTAGGCATATAATATTCTAACTATGGAAAACCAAAGACAAAGGGTAAATCTTGAAAAGAAGTCAGAAGAAAAATTACATTGACTATGGAAAGAATAATAAGAATTGTATTGGACTTCTCATCAGAAACCAAACAAGCAAGAGTGTGGAGTGAAATATATATCACTGATAGACAAAAATAAAATCCTCCTAGAATTCTGTATTTAGTAAAATTATCCTTCAAAAAGTAAGGAGAGGGCTTCTCTGGTGGCGCAGTGGTTGGGAGTTCGCCTGCCGATGCAGGGGACACGGGTTCGTGCCCCGGTCCGGGAGGATCCCACATGCCGCCGAGCGGCTGGTCCCGTGTGCCGTGGCCGCTGAGTCTGCGCGTCCGGAGCCTGTTGCTCCGCAGCGGGAGAGGCCACACAGTGGGAGGCCCGCGTATCGCAAAAAAAAAAGTAAGGAGAAACAAAGACTTTATCCAAAAAGCAAAATGAAGGGAACTTTTCACCAGTAGACATACCCGATAAGAAATGTTAAAATAATTTCTTCATAGAAAAGAAAAACAATATAAGTTAGAATTTGGACCTACATAAAGAAAGGAAGTACCAAGGAAGGAACAAATGAAGGTAAAATAAATATTTTACTTTTTATATTCTTAATTAATTGACCAGATGTTATCTCAAAGTAATAACAGTAAAAATGTATTTGGCAATTATAGCATAAGGATAAATGAAATGAATGGCAGCAGTGTTACGGGGTTGGAAGGGAGAAACTCAGAATATTCTGCTGTATGATACCAATGCTACCCAAGAACTGGAAATAAAGTTATCTGAAAGTGGACTTAGATTAGTTTTAAACGTATATGGCAAACTCTAGTGCAATGACTAAAAATATTCTTTAAAGAAGTATAATAAGAAAAAAAGAGAGAAACTTGAATTGTATAAAATAAAAAATTAAATCAGAGAAAGCAAAGAGGTGAGGATAGGAAAAGGAAACAAAGAACAATTGCAGGACTGGAGGGAGTCACAAAGATGTTGATACAGTTCATTCCTGACTGTGCTTCCCCTCACAAGAACAACTAACAATTATTCAAGAACAAGACACCACTTAGAAAAGCCTAGAACACAAGGGTGAGACTGAAGCCCCACCCTGCACCACAAAGACCAAGACAGATTGCATTAGAAGGTAAGAGAAGTCACTACATTTTCACCACATTGCCCCTCCCTCAGGCCCAATGCAAGGCAATGCAGAGAGGTGGCACATACCACTCTGGTTCCTCTAGTGGGAAAAGAGAACCTAAGGAGGACAACCACCCCTACCCACAAAGTCAGGGTCCTATTGTGGAAACCCCTATTCTTATCTGACATCACAAGGATTGCAGGCAAATCTGCTGGGCTCAACCACTGGGAGTCTGACTATGGCAGAGGAGGGGACAGGGCTTGCAGCAAAGAGCACAAGGATCTTTACAGACCAAGTTTATACTTGTAGTGCCCAAGTAGTAATCCCAACCATAGACTTTGCTCATCTGAAGAAATACGTTAGGGATACACTCTGACCAGGGAATTTGGCAGGGTACATATCTGCCTGATTAGTATTGCTGGCCAAAGAACCTGGTTTGCCCATGTCGAGCCTTTTTAAGTAGAGTCTTAGCTCCATCTACTGCAGAGAATGTCTTCCAGTCCCATTTGATCAGAAGGGCTGGCAACAGTTCCTGCAAGCTGTGCAGCCCAGCAGTGCTCCGGCTGAGAGGCAGGCAGGCAGAGGTGATCATGCCCAGAGCAAAGCCAGTAGTGGAAAAGGAGGGTTCCCTTACTATGCACCAGTAAGAGGATTAATTCATAGCCAAGGCTGAGGTTAGCTGTCAGTCCTCCCAACAGGAGACAGCATTTTTGGAAAATTGAGAGTAACCTAGAGTGTTCCCTCACCTTCCTGCATAGGCAAAGCCCCTCCTGAGACATACCCCCATTCACTAAGGAGAGTGTCTTCTAGACCCCTCTAACCAGAAGAGCTGGGGACAACTCCTAGAAACTGTGCAGCCCAGTGCTGCTCAAGCCTAGAGAAGTGCAGGCAGAGTCAATAGTTTGCAAATCAAAGACAGTGGCCCTGTCTTCCCTGTTTTGCCAGGGAATATGGGGTGTAGGTCAGCTTGAGTTAACACAACAAAGAAAGAGCTTTATCAGCTTTAGAGCTCCTTCTTCCACTGCACAGCAGCAGGGATCTAATTTGTTGTGCTGCTCATTGCTAAATACAATCTTCAGCCTGTCTGAACGGGGAGAGGGGGCGCTAACCAGAGCACATGGGAAGCTGTGTTGCCCATTCAAAAACACTATGTATAGTGGCACCTGAACAGAGATCACAGCCTTGGCATACCCCATCTGCAGAGCAAAACCAGTGGCCTCATCAGACCCTGGAATTTGGTGCACAGTCTGGCCTGATTTATGTCCCTAAACAATGGATTGTATAGGCTCTGATTACTATCCTGCTGTCCTACCAGGGCAGGGAAGCTAATTCATCCACCGCTAAATATAAAGAGTACACAGTCTCAACCAGAGAATCCTGATAACCATAAAGCCCATTCTGCAATTTCACTTGACTAGGAAACCAAGATAGCAGTTCTATCCAACTGATCTGAGCCAGAGGCATGCCCTCCCATCCTCAAAGCCTGAACAGGTGCATCCAAAAATAGACTATAATAGAAGGTTCCATCTGCCCAAGGACATTACTGGTAGATACAAACAGAAGCCCAAACTGAGCTAACTGGTGATGAATAATCTGTGTAAACCTGTGAAGTCTGGAAGAGGAGCCTGATTATTCAACTGTACAAATACCAAATTAAGGAATCAAATATCATAAAAATACAGATAAATATGACACTAAAAAAGGAAACTAATAAAGCTTCAATAACTGACACTAAAGAAATGGAGATTTATGAACTCTCAGAGAAATATTACAGACTAATCCTCTTAAGGAAGTTTAGTAAACTATAAGAAAATATAGACAGCTAAATGGAATGAAGAAAAGAATGCATGAACAAAACAAGAAGTTTGACAAGGAAATAGCAACCATAAAAAACCCCAAACAAACAAAGTCTAGAGTTGAGAAATACAATAAATGAACTGAAGAATTTAATAGAAAGTGTCAAAAGTAGACTCAGTCATGCAGAAGAAAGAATTAGCAACCTGGAAGATAGGACACTAGAAATTACATCGTCAGAGGAACAACAACAACAAAAAGAATCAACAGAGTGAGGAATGCCCATGGGAATTATGGGACACAATGTAAAGAAGCAATATTCATGTTATGGAAATTCCAGAAAGAGATGAGAAAAAGACAGGAAAAGAAAGTATATTTAAAGCAATAAGAGCTTCTAAACCTGGAGAAAGAATGGATATCTAGATCAATGAGGCCCAAAGGACCCCAAATATGTCAAACCATAAGAGGGCTATACCAAGACATATTGTAATTAAATCATCAAAGACAAAGAAAGAATTTTAAGAACAGCAAGTAAAAAGAGAGAAGTTACTTACAAGGGAACCCCCAGAAGACTATGGACATATTTCTCAAAAAAACTTTTCAGACGAGGAGAGAATGGGATCTCATATTTAAAATACTGAAAGAAAACTATCAACCAAGAACTCTATACTCCGTGAAGCTGTCCTTCAGAAATAAAGGAGGGATAATGACTTTATCAAACAAACAAACAAAAGCTGAGAGTTCACTACCATCACACTAGACTTACATGACATATTAAAGGAAGTTTATTAAATGGAAGTAAATTGCTGCTAGTTAACATAATAAAAATGTAAAAAGAAAGTGTTCATCTCACTGGTATGGTAAATATGTAGTCATAGTTAGGTTCTGCAATATGGTAATAGTGGTGCATATTCACTTATAACTCTAGGGTAAAAGTTAAAAAAATAAGAAATCAGGAAAAATAAACATAATATAATAAGCTATTATTAGTTACAGAATATAAAAAAAAATGTACATTACCACAGCAATAACCTAAAGTGTGAGGAAGAAGAAAAGTAAAAGCATAGTTTACAAATTCTATTGAACTTCAGTATTATCAGTTTAAAATACAGTATTATAAATGTAAGATATTTTATGTTAGCCTCATCATAACTACAAGGGAAAATCCTATAGGGACTACACAAAAGAGCACAATAAAGAAGTCAAAGCAGAGAGACTGGTTCAAGATGGCGGAGTAGAAGGACATGCTCTCACTCCCTCTTGCGAGAACACCGTAATCACAACAAATTTCTGAACAATCATCAACAGGAAGACACTGGAACTCACCGAAAAAGATACCCCACATCCAAAGACAAAGGAGAAGCCAAAATGAGACGGTAGGAGGGGCACAATCACAATAAAATCAAATCTCACAACTGCTGGGTGGGTGGCTCACAAACTGGAGAACATTTATACCACAGAAGTCCACCCACTGGAGTGAAGGTTCTGAGCCCCACGTCAGGCTTCCCAACCTGGCAATGGGAAGAGGAATTCCAAGAGAATCAGACTTTGAAGGCTAGTGGGATTTGATTGCAGGACTTCGACAGGACTGGGGGAAACAGAGACTCCACTGTTGGAGGGCACACACAAAGTACTGTGCACATCGGGACCCAGGAGAAGGAGCAGTGACCCCATAGGAGACTGAACCAGACCTGCCTGCTAGTGTTGGAGGGTCTCCTGCAGAGGTGGGGGGTGGCTCTGTCTCACCATGAGGACAAGGACACTGGCAGCAGAAATTCTGGAAAGTACTCCTTGGTGTGAGCCCTCCCAGAGTAAGCCATTAGCCCCACCAAAGAGCCTGCGTAGGCTCCAGTGTTGGGTCGCCTCAGGCCAAACAACCAACAGGGAGGGAATCCAGCCCCATCCATCAGCAGTCAAGTGGATTAAAGTTTTACTGAGCTCTGCCAACCAGAGCAACAGCCAGCTCTACCCACCACCAGTTCCCCCCATTAGGAAACTAGCACAAGCTTCGTAGATAGCCTCATCCACCAGAGGGCAGACAGCAGAAACAAGAACTACAATCCTGGAACCTGTGGAACAAAAACCACATTCACACAAAGATAGACAAGGTGAAAAGGCAGAGGGCTATGTACCAGATGAAAGAACAAGATAAAACCCCAGAAAAACAACTAAATGAAATGGAGATAGGCAACCTTCCACAAAAAGAATTCAGAATAATGCTAGTGAAGATGATTAAGGACCTCGGAAAAAGAATGGAGGCAAAGATAGAGAAGATGCAAGAAATGTTTAACAAAGATCTAGAAGAATTAAAGAACAAACAAACAGAAATGAACAATAAAATAACTGAAATGCAAAATACACTAGAAGGAATCAATAGCAGAATAACTGAGGCAGAAGAACGGATAAGTGACCTGGAAGATAGAATGGTGGAATTCACTGCTGAGGAACAGAATAAAGAAAAAAGAATGAAAATAAATGAACACAGCCTAAGAGACCTCTGGGACAACATTAAGCACAACAACATTCACATTATATGGGTCCCAGAAGGAGAAGAGAGAGAGAAAGGACCTGAACAAATATTTGAAGAAATTACAGTCGAAAACTTCCCTAAAATGGGAAAGGAAATAGCCACCCAAGTCCAGGAAGTGCAGTGAGTCCCATACAGGATAAACCCAAGGAGAAGCATGCCAAGACACATAGTAATCAAATTTGCAAACATTAAAGACAAAGAAAAATTACTGAAAGCAGCAAAGGAAAAATGACAAATAAATACAAGGGAACTCCCAAAAGGTTAACAGCTAATTTCTCAGCAGAAACTCTACAAGCCAGAAGGGAGTGGCATGATATACTTAAAGTGATGAAAGGGAAGAACCTACAACCAAGATTACTCTACCTGGCAAGAACCTCATTCAGATTTGATACAAAAATCAAAAGCTTTACAGACAAGCAAAAGCTAAGAGAATTCAGCACCACCAAACCAGCTCTACAACAAATGCTAAAGAAACTTCGCTAAGTGAGAAACACAAGAGAAGAAAAAGACCTGCAAAAACAAACCCAAAACAATTAAGAAAATGGTCATAGGAGCATACATATTGATAATTACTTTAAATGTGAATGGATTAAATGCTGCAAGCAAAAGACACAGGCTTGCTGAATGAATACAAAAACAAAACCCATGTATATGCTGTCTACAAGAGACCCACTTCAGACCTATGGAGACATACAAACTGAAAGTGAGAGGATGGAAAAAGATATTCCATGCAAATGGAAATCAAAAGAAAGCTGGAGTAGCAATACTCATATCAGATAAAATAGACTTTAAAATAAAGAATGTTACAAGACACAAGGACAATATATAATGATCAAGGGATCAATCCAAGAAAAAGTTATAACAATTATAAATATATATGCACCAACATAGGAGCAACTCAACACATAAAGCAACTGCTAACAGCTATAAAAGAGGAAATCAACAGTAACACATTAATAGTGGGGGATTTGAACACCTCACTTATACCAGTGGACAGATCATCCAAACAGAAAATTAATAAGAAAACACAAGCTTTAAATGACACAATAGACCAGATAGATTAAATTGATATTTATAGGACATTCCATCCAAAAACAGCAGATTACACTTTCTGCTTAAGTACACACAGAACGTTCTCCAGGATAGATCATATCTTGGGTTGCAAATCAAGCCTCAGTAAATTTAAGAAAATTGAAATCATATCAAGCATCTTTTCTGAATACAAAGCTATGAGATTAGAAATGAATTACAGAAAAAAAAAACATAAAAAACATAAACACATGGAGGCTAAACAATAAGTTACTAAATAACCAAGACATCATTAAGAAATCAAAGAAGAAATCAAAGAATAGCTAGAGACAAATGACAATGAAAACATTACGATCCAAAACCTATGGGATGTAGCAAAAGCAGTTCTAAGAGGGAAGTTTATAGCTATATAAGCCTACCTGAAGAAACAAGAAAAATCTCAAGTAAACAATCTAACCTTACACCTAAAAGAACTAGAGAAATAAGAGCAAGGAAAACCCAAAATTAGCAGAAGAAAGGAAATCATAAAGATCAGAGCAGAAATAAACGAAATAGAAACAAAGAATACAATAGCAAAGATCAATAAAAGTAAAAGCTGGTTCTTTGAGAAGATAAACAAAATTGACAAACTTTCAGCTAGACTCATCAAGATAAAGAGGGAGAGGAATCAAATCAATAAAATTAGAAATGAAAAAGGAGAAGTTACAACAGACACCACA
Organism: Grampus griseus; assembly: GCF_964374135.1. Classification (NCBI taxonomy): domain Eukaryota; kingdom Metazoa; phylum Chordata; class Mammalia; order Artiodactyla; family Delphinidae; genus Grampus; species Grampus griseus. Next base: position 71,412,604 of record NC_139009.1, on the reverse strand, counting down.
GAAATACAAAGCATCCTAAGAGACTACTGCAAGCAACACTATGCCAATAAAATGGACAACCTGTAAGAAATGGACAAATTTTTAGAAAGTTATAATCTTCCAAGACTGAACCAGGAAGAAATAGAAAATATGAACAGACCAATCACAAGTAATGAAATTGAAACTGTGATTAAAAATCTTCCGACAAACAAAGGTCCTGGACCAGATAGCTTCACAGGTGAATTCTATCAAACATTTAGAGAAGAATTAACACCCATCCTTCTCCAACTCTTCCAAAAAATTGCAGAGGAAGGAACACTCCCAAACTCATTTATGAGGACACCATCACCCTGATACCCAAACCAGACAAAGATATTACAAAAAAAAAAAAAATTACAGACCAATATCACTGATGAATATAGATGCAAAATCCTCAACAAAATACCAGCAAACAGAATCCAACAACACATTAAAAGGATCATACACCATGATCAAGTGGGATTTATCCCAAGGATGCAAGGGTTCTTCAATATATGCAGATCAATCAATGTGATACACCATATTAACAAACTGAAGAATAAAAACCATATGATCAGCTCAATAGATACAGAAAAAGCTTTTGACAAAATTCAACACATATTTATGATAAAAACTCTCCAGAAAGTGGGCATAGAGGGACCCTACCTCAACATAATAAAGGCCATACATAAGAAACCCACAGCAAACATCATTCTCAATGGTGAAAATCTGAAAGCATTTCCTTTAGATCAGGAACAAGACAAGGATGTCCACTCTCACGAATATTATTCAACATAGCTTTGGAGGTTCTAGCCACGGTAATCAGAGAAGAAAAAGAAATAAAAAAAATTGTTAAAGAAGAAGTAAAACTGTCACTGTTTGCAGATGACATGATACTATACATAGAGAATCCTAAAAATGCCACCAGAAAATTACTAGAACTAATCAATGAATTTGGTAAAGTTGCAGGATACAAAATTAATGCACAGAAACCACTTGCATTCCTGGACACTAATGATGAAAAATCTGAAAGAGAAATTAAGGAAACACTACCACTTACCATTGCAAAAAAAAGAATAAAATACATAGGAATAAAACTACCTAGAGAGACATAAGACCTGTATGCAGAAAACAATAAGACACTGATGAAATAAATTAAAGATGATACGAACAGATGGAGAGATATATCAAGTTATTGGGTTGGAAGAATCAATATTGTGAAAAGGACTCTACTACCCAAAGCAATCTACAGATTCAATGAAACCACTCTCAAATTACCAATGGCATTTTTTACAGAACTAGAACAAAAAAATCTTAAAATTTGTATGGAGACAAAAAAAGACCCCAAATAGCCAATGCAGTCTTGAGGGAAAAAAAACGGAGCTCAAGGAATCAGACTCCTTGACTTCAGACTACACTACAAAGCTACAGTCATCAAGACAATATGGTACTAGCACAAAAACAGAAATATAGATCAATGGAACAAGATACAAAGCTCAGAGATAAACCCACACACCTATGGTCAACTCATCTATGACAAAGGAGGCAAGGATATACAATGGAGAAAAGACAGTCTCTTCAGTAAGTGTGCTGGGAAAACTGGACAGCTGCATGTAAAAAAATGAAATTAGAACACTCCCTAACACCATACATAAAAATAAACTCAAAATGGATTAGAGACCTAAATGTAAGACTGGACACTATAAAACTCTTAGAGGAAAACATAGGAAGAACACTCTTTGACATAAATCACAGCAAGATCTTTTTTGATCCACCTCCTAGAGTAATGAAAATTAAAAAAAAAAAAATAAACAAATGGGACCTAATGAAACTTCAAAGCTTTTGCACAGCAAAGGAAACCAGAAACAAAACCAAAAGACAACCCTCAGAATGGGAGAAAATATTTGAAATGCCTCAACAGACAAAGGATTGATCTCCAAAATATATAAACAGCTCATGCAGCTCAATATTAAAAAAAGCAAACAACCCAATCCAAAAATGGGCAGAAGACCTAAATGGACACTTTACCAAAGAAGACCTACAGATCGCCAAGAAGCACATGAAAAGCTGCTCAACATCACTAATTATTAGAGAAATGCAAATCAAAACTACAGTGAGGTATCACCTCACACCAGTTAGAATAGGCATCATCAGGAAATCTATAAACAACAAATGCTGGAGAGGGTGTGGAGAAAAGGGAACCCTCTTGCATTGCTGGTGGGAATGTAAATTGATACAGCCACTATGGAGAATAGTATGGAGGTTCCTTACAAAACTAAAAAGAGAACTACCATACGACCCATCAATCCCACTACTGGGCATATACCCAGAGAAAACCATAATTCAAAAAGACACATGAACCCCAATATTCATTGCAGCGCTATCTACAGTAGCCAGGTCATGGAAGCAACCTAAATGCCCATTGACCGATGACTGGATAAAGAAGAAGTTGTACATATATATAATGGAATATTACTCAGCCATAAAAAGGAATGAAATTGGGTCATTTGTAGAGACGTGGATGAATCTAGAGACTGTCATACAGAGTGAAATAAGTCAGAAAGAGAAAAATAAATATTGTATATTAATGCATGTATGTGCAACCTAGAAAAATGATACAGATGAACTGATTTGCAGGACAGAAATTGAGACACAGATGTAGAGAACAAACATATGGACACTAAGTGGGGAACGTGGCAGGGGATGGGGGGGTGGTTTGATGAATTAGGTGATTGGGATTGACATGTATACACTGATGTGTATAAAATTGATGACTAATAAGAACCTGCTGTATAAAAATAAATAAATAAAATGCAAAAAAACAAGTCAAAGCATACTGATACCCAAAGACATCAAAACACAAAAAAATGAGCTGCAGAAGAAACAAGGAAAACTGGCTCTACAAAGCAACCAGAAAACAATCTACAAAGTGGCAGTGCCAATTCCTTGCTATTTATCAAAAATTACTCACTAATTACTTTAAAGATAAATGGAGGGCTTTCCTGGTGGTGCAGTGGTTGAGAGTCCACCTGCCGATGCAGGGGACATGAGTTTGTGCCCTGGTCTGGGAAGATCCCACATGCCGCGGAGCAGCTGGGCCCATGAGCCATAGCCCCTGAGCCTGCGCGTCCGGAGCCTGTGCTCTGCAACGGGAGAGGCCACAACAGTGAGAGGCCCGCATACCACAGAAAAAAAAAAAAAAAAGATAAATGGAATGAATACATGAATAAACAATACCCCAACAATATGCTGCCTACTAGAGGTTTACTTTGTCCTTTAAGATGTATATAGACTGAGAGTGAAGGGATGATAGAGATATTTCAAGCAAATTGTAATCAAAAAAAAGAGGGGTAATTATACTTAAACAAAATTGACTTTAAGGTAAAAATGGTAAAAAGAGACAAACAAGATTATTATATAATTATAAAAGGAACGGTACATCAAGAACATATAACAATGGTAATTACTGATGCATCTTACATCAGAGTACCTAAGTATATAAAGTAAAAACTAACAGAGATAAAGAGAGAAATAAATTACTTTAACAGTAGTTGGGAGCTTTTATATAGTATTCTCAATGGATAGATCATCCAGACAGCAGATCAATAAGGAACCAGCACATTTGAACAACACTATAGACCAAATTAACCTAACAGACAAGTACAGAATATTCTATCTAAAGCAACAGAACACACATCTATTTAAGCACATATAGAACATTTTCTAGGATAGAATGTAAGTTAGGCCACAAAAAAAGTGTTACTAAATTCAAGGAGATTGAAATCATATCAAGTATCTTCTTTGACCACCATAGCATAAAACAAGAAATCAACAATAATAGGAAAACTGGAAAATTCACAAACACATGGAAATTAAACAACACTCTACTGAAAACCAATGGATAAAAGAAGAAATAATAGATGAAAATTTAAAAAAAAGGTATTTGGTACAAATTAAAATAAAAATATAACATACCAGAAATTATGAGATGTAGCAAAAGAGGTTCTAAGAGAAAATTCATAGCAATAAATGCCTACATTAAGGAGCCAGAAAAATAACAAATAAACAACATAATTCTACACCTTAAAGAATTAGAAAAAGAAGAACAATCTGAGTCCAAAGTTAGAGTAAGAAAGAAAATAATAAAGATCAGCGCAGAAATAAATGACATAGAAAAGAGGAAAACGATAGAAAAGATTAACCAAACTAAACATGGTTTCTTTGAAAAGATAAACAAAATTGAAAAAAAAAAAAACTTAGCTAGAATAACCAAGGAGAAAGACTCAAATTAAAAAAATATAAATGAAAAAGGAGACATTACAATTTATACCAAAGAAATTCAAAGAAACATAAGAGGCTACCATGGAAACATATATGGCAAGAAACTGAAAAACCTACAAGAAATAGAAAAATTCTTAAAATTCTTAGAAACATACAACTTACCACAACTAGAAAATCTGAATAAAGTGATTATTAGTAAAGAGATAGAATCAGTAATCAACTATCTCCCAACAAAAAAAAGCATCAAAAACAATATAATATTTAGGAATTAATTAACCAAGAGGTGAAAGATCTCTGCTCTGAAAACTCTGAGACATTGATGAAAGAACCTGAAGACACAAATAAATGGAAAATGTATCCCATGTTTATGAATTGGAAGAATATTGTTAAAAATTGATTAAAAAGCCATCTATAGATTCAATTCTTATCAAGATTCCAGTGGCAATTTTTACAGAAGTAGAAAAAAAAACACTCCTAAAATTTATGTGGAAGCACCAAAGACCCAAAATAGCCAAAGAAATCCTGAGAAAGAAGAACAAAGCAGGAAGTATCACACTTTCTCATTCTGAGCTACGCTATAAAGCTATAGTCTTCAAAAAAGTATGGTACTGGCAAAAAATAGACCAATGAAACAGATTTCAGAGGCCAGAAATAAACCCAAGCACACCTGGTCAACTAATATTTAACAAGGGAGCCAAGAGTACTCAATGGAGAAAATACAGTCTTTTCAACAAATAGTGCTGGGAATAATAGGATATTCATATATAAAAGAGTAAAATGGTATTCATATCTTACACCACTCACAAAAATTATCTCAAAATGAGTTAAAGATTTAAATGTAAGACCTGAATCCATGAAACTTCTAAATAAAAGCATAAGAATAAAGTTCTTTGACATGGATCTTGCTAATGATTTTTTGGATATGACACCTAAAGCACAACAACAAAATAAAAAATAAACAAGTGGGACTACATCAAACTAAAAACTTCTGCCCAGCAAAAGAAACCATCAATAAAGGGAAAAAAAAACAACCTACAGAATGGGAAAAAAATATATATATATATTTGCAAACCATATATCTGATACCGGGTTAATATCCAAAATATATAAAGATGTTATACAACACAATAGCTAGATAACAAATAACCCAGTTAAAAAATGGGCAAAATATTTGAATAGATATTTCTCCAAAGAAGATACACTAAAGGCCAACAAGTACATGAAAAGATGTTTAACATTGGTAGTCATTAGGGAAATGCAGATTAAAATCACAATGAGATATCATCTCACTCCTTTTAGAATAGTCAACATCAAGACAAGACATAACAAATCCTATTGTTGATGCTGAGAAAAGGGAACAATTGTGCACTGTTGGGCAGAATATAAATTGGTACAGCCACTACCTAAAACAGTTTTGAAGAGTCTCAAAAAATTAAAAATACAATTACAATATGATTCAGCAATTCCATATCTGGGAATATAGGCAAAGGATATGAAAACACTAACTGGCAAAGGTATCTGCATCCTACTATTCATAGCAGCATCATTTTAAATAGCCAAGACATGGAAACAAACTAAATGCCCATTGACTGTTGAATGGATAAATAACTGTGGTAGATAGATAGATAGATAAATAGATGATAGATAGATAAAATATTATTCTGCCTTAAAAATTAGATAGAAAATCCAATCTTTTGTGACAACATGATGGAACTGGAAGGCATGCTCAGTGAAATTGACCAGGCAGAGAAAGACAAATGCTGTATGATCTCATTTATATTGGGCGTCTTGGGAACCTTAAGAAAAAAAAAAACAAAAAAACAATAGACTTGTGATTACTGGAAACTGAAAAAAGAATTGGGGCAGAGGGTATTGGAGAAAGGTGGTCAAAAGTTACAAATTTCCAGTTATATGATAAACAAGTACTAGGGATGTAATGTACAACATGATGACCATTGGTGACACTGATATATGATATGTAGGAGAGTTGTTAAGAGCATAAATACTAAGAGTTTTCATCACAAGGATTTTTTTTTCCTTTTTTTTCTTCTTTATTTTTTATTATATCTATATGAGAAGGTTGAATGTTAGCTGAACCTATTGTGGAAATTATTTCACAGTATATATAAATTTATTTAGTGATGTATACCAATTATTCTCAATATAAATGGAAAAAAAACAATCGCAATAAGAGAGTCAGAGACATTGTGGCTATTAATCCAACTATATAAAATATCACATTACATGTGAAAATATACCAAGTAAAAGAGACTGTGAGAGTAGAATAATAAAATAGTATCTAACCATGTATTGTCTACAAGAAAACAACTTTAATTATAAAAACAAAAACACAGATAGATTAAAAATAAAGAAAATGAGCAATATGTACCATGCTAACACTAAAAAAAATGGAGTCGCTATATTAATTTCAAAAAAAAATCAGTATGTAGCTAATATTAGAGAATGAAAATACATGAGGCAAAAACTGATGGAAGTGAAAAGAGAAAAAGACAAAACCATTTTATGGTTGGAGACTTCTACACCCATTGAACAGAAAAAGGACATTAGGTATAAATTAAGGAAATCTGATTAGTTTATACATGTTAGTTAATAACAATGTATCATAATGAAATATACATACCATATCATATAAATGTATAATATTAATAATAGACACTCTGTGCATGTCAGGTGTATATATAACACTGTACTATGTTCTCATTTTTCTGAAAATCTAAAACTAATCTAAAAAGTAAAGTCTATTAATACAAATTGGTATTGGGAAACAAAGTGAAAACCTATGAACACTTTGGTACATGTACTTCAAATTGTATTAAAATAACATATAGACTTGATAAACTCTTAACTCTCATATCACAGCTTTCTACAAGGGAAACCTGTTAAATTTTTCAATATTCTGTTCTCCACTGCTATCAACTCTCATATTTAGATAAACCCTCTAATAGTCTAGCCCTATATTTCAATGTAATTAATATTCTTTTGTTTTTTTCTATGTGGAAAAAAAAGTTCTAGGTACTTGAAGAGTTTAAGTTATTCTTGATATTTCAGGAATGGCTAAGCTTTTTTTTTTCATTAAATTCATCCTTCAGTCATATTCTTAAATCTCAGTTTTTTGGTCTCCAAAAGTCCAATATCTCTTATGTTGTCATGTCATAGGCAAAATTCTGTGAAAACTCTAAACAAAATTCTGATAGGACCATGTTTTCACAATGTGAAAGTCATAGTTCAATACATTGGCCCTACAGTGCAGGCAATGTAGCTGTTGGTTTGGAATACGGGAAAACTATTCAATTTTCATTAGTCTAGAATTTGGCTAGAGAGGTAATTTTATTTTTCCTAACAGCAAGATGCAGATTTTGATGCATTTCCTTATGTGACTATTTGTTGTAATTGTGAAAACAAATGAATTGTTTTATTGGTAACAAATAAATGACTTGGTAATAATTTCCCTTCCTTACATGAACATAACAAAGTGCCATGGCACATGCTTGTAAGTCAGAGGATAGATGGGTGAGACAGAACATTAAAATAATCATAAATGTGAAGTAGTTTCACATTTTTAGATTGCATGTTCACTGATTAAGTATGTTGACACAAGACTGAAATAGCTCAGGATTTACTACATTTACACTAGGCAATCTGTATTTGCAAAGCCTAGGCAGAAGTTAACATAAACATAATGCTAAACACAAAGTATTAGATGATTAATAATTAATTTACAGTGACTTAGTTTTCTCCTATAATATACTTTAGTATTATTTATTAAAATATGATTATGTCGGTATTTTCACTAAGAAATATATGCTCCTACAACTCTGTCACAATAGGCTTCTTCTTGATTTCTGTTATCTGCATATAAAAACATTGTTTTCATCTCACAGAATTTTCTTTTTGTCACTCGTTTATCATGAGCAATAACATTATTCTCAACATCAAGGCAGAGATTCTTTGATATAATAGGTACTAATTGTTCTTAACTTTTTGTGGAACTTTATAATAAATGTTATAAATTTAAGACACTTCAAAATAACTTTGGATGCTTGCAGACTAGATAGTTTAAAGCAAACATATTGCCAAAAAAAGACTAAAAATTGGGAAAAAATAAACCATCAGTTTGAAAACACAGAACATAATACTATAGTGAATAATTACCCAGATAAGATCTAAATAACTTATTGTTCAGAGAGGAAATCACAATGAAATTAAGTAAATATTTTGCAATGAATGATAATAAAAATGTTATAAAGTGTTTTGGACATATTTAAAGCAGTGATGACACAATATAGCCTGATATATATATATGTTAACAAACAAGACAGAAAAATAATGGTTGAAGACTCTAACACAAGAAATTGTATAAATATAGCAAAATAAATCAAAAGAAGACATAAAAAGGAAAATAACAGATATAAGGGTACAAATTAATGAAACAGAAAACGTGCAATATAGAGAGTCAACTAACAAAATGTTGATTGTTTGACAATTCAACTAACCAGCATGCAAAACTGATGAAGATAAAGAAGAGAAAAACACAGTTGACCAATAACAGAAAGAAAAAAGATGTCATTATTACAAATCCTGGATGTTTAATATGATATTAAAATGAAAAGATAGTATTATAGCAATTTTATATTGATAAATTTAAAAAGAACAAATTGACAAATTACTAAGAAGACAGAACTGCAAAAATTGGACAAGCTAAAATAATATTAAATATAAATATTCCCATAGCTATCATATCACCCTACAAAGAAGAGTTTGGGAACAGAAGACTTCACCTGCAATATACATAAAAAATTTAATGATCTCATGTCAAACTGTCGTTTCTCACGTTCATAAATTAGAACTCAATTATATTTCTATTTATCAGTAATAAAAACATTCAAGAGAGTGAAAAAGACAGAAACATTAGAGAACTATAAAAAATAATATAAAAATATGATTGAGCAATATTACAGTACTTGGAAAGAAGACACTGTGCTCAACGGAGATGATCCATCCACAAAGAACTCATAACCAAAATACATGTAATTTCCATAAACCCATAAGAAATGAGACTGACCATGTTATAGAAAAACATAAGCAAGCAACTCAAACAGGTATTTCATGTTTTGATAGTGAATCAAATGATCTCCACTCCATACAGAAAACAAACAAAAACAGACTGAAATGTGCTGAACCGTATTAATAATCAGGAAATGCAAATTAAGACCACAACGTAAAAATATGTTCCCCGTGTAAAAATGGTTACAATATTATACATACAGACATATAGGTTAGAATGAGGAGAAATTGGAACACTCATTTATTCTAAATTGTTACAGAACTTTGAAAATTGCTTAGCATCATCTACCAAAATTGAACATAAGGAAGCATACTACTTGACCATACAATTTTATTCCTAGGAAAGTACCTAACAAAAATATGTGTGTGTTGACTGTGAGCTTGTGTGTGGATGAGCACAAAGAGAAAAATAAGCTGTGGCTACATGTACTGCAGGGATGAATAATGCAAACATAAAAATGAGTGAAGGTAGCCAGATAACAAATGATAGAGAAAGTAATTTAAATTTATGTAAATACCAAAGATAAAGATGAGCTCTAGTGTTTAGAGATACATACTTGAGTAGTAAGGTGAAAGAGAAAAGTCAAGGAAATTACCATAAACCTAAGGATAGCGTTATGTTGGGAAAATAGAGTGTTGTGATTAGAAAGGGGTATGTGGAGGGCTTTTCAGTACTATAGTACACTAAGTTTTGACCCATTTTTTGGTTACATCAATTTCACTTTATAATTAATTACTAAACAGTACATTGTAGTTTATGTTCTTGTATTTAACATTTGTAAACATTTAAAAATGATGTAAGTGTTCAGCTCTAGGAAACTGAGTTTCTGTATGAAATGTATACAATGCTAACTTTATGTTTGCCATTATTTCTAAGAGCTGTAGATTGTAAATACCAGTTAGAGATACTGATTTAGTATTTTCACATTTATATCAACTTATACTGTTACACATGTGAAGTGATATGATTTATCCCTACTTTAAAATGACAATGACAAAGCTCACATGTATATCAAACAATTATGCCAAATTTAGCAGTTAGTAAGTATAATGGATCATGGATTCTGTTATTTTTCCATTTGCAACATGTTGCTTTATGTAGTAGATTAGAAATATATCCCTCATATAATTTTGGGAACCTAAGAGGACTAGTAGTGTTTAAATTTATTTTCAAATGATTAAATGGAAATTCCCTATGGATTCTGATTAAAGAACTGCTATCAAAACAATAAGATGCTTAGTCTTTCTTTCCATTTCTGGGCTCTGCAGTTATTCCTAGAAACTTTTTAAAACATGGGTAATATCACAGGCTAGTGGTCCTTTTATGGTGGTCACTGGACCTACAGCATTATTTGGAAGTGTTTGAAATATAAATTCTCAAGTTCCCCTCCAGTCCTACTGAGTCATAAGCTCCCAGTGGGACAGGGGAAGGGAGCAGAAGAACCAAGCAATCTGTGTTTCAACAAGTCCTCCAGGTTATTCTGTTACATGTCGAAGTTTGAGAACCACTGTTGGAGATCGAGAGCTCATATGATGCTGTTCACATGTGTTTGACAATTGTTATTTTTTTCCTTAATCTCTTTGCAATCCATGGATGTAAGCGGCAATGCTGATATTTGGAACTCTCTGAAAGGAAATGTCAGTGCCTTCATATTCCAACTAATCTACAATTCTTATGAACTAAGATTTCCATAATTAAATGCTAGCATTTAAATATCAAATTCATCTGAGGCTTGAGGTCTTCTTCCAAGTGTACTTGCTGTTGGCAGAATTCGTTTCCTTCTCATGCTTTCAACATGGCTCTTTCCATCTCTTAGCCAGCAATGATATAGCGTCCTTCTTATGCTTGGAATCTCTGATTACTCTTCTGCTTCTTCTGTTTTAAGGACTCATATGATTACTTGATACCATCTGGATAATTCAGGAGAGTCTCCCTTTTTTAAGGCTAGTTGAATAGCAATGTTGATTACATCTGCAAAGTTCCTTTTGCCACATAATGTAACAAATTTTGGTGTAACATTAGGGAACAAAGAACATGCTTGCCATAATTCTGTCAATCACAGAGTTAAAATTCAGACATTATATTAACCCAAACTAATGTAGTCGACACCTGTAACTGAGTATTTTAATGCCTTTCTATATTTGAGAAATTTCCTTTCTAAACTAATATTAGTTGGTGGTAAAGTCATCCTTTGTCTATAGACTCAAAAGTTTTGGATAATTATTTCCCTTGCAGCAAAAATGTTGTACCAGGACTTAGGATGCACCATCTAGACACACCTGCCCTTGGAAGGCATTGATGCAAAGATGCAAGAATGATCAGGACTCATCCCAATTAGAAGTTTTGGATGTGATTCTGTGGACTACCCAACATCATTTAAGTGAATTCCTTTTCTGCTGACTTCAGCCAAGGCATATTGGAAAATAATTTCTCATAGATGTCTCATGTTCCTGCACATATTAACTGCCCTTTGTTCTTGACTGTTAACGATATCTCTATATCAAGTAGCCTTGGAAGGTAGACAATGGCAGGTTTTCTTATAGGCCTTGAAAGACAAAGATAGTGTTTCCCTGTGGAGCAAAGAGCAGGTGTACTCATAGCTTTGGAAAATAGAGACAATGTCTACTTCCATAGCAAAGGCTGACATAATTAGTGCTTATTATAAATCTTATGACCCCCCCCCCACACACACACAGATGGTGGGATGTATTTCCAAAAGTAGACAAGAGTAGTCATTTTTTTCCTTAAAAAATTTGAAGCAAATATTGACAGTATGTTAAAATCAAACTACCAAACCTAAGTAATAAATACAAATGTATGTGATTTATTAAACTTTAAATTATTTTTATGCTTCAAATTATAAAGAAAAAATTGACTTCTAATTTTTTTTTAGTGTAGAGCTATAACACCATAAATTTTAGGTGTATGTTAGAACGATTTATTTAAGAAGATCATTCTGGCATTTTCACCCATACATAGGTGCGGACCGGCGTGTCCTTGGGATTAGAGAGCGGGACTTTTGGCTTGCAAGCGGGAATGGCTTAGGTCGTACACGGAGAAAGAACGATTTAAAAATGGGTGATGTTGAGAAGGGCAAGAAGATTTTTGTTCAGAAGTGTGCCCAGTGCCATACTGTGGAAAAGGGAGGCAAGCACAAGCCTGGGCCAAATCTCCATGGTCTGTTTGGGTGAAAGACAGGTCAGGCAGTCGGATTCTCTTACACAGATGCCAACAAGAACAAAGGCATCACCTGGGGAGAGGAGACACTGATGGAGTATTTGGAGAATCCCAAGAAGTACATCCCTGGAACAAAAATGATCTTCGCTGGCAATAAGGAGAAGGGAGAAAGGGCAGACTTGATAGCTTATCTCAAAAAAGCTACTAATGAGTAATAGTTGGCCACTGCCTTATTTATTATGAAACAAATGTCTCATAACTTTTTATGTGTACCATATTTAAATTGATCTCATACACTAGAATTCAGATCATGAATAGCTGATGTAATATTTCTGTCCGGATTTAAATAAGATTGGCTTGTGGCTAAATGAATATGGTCAGCTTTTGGAATTTTGATAGTAATTCTGGTTCAGCAAGTACTGTCACTGTTTTCCCCTTCTAAAGAGATGATTAAACTTGAATAAGGAATGTTAATCTTTTCAGGGATATGGTAAATGCCTTCTCAAACCCTATAGGAGATTGGTTTTATATTTAGATTTCTATAACTGGTTATATTAATATATTTAAATATTGAGAAGCTCCCTTCACTGTCTCATAGACCAGCAAGATTCACCTGTGTTTCAAGTTGTGTTCATTCACCTGTTAAGGCTAGGGCTGAAGATACATTGACAATGTCCACTTTATCTTTTTGGTCTTAAATATGCCAATTTAATTAAAATTCTCCATCTAAAACATTGCGTTTTACTTAATGAAGGGCATTTTAGTGTGGTTTTGTATAGCATCAGATAAAGAATATTTAGTACTTCTCACATTTTATAGATGATCTTTTTAAATTTTTTTTTAACAGATGATCTTTAAGATCAGGTGTTTTTAAAATTCACCGTGACATGATAGGTTGCGAAACTTGCTTGTGAATTCTTTACAAAGTCAGACTAAGTTATAATTCAGGATTGACTTTTAAACAGGTATTCAGAAACACAACTATAGAACTACTGTAGATGTGTGATTGGTAATGATGCTTTTGCATCATTAACTCAGAAGGGTTAAGGTCGAGGAGCTCTATCATTAGCACAGATTTGTAAATTATCTGATCATAAGGCTTGAGAATTAAAAACAAAGTCTCAGATTAAAAAAAAAAAGAAGATCATTTCAACTTAGCACAATAAATTCACAAAGATATTCATAAGTAATTAAAATATCTATAATTTAAAATTTTATATTGTCTAGAAAGAAATTAGAAATCTAGTTTTTTTTAATTTTTTTTATTTTGGGGGAGGAGGGTGGGATCCCTAATCCCAGCATTAGTTAGGGTGGGGGCCCTGATCCCAGGGCCAACTGTATACGGGAAGTGAAATATCAAGGGATCTTGGAAATATTTTTCCCAAAGGCAAAGACCAGAGAAAGAGAAAGACACAATGCATCTGAGATCAAACAGAAAAACGCTCCACACTCGTACTCTTTCAGTATCATTGTGATGTAGATGAAATTTATGACACTATGAACTTGAGTTCCAGCTATGCTGAAGTTCATGGAGTTTTCCAAACTAAGCTGTACCTTGCCTCCCTGCCTTGGCTCAAGTTGCTTCCTCACCTGCAGTGCTCCTTTCCTCACCATCCACTTGAGGGACAGCTACTCATCTTTTGAGATTTGCCACTCTGAGGGCTTTCCTGACCACCCATTCTTACTCCTGGTAGTTTTAAATTGCACACCCCTTTCTGCCACTACTGTGCTTTCTCTATAGGTCGACCACAGCACTTCATTATTATAGTTAACATGTCTATTCTCTCCTACTACATGGTACGCTCAAGAGAGCAAAGCTTTTATTTTCTTTGTTGAAACGTCCACAGCACCTATCACAGTGCCTGGCCTGTAATTTTGTGCATAATTAGTTAATGAGTGAGTAAATGATTAGATGGATGGTGGGTGGAGTTCCAGTAGATCTTAATAAATATTGAACGGTAACCTGCCTTGACAGTTGAGTATTTCCACCATGATTCCAACTCCTCACCCCCCGATACTGATTTTAATGAAAATAGTTAAATAATCACAAAGAGGACAGAAATCCTTTCCTTCCTCCACAGACTCTTTATTGAGCTCTTACTTGACTATAAAAAACTACTTTAGGAGCTAATGAATGAATTAGGAGCTAATCTAGCTGAATATTTTGACTGATCTCACACCAATCTATTTTTTTGCATGGGTCAGCATTAGTATGTATTAAAACAATCTGTATCCAGATTAATATATTTAGCTATATAATTGAGTATGCATTATTTTTTGTCTTAAAACTACTATTCAATAAGCAGACCACAAGTTGGTAGAAAATTTATATATGTGCACTTTACTCTGACCTAAAACTGAACCCATAAACTGCATTGTTTATTTTCACTGAGTCAACTGAGCTACTTCATACTAATATAGCGTAGATAATTCAGTATTTTGAAATTCTTTATTACTTCCCCAATGCAATATTTTTGGATTTCACAAATGAAACCCTAATGTTTGGTAATGAGTGGAACATTCTTTTTTTAAAACAACAAGAGTCTAATTAGATGGGTAAGAGGTCCTACAAGATTTATTGAGTTTGGGACAGTAGTTTTATGTTTGTTTGCTGTTTGAAGGATGGAAGAAAGGAGTAAAGTACCAATCTAGAAGGGAAATTTCTATGCAAAATTTTCACTTTTGAGAATTTGCTAGTGAGCTGGGTATTATTTTGGAAAAAAAGTCCAAAGCAATATTTTATGCCAGTACAAAAAATTCTGAATTTTTAAGGTAATGAAATTTTTCAAAAGTTAAGTAAAATCAAATAAATATGAATTAAAGATTTGACAGTTTACAAGAACTTCAACTTCTATACTGTATTCTACTATTCAGGGTAAATTTTAACTGACACATAGCTTCTGCTTTAACATGATGATATTTCCCAGTGGTATTTTTATTTCTAAATTCCCATTTTCTCTATTAAATACTCAAGCCAATGCTATTTGCATCAAATATTGCACTGCCCCTGGAGATTTGTTTGCAGGGCTTTCTACTTTTATCAACTCTCTATTCCAAACAGATCCTATGAATTTCACCCTTAAGTCAAATGGTTTGGCAGAGGAAGACATTTCGGGGTAAAATTTAAATAGTAATGACAAGTATTTTGAAATATTCAACAGTCGAAACTTTTTAGTCTTTTTTTCCCTAAATGTATAAAACAAGCAAACATACTTTAAACAACGACAGTAAAAAGCTATTGTACTAAACAGAGACAGTCAACAGCTGGTAGAAAATTGAATTGAACTTTGTCCAGAGACAATAGAAAAAGGAAATTAAAGGCTTCAAATTGCTTATAGCAGGCCAGAGTAAATCCAACTGCTTTTTGAGGTCATTAAAACATCTTGAACGATTTTCCAAAGATTTTTGGTTCAAGAGGCCCAAAAAGATTTTGCCAAGCACTACTTTCCTCTTATTGTATTTCATAATAAATTTAATCCATATGTTTCTGATTCATTTATACTTCAGTCATCAAACAGTTCTTGTGCAAGAGCTATTTGATTTCTAAGAAGTCATTTGAGCCTTTTATAGAAGTCTGCTTGTTTCCCTTGAAGTAAGTTTTGTAAAACTGAAAACACTTGATGTTCTGAACTGAGCTTTTAAGCTTTTATACAATCACAGAATCTTAGATATTAAATGCAATCTATCCCAACATCCATCCCAAAGTAGAATACTTCTTACCAATCTTTGGCAGATAAAATTTTGGTTGCTTCTTTACCATTTTCAGTGATAGGGAACTCATTATTTCAGAAAAAAGCTAATTCCATCAAGACTCATCCTTTCCTCTCTCCTGTCACACAATAGCTTGGCACTTATAAGGCTAAGTGTGGTTATGTGTGTGTGTATAATGACTTTGTCCTTTTTCTCAAATGCCTCCTTGTACCTTAATGCTACCTTCCCTTTGTTTTGATAATTTGGGAATTTACCTTACATAGAGAAACTATCTTGAAACACCAGTTTGTCTTAGAAAAGCTTCAATTTTTTTGTTTAAATATGTAAAAGACCTATAGATTTTGCATAATGTTTCCATTTAATCCATATTACACCCCAATAAGAAAATACCGGGCTTCCCTGGTGGCGCAGTGGTTGAGAGTCCGCCTGCCGATGCAGGGGACATGGGTTCGTGCCCCGGTCCAGGAAGATCCCACATGCCGCGGAGAGGCTGGGCCCATCAGCCATGGCCACTGAGCCTGCGCGTCTGGAGCCTGTGCTCCGCAACGGGAGAGGCCACAACAGTGAGAGGCCCGCGTACCGCAAAAAAAAAAAAAAAAAAAAAAAAAAAAAAAACACCACTGTCCCATTTGAAGGGGGAACCTGAACTTCAGAGATTTGATTAACTTTAATGAGGTCACATGACTGTTTAGTAGCTCTTGTATTCAAACCCAAGACTTGTTGATTCCAAAGGCATGGATCTTTCTTCTGCACAGAACGGAATTTCCATTAAAATTTCCTCATAAGGTCTTTCGAGAATGACGTATAGCAAAACAGACTGAGCTTTACACAGCTACATATTTAACTGCTTCAGAACTGTCTACGTAGTAGGTTGTGTCCCATGAAAGCACTATTTTTGTCAGTCAAAAACGTTCAATGTCTACAATTTTTATGACTCAGTTTAACATACAGATATTCTTGACACCATGTTTGCCTTAAGTTTTGTAGTAGAAAATTTCAGGTGGTGCATCCATAAGCTCAGCAGGCTGAGGAAAATTAAGTGTTTTCTTTAAAAAAGTTAAAGAAATAACAAACCTTTGCTCAACTGTAAATACTTTTTTTTTTTTTTTTTTTTGCGGTACGCGGGCCTCTCACTGCTGTGGCCTCTCCCGTTGCGGAGCACAGGCTCCGGACGCACAGGCTCAGCGACCATGGCCTACAGGCCCAGCCACTCCGCGGCACGTGAGATCCCCGCGGACCGGGGCATGAACCTGCGTCCCCCGCATCGGCAGGCAGACTCTCAACCACTGCGCCACCAGGGATGCCCCAAGTGTAAATACTTAATTTAAAATTTAAAGTCCCAAGGGACTGGCTCCAGGAACCACCCTCACAGGCCCCTCTCCACAATACCAAAATCTGGGCAGGCCCAAGTCCCTTACATAAAATGACTTAGTACCTTCATCCTGCGGGACGCCAGAAGAATCCCAGTACCTTCATCCTGCAGGACGCCAGAAACGGAATCCGGCGGGAAGCGGAATCCCGCGGGAAGAAGCGGAATCCCGCGGGAAGAAGCGGAATACCGCGGGAAGAAGCGGAATCCCGCGGGATGAAGCGGAATCCCGCGGGAAGCGGAATCCCACAGGCGGTTTTTAACTTAAGTGACTTTTTCTCATCCTCCTTTTTAAAAAAAGATCATGATATGAGGAGCTACTCTCTGTTTCTGGGTATAAAGTAGGGATACATGTTATTAAAATTTTATTTGTTTTTCTCCTCTTAACTTGTCTTTTTATCACAGGGATGTCTCAGCCAAGAACCTAGAGGGGTAGAGGGAAAATTATTGGCCCCCTGCCTCCAGTTTGGAAACCAGTTTAGGACTTTCTGAGACACCATACTCATTTTAGAGGCTACAGACATGATCCTAAAAAGCTAGCAGAAGCTAGTGAAAGCTAAGAATTGTGCACAGTTAGCTTTACCAGATCTCACTCCGTAGCGCCTGGTCAAGAGAGGTAGGTAAAAATTTCTTGCTCCTTCCTTTCCAAATATAGATTAGCAGGAAAAAAATATTTGTGTGAACTTTTTTCTTAGGTATAGTAACTTTGTTAAAACTTGGAGTACTCTTGTTTTCAATTGATCCTTTTCCTCCTAGAGATGGTAATTGTTTCCTTTTGTCTCTGTCTTGTGTGTCATTTATCATAAGGAAGAGAATCATATGTGTGATGAGGTTTTCCTTTTGGCTTGTTTTATGTGTTGGGAGCTTGGCTTTGTGACCAGTGAGAATATTATCTCTGGTATCCTCCAGATAGAGTATGCATGTACCAGCACCCACTGGGCAGACAGCCCAGTAGGCTGTGGATCCAAGAAGCAGATTTCTCTTTGCCCAACTGTGCCAGCTCTCAGGGGAGTTTATTATAAGTGTCCTAATCTGTAAGGGGCCCTTGTTGTCTCATTAATGCTTAAAAAGTCCCATTCCAGTATTCCTGCTCAGTGTCACAGATTAGTGGGTCTGTAACTAGAGGTGTTTCCTGTTCTCATGGGAAACTAGTGCACTACACGGTGCTTACCACCTGTGACAACAGTGTTCTTTGCTTTCTTAGGATAACTTTGGGGGTGGATTTTCTGAATCTTGTGAAGGCTGAATTTCTTTTGGGATGCCTTTGCATCCATGGTTAACCCATAAAAAGGCTTATTGGTTTGAGTTACCATTGGATTTAATATAAGATTCTACACTTGTCAATACCAAGATGATGGATTCTTTGAATTAGATAAACTTCTATATTTGAAAAAAATTAGTGAGGTCTCATTCTAAACAATTGCCATATTGGTACCTAAAGACAGATCAAATAGAAAGGAGGACACAAAAGAGTTTGGCAGCTAGCCTTAAGGATTCCTTTAATAAAATGAAATTACAAAGACCTTTTGTCTCCACTTTGAGAAGATCACACCAAAATTAGCGAAGAGTTAGATCAATGGACATTCACAACCACACTCACAGGGGTGTTCTTCCCATCCACATTATAGTGGTTACCAGGCAACCCATATGCCCACCCCCCCCACCCCACCCCCACCCACCCCGCCAGGGCAAAACAGCCCTCACAGAGGAAATGGATGACTGGAATTTCATTCAGGTTTTCACAGGTAAGGATCACCTGGAGGTCAATGTTCAGGGGCTAATAAAAACAATAGTAGAGGTTTTCCTCCAGAATGTAAATTGATCCAAGGTTGAATTGTGTGCTCAGAAAAAAAAAAAAAGAAAGCCTTCCTTAAAGGCTTTGATAAACTTTTTAAAGTCACACTAAAGCGCTAGGATGTAAAGATCTTCTGATTTCCATCATAGTTGGAAATCTGCCTTACTATAAAGAAACAAAGTTTAGGTGGATAGGTAGGTCAGCACTTGATATTCAGGATACAACCTAATTCTTTGAGGTAATAGAAGGAACTTTGTCTTGCAAAGCTCTGCAAAACCAGAAATATGGCTCCAGAAGCAATTCAAAACCCAACTATCATTTTTACCAAGCCCCAAACCCCTCCTATTTGTCTCAAAGTCGTGTATATAATGGGACACTGGAAACAGAATTATCCTGCACTTAAGAAAAAGAGGAAATTTAAAAATAATAATTTTTTCCATACACCTCTGATAACAGGCATATATTCCCCAAAACTTCTAGGAGAAAATTTGTATACTTTCTCTGTACCTTTGAGATGTAAATCTTCTACCCTGTCTTCTCTAGGACCTAAGAGCTATTCTTTCAAATGCAAACTTAATGGAGAATTTCTCATCAGAAGGAGATAAAAGGAACTATTTGTAAATTAGGCTAATAAAAAAATCTTAAATATCCTCTCTACAAATATTAAGTAAAAACTTTAGCCATCTGGGCTGGTAAATTTAATTTATTCCTACTGCCAAAACTCAGTTTGGGTCAAACTCCTCTCTCTTTTAAACTAGTTAGATTTGCATGACTGAACCTGTCATCGTTAAAATTTGGTAGCAATTGCTATAACATCTCTGTGTTGGTCTGTAGGTTTACATGTGTCTATATATGTATGTTATATATGTGTGATATTTTTCTACCTGCAGATGGTATTGCCTAAATTAATTTGTAAATAAAGACTGGATATTCTAAAACTCTCAGATATGTAGACTATCCCAAATGCTTTTCAAGTACATGTGATCTGTGATAATCTTCAGTAAATAAAACCTAGTTGAAGTGTGTTGGTTTAATTAAAATAAGCAACTCTTCAGAGTTATCCACATTAAATATAATGCAGACATGCAATTTTTATTCTACCTGAGTTTACTAGTCAAATTTATGTTGTCTTTGTTACAAAATTTGTCAGCAAAAACAAAAAAAACCTTGAGATGATTTCTGATGTTTGTCTTTGTCTAATGCCTCATGAAATTTTGCTCGGTAATATAAACAAAATTGTTGTGAACATGTGATTTAGACAGGTGTAAGTGGGATAGGAGTTTTTAGGTAGACTTTTCAGCAATAACTATATTTTATGTTATGTGTACTTAAATAGTTTAATGGATCTCTTTGGTATCTTGAAACCTTAGAGCTTTGCTGAGTTTAAATGATGGAAATTTACTGAATATTGATATTATTTTCAAATAAGATAAAATACTGAAGCATTGATTATTGAAAATAGTTTGGCCTGTTTTGGGCTTTTGCCAACCAAAAATCGTCACTTTCCATTTGCCTTTACAAGGATGAAGTCAGTAGCTACTGTGGTCGCTAACCTTCAAAACACCCTAAAAGGAGTTCAGGGTGGAGGTTAGGAATGAGGCACTCTGCTCTGGGAAAAACTGGCAGAACAAGTCTTCAGATGGTTAGATATTTTCAGGAGATTTTATGAGCCCCATTTTTTGCATCTTCTAATATCTAGAAAAGCACTAAAATTATTAACAAAGACATCTGCTCCTGGTGACTTGCAGCAACCTTCTGCCAAAGTGTGTGCTTGACTGCATGTACCCACTTCACTAAAATCACATGTATGCTGACCTCTTTGGAGCAGTTCCTCAGAGCTATCTGAGAGGCTGTCTCCCAGGCTATAGTCCACATTTTACCCCAAATAAAACTTAACTCACAACTCTCATGCTGTGTGTTTTTTTTTTTTTCAGTTAACACTTCCTTGTTGTAGAGAACCAAAGATAGTTTGATCTGTTAGTAAACACACCTGTGCCACATTGAAAAATTTTATATGATGAAGCATATGCTTCTAGAAACTATGAAATATTTTCATAAATTTTCCAATCTAAAGAATGCTGGTATAACAGAAAGTTCATAATTGCTTGCTTCTTAGTTTTCACTACAAATTAATGCTTCTAAGGGTTAAGAATTCTAATTAATATGTGTAATCAACATTACTAAAATAAGAGAAATAACTCCATATGCAATGAAAATAAGATGTGTTTTAGACCAAAATAAAAATTATCAATATGAGGTATGGAGGTGCATTTTTTTAAGGGAAATGAAAGTAATTTTGTCACAAAACTTTTTTTTTTTTTTTCAGAATGGGAAAGAGGAGAGAAAAGGACAAAATGGTATAGAACATTCAGAAGAGAGAGAGGAAATCTTACCTCGGGTGGTCAAATTGACTAAAATTAAATGAATATATCGTAAGGGTTTTAAAATAAGCTTTAATATCAATAGTGTCCTTATGTAAAACTGGAATTTAATTTTCTTTCATCAGTTAAAAGGACAAAGTTTTCTTGGACTGTTGGTCTGATACTGATAAGAAGTTGTTAAATGTTTTTCTTTACCTTTTAAGTAATCTGCCTAGAAAGCAAACACTTTGTATTTTATCAACATAGTTTCAATGTGCTTCATGCTATCTTAATCAGGCCTTTGACTATTTAAGAAAACTGAATCTTCTACTATTTATAGAGCCAAGTTTTGCTCACAACTATGTAGGCTTCTGTATTTGCCTTTAAAATTTTTTATTGTCACTTTGGTTAAATAGATAACTGAGCATTGTTTCATAATGATCAGTGATCTTTACTTTACTTAGTCAAGTGTCCAAAACTTTTGATATTTTTGACAAACTTCCCCAAATCAAATTCTAAATAAAGTGTTTTTGATCTGGAAGTAACTTTGGGATTTTTCCAGTGGGTCCCTGGAACATATCAAAAAATTTGTTGTCTCTCCCTATCAAAGGAGAGATATTAAACTAATTAGGCTTATTTGATATGTTAAATTATGTGGGAAGCATTGTCATATAAGTGATGCTAAACCTTAGACATATTTGTGTGGATATATGTTTTTAATATATGTTCCATAAATTGTACACAATTCTTAAAATTCTGATACATCATGGTATAATGTTATCGGTCATAATTCTGCCTATTAAAATGTTGTATGTCACAGAAATAATAATTTTCTTGTCAACTACATTATAATGAACTTTCATTAGATCTTTAACTACAGACATTTTAAAGTCTTTTGTCGTTTATAGAGTGTTATTGTTTTACTCTGATTCTTTTGAAAAAGTATTTCTGCAAAAGTTCTTCATCTTCAAGGAGATTCATAGAAAGGACTCTGGCAAGCACAGGTTTCTGATAACTTTTAAGATCACAAAAGTAAACTAGGTAAGAATATATAGAACTAATGGAAAAACTGGATCCAAGCAGAGCAATAATTAATAACTGAGACTGAATGAACTGATAATTTTTATGACTTTGTTTGAAACATTACTGGTTCTTTAATGTTTTGTTTTAAGATTTAAGAAAACCTTTTTTTTTTATTTTATCTTAAGCTAACTATGATTTACAGCAATTTTTAAAATTATATCTCTGTAAGTAGAATTGAAACAATTACTTTTTCTCCCTACCTGGTCCCTCCAGAATTCACAAATTGTTAGTGAGTAGTCTTATTTTCATGAAATTTATTTCTTTAAGTTAGTTAGAACCTGTTCTCCTTATAACAGGAAACAATTAGAAATATTAATTATCAAAGCTTTGACTGGAATGTCAGATTTGAGAATGTGCGTAGAATCAGATACACCCAACAGCTTTAAAGAACTTAGGTTTACTTTATGAAGTCAATAAAGCCTCTTGGAGATATAGCCTTATATTTTTTATAGTTTCTGACAGCCTAACTAGGTGAGTAAGGAAGATCACTTCCTGGCAGGTACAGGTACCTCAGGATATTTGGGGGACCTTGAGAAGAGAGTAATTAACCTAAATAAACAGACATTACAGGCTAAGACAGATGACAGGTCCTTGACTTGTCTGCTTGGGATTGAGAGGTTTTTTAAAATCCAATCAGATTCCTTATGAAAAGTTCAAGCAAAGCAGATTCAAGAGAACCTTTATAGGTCAGTCATTACTTTTGCTCTACTTATGTAAATAATCAGGCCAAGTTTATTGAAACTAGACTTATTTTGCAAAAAAAAAAAAAAAAAAAAGTAGTCTTAATTTTGCTATCTTTAAAAGAAATAAGGGTTATTTTAGAGAGACCAAGACACACTTGTGGAATTTAGATTCTAGTTCTGTTAATTGTATTTGCCGTTTTGTTATTTACCTGTTAGCTGGACTGGATCCTGAATTCTTCTAATTTCCTCAATTACCTAGCTGAAACTCTCCAAACTAATGTTTCAATTTTCTCCCACCCTTTTGACTTGGAATCGCTAACTTATGCTGCCTTTTTCCCTGAAGCCCTGCAAACTAAATGCATGAACAACTGGATATGAACTTCAGAGAAATTTTCAGAACAGCTCCTTTTTTAGATAATCTTTGTAATATTGTGTGTGGGTCACTCAGAAAATTAACCTGGACACTTAATTACATCATCAGAAACATTCAATGTGCAAAAGATGCTTTGACCCTGACATCTAGAAATCTTCTCAGCTGGCTTCCTTCAGAACTCAAACTGGGTTTATGTCCTGCTTCAATTACTAACCTTTGTTTTTCTCATTTCCATAGAAATACTTTATTAAATACCTGGTTTCTGGAATAATACAGGCCTAGCTTTGGGAGCACGGCTGCATCACTGCCTCCTGAATGAGACACAATTGTTTAACTGAATTGGCCAATTTTCAGGACTAAGACTGGTTCAGTATGAAGGAGCAATCTATCAACTAAACTTCTGGACTTGAAAGTTCTTATTTGAAGTTTCAGAGGCAGGACTAAAGGGGAACAGAATTTTGCTACCCCAAAGTATGTCTCATTGGCATAAGGATTATATTGAGCTAGTTATTATTGAGAAACTGCAAACATAAGAGAAGCTCTGAAAACCAAGTTACCACTTTACAAGACCCATTTACGTTTATAAGGGAAATCTCTACTTGTAAAGGAGTCTCCCTCTCTACACCAGAAAAAGACAGATGAATCTAGCAACTCTTATCAATTCAGAAGACAACAACTTAAATGTGTATAGCAATCTGTCTTTGTTACTTTGCTTTTCTTGGCAACCTTCCTTAAACGGCATCCCCTTACAACATCTTTTGTCTTTAGGTGGAGATGTTATTTAAGGTGGTGGCTTGGGCCATTTCAGAGTATTTAGTTTTCTTGGGTATCTCCTATGAATACAGGAGGTATACATGTTATTAAGCTTCTCTTTGTTTAATTAAAATTATGATGTTGAAATAACTACTATCATAACAAGAATATATATTGGCATTTCCTCTATTGATTGATTAAAATTCAACAAGCATATGTTTGTCAACTAATTCTTGTCTTTATAATCATATCCTTAAAATATTTTCAGAGAAATAACATTTCCAGAACCGAAGAGAGGCTCTAATGGCATGGACATTAATTTTTTTTAATATTGTTAATTTATTTTCTAACTTTGTACACTATATTACTAGCAGCTCATGTTAATTAAATATTACTTATATAAGAAAAAATAGTGATGCCTTGTGATGCTTCAGTTACTGGGTCAAATATATTTTTGTCCCATCCTGACTTCATCGCTTATTAACTCCTCTGCTTCAAGCTAAATATCTCGCTGCCAGACTGTTACCTCATTTATAAAATGGCAGGTAGTAATATACATGACATAGAGCAATTCCATAAAACTATATGATTTGCAATATGATAATCCATCAATAACTGCATGCTTCTTATCACCTACAATTATTGTTTGAATATTTACCAGATTAATATTTAAACTTTCTTTATTACACATAATAAAGTCTTGTTAAATACTTCTTATTTTTTTTCTCTGTATATCTATTAGATTACCAATGGTTTTTGCATAGATTTGCACAAATTCCGTATATGATCAACATTTTTATATTTTGGTGTCATTTTAAACAAAGATGTAACTTTTCTGATTATAAATTTTATTCTGTTGCTTTTAGATTTAGAGGTATTTCCTTTTGGAGACCTAGTATTCATTTATATTTTTAAAGCTATTTTCTGATTTATTATTTAAAAACCATCTGGAAATAAACAAACAAATAAATAAAAACCATCTGGGATGTATTTCAGCTTATGGAATGAATGTGATTCTAATTTTATCTCTTCTTTTATTTCTTACTTCCAAAATACATAATAAATTCGATGAAAGCAATTATAGATTATTTATCTTTTCCTAATTTTCTCTGATTTTATCATTTAAAATGATAAATACCATTATAAAGGACAACTTTCATATACCGAAGATAATATTTTAAAATATTCTTTGTTGTTTCCTCAGGATTTGTTTATCTATTCATTCTGTTTTCTTCAGATACAAATATAGGAATAATAATAACATCATAAAGTGAACTTGGAATCTTTTTACCACACTTAAAGTTTTGGAAAAATGTAAACAACTTAGTTGCCTTCTGGAATTAAGACAGTAGAGAAAAATAAATCCCATTCTTCTCCTGAAAATCATCCTTAAACAGGCAGAAAATGGAACATTATTGCAAACTCTATCAACACCTCTTATAATAAATTCAAGCAAGAAATTAAAAGCTGAAATAGATCTGAGAGACAACAGAGATCAGAGAGAGCACTCTATAAAGAAGAAATGAGTCATAAATCATAGGCACTCATGAAATTAGTGTATGCTGGAAAGAGCAAAAAAAAAATCCTCATTGAGTAGACTGAATTGGATTTGAAAATAAACTAGTATGATTTATTTGCAAATAGATGAAAATGATCAAAAATGTAAAAATGTGAACTAGGAAGAAATAGAAAATATGAATAGACGAATCACAAGTAACAAAATTGAAACTGTGACTAAAAATTTTCCAACAAATAGAAGTCCAGGACCAGTTGGCTTCACAGGCAAATTCTATTTAGAATTTAGAGAAGAGCTAACACTTACCCCTCTCAAACTCTTCCAAAAAAATTGCAAAGAGAGGAACACTCCCAAGCTCATTCTACATGATGTAGGCCTCCATCATGATACCAAGACCAGACAAAGATATCACAAAAATGAAAATTACAGACCAATATCACTGATGAACAGAAACACAAAAATCCTCAATAAAATACTAAAAAACTGAATCCAACAACACGTTAAAAGGATCATACACCATGATGAAGAGGATTTATCCCAGGAATTCAAGGATTCTTTAATATAGGCAAATCAAACATTACGATACATCGCATAAACAATTTGAAGAATAAAAAACATATGATCATCTCAATAGATGCAGAAAAAGCTTTTGACAAAATTCAACACCAATTTATGACAAAAACTCTCCAGATAGTGGGCATAGGGGAACCTACCTCAACATAATAAAGGCCATATATGACAAACCCACAGCAAACATCATTCTCAATTGTGAAAGAGTGAAAGTATTTCCTCTAAGATCTGGAACAAGACAAGGATGTCCACTCTCACAACTACTATTCAACATAGTTATGGAAGTCTTAGCCACAGCAATCAGAGAAGAAAAAGAAATAAATGAGTCCAAGTTAGAAAAGAAGAAGTAAAGTTGTCACTATTTGCAGATGACATGATACTATACATAGAAAATCCTAAGTATGCGACCAGAAAGCTACTAGAGCTCATCAATGAATTCAATAAAGTTGCAGGATACAAAATTAATACAGAGAAATCTCTTGCATTCTTATACACTAATAATGAAACATCAAAAAGGAAAATTAAGGAAACAATCTCATTTACCATTGTGAAAAAGAATAAAACACTTAGGAATAAACCTACCTAAGGAGGCAAAATACCTATACAGAGAAAACTATAAGAAACTAATGAAAGAAGTCAAAGATGACACAAACAGTTGGAGAGATACACCATGTCCTTGGATTGAAAGAATAAATATTGTGAAAATGACTATACTATGCAAAGCAATCTACAAATTCAATGCAATCCCTATCAAATTACCAATGTCATTTTTCACAGAATTAGAACCAAATTTTTTACAATTTGTATGGAAATACAAAAGACCCCAAATAGTTAAAGCAATATTGAGAAAGATAAACAGAGCTGGAGGAATCAGGTGCCCTGACTTCAGACTATGCTACAAAGCTACAGTAATCAAGCCAGTATGGTACTGGCACAAAAACAGGAATACAGATAAATGGAACAGGATATAAAGCCCAGAGATAAACCTATGCACGTATGGTCACCTAATCTGTGACAAACGAGGCAAGAATATACAATGGAGAAAAGACAGTCTTTTCAATAAGTGGTACTGGGAAAACTGGACAGCTACATGTAAAAGAATGAAATTAGAACACTACCAAGCACCCTACAGAGAAATAAACTCAAAATGGATTAAAGACCTAAATGTAAGGCCAGACACTTCAAAACTCTTAGAGGAAAACACAGGCAGAACATTCTGACATAAATCACAGCAAGATCTTTCTTGACTCACCTCCTAGAATAATGAAAATAAAAACAAAAATAAAAGGGACCTAATTAAACTTAAAAGATTTTGCACAGCAAAGGAAACCATAAATGAGACAAAAAGGCAACCTTTGGAATGGGAGAAAATATTTGAAAATGAAGCAACTGACAAAGGATTAATCTCTGAAATGTATAAACAGTTTATGCAGCTCAATATCAAAAAAACAAACAACCTGATCAAAAAATAGCTGAAGACGTAAATAGACATTTCTCTAAAAAAGACATACAGATGGCCAAGAGGCACATTAAAAGATGTTCAACATGACTAATAATTAGAGAAATGTAAATCAAAACTACAATGAGGTATCACCTCACACTGGTCAGAATAGCCATCGTCAAAGAACCTACAAACAATAAATGATGGGGAGAGTGTGGAGAAAAGGGAACCCTCTTGCACTGTTTGTGGGAATGTAAATTGATATAGCCACTATGGAGAACAGTATGGAGGTTCCTTAGTAAACTAAAAATAGAACTACCATATGTCCCAGCAATACCAGTAATGGGCATATACCCAGAGAAAACCATAATTCAAATAGATCCATTGACCCCAATGTTCATTGCAGCACTATTTACAGTAGTGAGGATATGGAAGCAATCTAAATGTCCATCAACAAAGGGATGGATAAAGAAGATATGGTACATATATACAATGTAATATTACTCAGCCATAAAGAGAAAGATATAGTGTCATTTGCAGAGATATGGATGGAAGTAGAGACTGTCATACAGAGTGAAGTAAGTCAGAAAGAGAAAAAAAATATCGTATATTAACTCATATATATGGAATCTGAAAACATTGGTATAGACGATCTTATAAATATTTACAAAGCAGAAACAGAGATACAGACATAGAGAACAAACATATGGATACCAAGGGGGTAAGGGGGGGTGGGATGAACTGAGAGATTGGTATTGATATATATACACTGTTGATATTATGTACAAAATACATAACTAATGAGAACCTACTGTATAGCACAGGGAACTCTACTCAATGCTCTGTGGTGACCTAAATGGGAAGGAAATCCAAAAAAGAGGGGATATATGTATACATATGGCTGATTCACTTTGCTGTACAGCAGAAACTAACACAACATTTAAAGCAACTATACTCCAATAAAAATTAATTTAAAAATGTAAAAATGATTGATAACAAGGGTAAACATCTTTCTATACTGTCCCAATGGTAATAGACCTGTTCAAATGTACTAAATCTATAGGGGTCACTTTTGTAATCAAACCATTTATCCAAATAAATCTATATAAAACATGTCATTATTATTTTTATGCCTAAAATTATTTTTAAATGAAAAATATGCTTATGTTCTATGGTCCAAAATTTTGGAAGAGGATTTTTTGGCACTTCAGAATATATTTTCTTCTTTGTTATTTTTACAAAGGCTATTTATGTAACACATTTATAAAACAATCCCATTTTCTTATAAAAACTATATGCAATAAAAAAATACTAAACTGCATTTTCTCTACCCATCCCACTCTCAATTCTTGTCTATCATTGTATTTTATATATTGGAATCAGAACCAAAGAAGAAGTTCAGTAAAATAACAAAGAAATATATGTAATATTTTTACACCAGATAAATTTAATAGCATAATATGCTCTGGAGTACCATGTACAAGATTTGATAGATATTTTTGGCTGTATTTGCTTTTATTGCTTTGTTTTAACCATATGTTACCAAAAGAGCTAAGTCCACTGTCATGCCCACAAAAGGGCTTCTCATCTCTCTCTGTGTCTACTCTCTGAAGGTAATACCTATACTTACTGAATAGGTTTTACAATTGCCTATATGTTCATACATCTGTAAATCACACTGTTGTGTGTCTTCCTTTTTAATGTAATCATACTGTATCTATTCTTTCTCAATTAAATATTACATTTCTGTAATGTTATTTTTTTGTCTTTATTGATACACGTAGACTTAAATACATTTAACTGATGCAAAGTATTTTACTCTATGAATGAAACACGGTGTTTTGCCCATTTACTTAAACATAAACAGAAAATCTAATTATTGAGCTAAAAAGGAAATGCATGGCTATTTTTAAGTACTGAAATCAAAGAGGGAACTGAAATCTAAAGCACTGTGTTCATAGCTAATGCTTCATGAGACCAAATTTATAGGACAATTATATAGAGCCCTTACTAAGTAGTGGCTGTTCTTTTAATGTCTCAGAGGAAGGCTGACATTGCTTTGGGCCTACAGGAGGCAGAGACAAAATGTTGGGATTGCTCCCCTCAGTGGGAGGGGAATAGAGGAACAGAAAGACATGCCCAGAAACTCAGACAAGCAAGGTAGGTTGACCTTTGTTCCTACCTTCCATTAGTAATCAAAATGCAAAGACCATCACACATTTAGAAATTTGAAAATATGCTATGTCTGGGATACATGTTTACAAATGTAAACATGGGTTCTTTACTTGTGGAATTCCTAGAAAACTTACAGAAGCAACAGTGGAAACACTCAGAAGAGTGTTTGCGGAATGTGGTACACACAACTCAATCATAGGTTTGGGTAGAAGTGGGGGTTCCCAGGGATTGGTTACAGGAGAACAGTACTCAACGAGGATAAACTCATAGTAAAAACTTACGCACATTCAAACAATGCACAAATGAACTGTCATGAAGGAGATCCAATAGACATACATGACAGAATTAAGATCAACAAAAACTTGAGAAATATAGCACAGTCTGAAAGTACATTGTAAATAATTAAAGGGGTAAAAAGTGAATTAAATAAACTGAATAAAATGGAATCCTGAAAAATAGTAGTCATAAATAAATAATAAAAGAGAATTTAGAGCAAAAAGAAATATAGTCTTGGAAATGAAAACTCCCTGGGGGTTAATAATAGGAAACTAAAAGATCTATTTTAGGAAATAAATCAGAGTAATCTTACACATAGATATAACATGTAAAATTTTAAATAAATTTTAAAAAGGAAAAAAAAGTCCAAGACATATGGAAGGTGGAATAGGAATATTAAAATTCCACGTGATATTGACTTAATTAAGGAATGGAAAATCACTGGAGAGAGATAACAGTAAGACATAGAAAGTTTAAAAACTTTCCAGAATTTAAGAAAGATGTGATGCATCAGGTTAAAAATAACATAGTCAAATTTGAGTAGTATCAATAATAATGAAAATAAATTTATACCGACAAATCATACTAAAAATGTAGAATAAAAATGAAAATAAAGGGGTATGGGGTGAGGATCATAAAAAGTAAACATAGAGAAAAGAAATTATCTAACTAAGCCAAGTCAGAGACAACCAAAAAGATCATGCTTTATGGCAGATTCTTCATCTGCATGTACAGAAACAATATAATGTGATAATATTGCCAAACTGCTGAACTAAAGTAATTGTAAGCCTAGAATTTTTAACTCAAGTAATCAATATAAGTTAAGAACAAAATATATCCATTATTATATATAACCTAAAGCTGTATATGTGTTCTTTTTTAATCAGAAAACTAGCAAAGAGATTGCTATTTGTCTTATCTAGTTGATGTAATACGTTGAACTTTCCATTTCACTGCAGTCAGAAGATATAGGCACTACAAATTCTGCTGTATAATATGATCAATACTTATTTGGAGTTTAAGAGAGATTTTAATTTTCGATGAGCTGTGGAAAACAAATGTAGTATATTTGTTAAGGAGTCCAAGCTCGCACCACTCACTGCAGGCCAGGCCAATAGAGAGATGAGGTGTTGGGGCAAGGAATAGTGTCTTTATTCAAAAAGCCAGCAGATCAAAATGATGGATGAGTTTCCCAATGAACCATCTTACCTGAATTAGAATTCAGGCTTCTTTTATACTAAAAATGGAAGGGCTGTGTCTGGGTGTTGCAAATTTCTTCTTGCTGTCCAGACCCCCAGAGGGGCTGTGATAACCCTTTGTTCTTTCAGCTGTCCACATAGGTCTGGTCATTATGTTCCTATAAACATCCAACAAGACAATTGCTATTTTCTGTTCTGCAAATTTTTATCTCTATATGAACAGAAACGTGTTATACTACTGAAGGTCAAGCCTAGGAGGCAGAGCCTCCTAGAGCTATTATGAGCCTCAGGCTATAGGCAACATTCTTTTTAAAAAGTGCAGAGTCAGCATAACTAAGCACAGGCAATAGAGCACAAAGCTTGGAGCTAAAGGATTAGATTCAATATAAAGTCAGGTTTGTTATATTCTGTTACATATTTAATATATTTTATACACTTAGAAACACACACATATACATGCATATGTATTTTCAATGCAACAGAACATTATTATGGAGATTAATTGCATTCTTATTTTATTTGGGCTGCTTTATCCATGAAATTTAAGAGCAATGGGTTACCTGTATAAATACATTTATTTTTCTGCCTTAATTTTTCTGCATGTAGGATTCAGTGTTGCTCAGACATGAATATTCACAAACATTAAATTTTGCTGTTAATTATATCATTATTTTCAATTTAATCTTACATCTATTAATTAGGAAATCCACATCATTTTTTCAAATGTTAAATGGTTGTAGAAGTTTTGTAATTATAAATTGTTATCACTCGGTCTCAATTTCTTTTAGAAGAAACAATTTTCAAACTTTTAACATAACTTTTTATTGGTAATTAGCCCATATATCAAAACAGCTTGTTTATACTATTATTTCTTGATATTTTCCCCTTTTTAGACATTGTCCTTTGAATTTTTTTATGGCAGCTAGATATTCATCTTTCTGATACCACCCCTCCAAGCCATATATGCAATTTCTCTTTTAATGTATTTTTTCACAAATATGTTAACTAAATATTTAATGTTTATACAATAATTACTATGTAAATAATATCACAGATGCATAAACTGTTTACATTTTCTTTTTAGTATTTTCCATTTATATTTCTCTGGAATTCAATAGTTGCCTTATTTTTTATCTGATTACTTTTACTATTACTAAGACATTCCTACACTTTCCAACAAAACTGTAGATCTGTAGGTGTCAGCTTTTTGTTTTATTTTGAGTGAGGTACTGTAACTCTGATTGAAACCTCTGAGGATATGGATAGGTTTGTCTGGTAAGGTGATTTCCTGAAATAAGACAGATTTGGCTCTTTCACTGGGGAAGATTTCAAATCTCAGAATATGGAGTTATTGAGTCAGGATGGAAAAGGAGTAATTGTTTGACTACATGGTACAGAGAAGTGATGAGGAAATCAGGGAATTTTTTTCTTTTTCTATTGTAATAGCTGCTTTTATATAGAATGTTTCATAATTTTCTTCAGTAACTACCAATATTTCTGCATTGTATTGCCATCACTTTTGCCCAAATATCTATTACTTAATTGCACATGATTTTAATCCTCCAGCCTTTTACCTTTTTTTGTTTGTACTGCACCTAAATGATAGTCTCTAGAACTTATATAGTCTATACATAAATCATGTTCTCTAATAAGTATTTTGATTTTGCTGTTAGAGATTTTTTGAAAAATTTTTTCATTCCATTTATTTCCTCTTACATCAGATATTATTTTCTTTTCATTCTTTTCTCTCATTATAGCACTTTCTTATGTAATGTAGTTCATATATTATTGATATATATATACCATTTAATCAAACTAGAATGTGTATATATATATATATATATAAAATGTTTAATTTTTAAGAAATTGCCAAACTGTTTTCAAGTGGCTATGTCAGCCCAACTTGCAGTGACAAAGTTCCAGTTGCTATGCAACCTCATTAATACTTCATTCTGTCACACTTTTAATTTAAGACATTCTAATGTGTGTGTAGTGATAACTCATGGGTGTGTTAATTTAGAATTTTCAAATAATTCATGATGTTTATTTGTCAAGTGTTTATTTGTCATCTCTATATAGTCTTTGATAAAGTACATATTCAAGTAATTGTACCATTTTAAAAGTGAGTTGTTTATGGGATTACCTGGTGGCACAGTGCTTAAAAATCTGCCTGCTAATGCCGGGGACACAGGTTTGATCCCTGGCCCAGGAAGATCCCACATGCCGCGGAGCAACTAAGCCCATGCGCCACAACTACTGAGCCCGTGTGCCACAACTACTGAAACTTGTGCACCTAGAGCCCATGCTACACAACAAGAGAAGCCATGATGATGAGAAGGCTTCACACCACAAAGAAGAGTAGCCCCCGCTCACCACAACTAGAGAAAGCCTGCACACAGCAACAAAGACCCAACACAGCCAAAAATAAAAATAAATAAATAAATTTATAAAAATAAATAAATAAATGAATAAAAGTGATTTGTTTGCTTTCTTATTACTAAGTTTTTAGAGTTATTGATACATTCTGGATGAAAGTCCTTTTTCAGATATATGATTTTTTAATATTTTATTCCACTCTGTGGCTTGTCTCTTTGTTTTCCTCACATCATCTTTTGAAGAAGAGTTTTACATTTTGTTGAAGTCCAGCTTTTTAAAAAATATTGTAGACAGGCTTTTGGTGTCATATTTAAAATATTTGCTTAACTCAGGATCAAAAATTTTATTCTTTCTTCCAGAATTCTAATAGTTTTAGGTTTTATGTTTAGGTATATGATTTATCTTTATTTAAGTTTTGTATGCAGTGAAAGGTACAGATCTAAATTCATATTTCTGCATATGAATATCTAATTGGTCTAGCACCACTTGTTACAAAAACAATCCTCTCCATAAATTGCCTTGGTAACTTAGTTAAAAATCAATTGACTGTATCTGTGTGGGTCTTTTACCAGACTTTCTATCCTATTCCATTGAAATATTTATCTAGATTTATGCTTATATTATAATCTTATTCTCTGCAACTTTAAAATGGAATTTTAAAATAAAGTTCCCTTTCCTTTTATGTGGTATATTTTAAATATGCTCTTCATTTAATCAAACTAGAATGTATGTATTGTCCTTCATTAGATATTACTTCCATACAAATGCATCAACCTACTACAATTTTGACTCATTTCTATGTAAAATCTATTATAAAATTTTACATTATTTGCTAAATTTGATTATAGTTAATTACCCTACATAATTCTAAATATACTTGTTTTATATATTTAATATTTCTTGAATAACAATAAGTTTTTCTTATAATATCCATTGACCTTGGCTATATTTATCAGTTTGACAGGTTTTGTTTCAGTTTTTATCACTGATCATTATTACATCCTTATTCATGTTTCACTAAACTTTTTTCTTATTATTTTTATATTTTCTTGAGTTAAGTGTATAGATAATGTATTATACATGTTTTTCTTATTACAAAATAATTTTAAAGCTATGAATTTTACTCTAAGCAGCATTTGAGCATTATCACCAACATTCTGAAATTAGGCCCAAATAATGACATGGTTTATTCTCTAATTATGAAGAAGCTGGGCCAATGTTTATTTTGTTTCTATTTTGTCTTTTTTTTTTTTTAACATCTTTATTGGAGTATAATTGCTCTGCAGTTGTGTGTTAGTTTCTGCTTTATAACAAAGTGAATCAGCTATACTATTTTGCCTTAATCTCCATGTCACATATAAGATGTGGCTTTGCCAGGCTTTTTGGTGATGCTTCTCTAGTTCCCACCAGTGAGAAACTCAACATATTAGGAAAATGCTGAATTATGGGAAACACTCTCATCATTAAGAGTTTGACCTAATTTGGCTTAGTTTATCTTTGGATCTCTCAGCCTAGTTGTCTCTTGATAATGGATACTTTCAATAATTTTTCTTTTCTGTTTCATTATCCATTTAGGTCCCAGCCTTTTCCCCTAGAAGTTGAGGAAGTGAAGTTCATGTTGAAATAAGATATACTCATCTTCTTTTCGTTTCTTTAGAACTCAGTGATGTTTTGTCTGAAGGGGTTTTTGAGAAAATTCCACAATGCCTTTTCACACACTTTGCAAAGTTTAATTCTTTGTATGTGGCATATGGGTGTCACTCTCCTCTACATTACACACAGACTTTTCCCTTGTTTTTATATTATTTGATCTTTTCAGTAGTATCTTTTGAAGAGCTAAATATGAAAACGTTTTTGCAATTGTCAACTCTTCCTAATTTTCAACTGCTGTAACTATCCTTGGTTTATAATAAACATAAATAAACATCAGGTAAGTCTAGCTTTCCTTACCATTAAATTCTTAGATATACTTCCTTAATATACTTAGCCACTTATTTTTTGTGTGTGAAATAATTTTTTATAAGATTATAAGAAAAATTCTTTAAGAATTTTAGATTAATTAGAGAATAGACAACATTGCAACATTTAGGCATTTTCTCAAGAAATCTGCTATATCATCCCATTTGTTCACATTTTTTTTTTCTCTCAGATTTTCTAACTTATGTAATATATATAGGTCATTCATTCTTCATGTTAACATTATTCCTAGACACTTAATGTATATTGCTTGTATCATAAATGGTATTTCCATTTATATTATATATTTTAACCAATTATTCATGATTTTTTAATGTGTAACTCTTTAGGAAATCTAAGACTTCAGACAAAAATAAAACTAAATGTTTTCAAAAATCAAAGAAGACTTGCATTGTTCCCCTATTGTTTCTTTAGCATGATATTATTGGCATTGAAAATTTTTCCTGTTATTCAAACTATACCTTTATTCTCAAAACTTCTTACAACTGTCATTGTTCAAATATGCTTTATATCAATATAACATAAATGTCATTGTAAAATGTATGATATACACAGTGAAATATTAATTCCTCATACTTTAAAGTTCATAAAATGAAAACAAACCTCCCATCTTTTATGTATACTTTAGAGTCAGCATACAAATGTCTCTTTAAGAAGACATCTTATCTTAAGAAGATCGTAAGTTGCATTGAGCATGCATGAAAATATATATTTTGGCATAAGGTAAAATACCGAGCTTTCTACATAGTGTCAAACAGTGATCAAATAGGACACAGCTGAATACAAAGACATAGAAAGATGAATTCTAATTACTACTATATAAATATTAATTCTAATAAGAAGAATAGGATTTTCATAAAATATTGATGAAAATAATGAAAAAAAGGCAATTGGTTGCCACAAAAAGAAATCTTCACACAGAAAACATCTAAGTTTTTACAGTTTGCAAATAAATTGGTAAATAAATTGCTGTATATGTAAATTAGTTATTGAACTAAATGGCATGACTTGAAAGCACTGAAGTTCTCCTTGAAGAAATATGACAGAAATAGTGACATGAAAAATAATTTATAAAGTAGAATAAGAAACAATGAAGTAATGACAAATATTTTTACTTAAATTAGGGAAAGAGAATGAAGCATTCCAGGTAAAGGGAGATGAAAATTAAAATGAGACTTGAAGACTAGTTACGTGACAGAAATAGAGATGGAAAACTATTCATAGTAATTGGAATTAGGTAAAGATATAATTGTGAAAGTTTATAAAGTAAACATATATGGTTTCAGAAGAGAAAAAGAGGATGGCAAAAAACAAAAACAAAACAACAACAAAGATTTTAAGGTAGAGATATGTTTTTGAGAACCTTATATGTGAAGTGATGGTTGTTTGATTTTATTTTGAAAGCCAGTGGTTCTTAACATTTCTTTAGTCATAGATATTGTTTGAGGATCTGATCAAAGTTATTGATTCTTTGACTGTATGTTACAGATGACTTATGCTGACTTGTAGTTGTTAATTCTTACATTTTTAGGAATTTCCTGAACCAACTGGTGTTAGCTACTTGAAATAGGTAGCAGTGAGAGTGAGTATTAATGCTGTGGAAATAGGCAAAAATAAAATTTGGGTTTTTTTTTGCTATTTTCTCCCTCTCTCCAGCTCCCTTTTCCCCCTACTCCTCTTCCTCCATACTCTTTCTCTCTCTGTCTTTCTCTCTCTGTACTTCTTCCCCTCTCAATCTTTTAAATTTTATTTATTCTTATTTTTGGAAAGTCAGTTGTTAGTCATTTATCTGCACACTGCTGAATTTTTTCATTACCAAATTTATTTATTCTTATACACTTGAAATTTTGAAGCAAAGTTATAAGTTTTTCATAAAACCTCTGAACTACTACATGGATTTATTCCATTTTATTTATTTATTTGAGTGTAAGATTAGGAATCATTTTATGGTTATTTAGGAGACATTGGAATATTAACTTTAAAAGCAGGGCTAGGGCTTCCCTAGTGGTGCAGTGGTTAAGAATCTGCCTGCCAATGCAGGCGACGTGGGTTCGATCCCTGGTCCGGGAAGATGCCACATGCCGCAGAGCAACTAAGCCTGTGCGCCACAACTACTGAGCCTGAGTACTACAACTACTGAAGCCCACGCACCCAGAGCCTATGCTTAGCAACAAGAGAAGCCACCGTAATGAGAAGCCTGCACACCGCAACCAAGAGTAGCCCCCACTCGTCACAACTAGAGAAAGCCTGCACGCAGCAACGAAAACCCAGTGCAGTCAAAAATAAAATAAAAGTAAAGCAGGGTTATATTACTAAAATTTAGTATATTTAAAATAATCCAGCAATGCAAGCCTAAATTTCGTGGAGGATGGAGAGAATTCCCATTTTGCAGTTGAGAAAAGTAAGGTTTACCTGAGTTCACTTAATTATGAATAACAGGAGGCAGAATTTAAACACAGGGGTTCAGCACTGAAGTTCAGGATTTTACAAGTCAGCTGGCAGACTTAAGTTTCTGAACCAGCCTTTGTTCCCAAAAGCCTTGAAGATGATGACCTATTCTCCTCCCCGTCTCATGTGACTTCCACTTGCTCTTTTGTCAAATGGCATCAATTCAATAAATTAAAGAAAACAGATGGAGAGGCACATCAAGTCGGCATTACACAATCCACTAAAGTAATTAAGCAATTACTTTCAGGAACACATTCCTCCCTCAAATATTATAATGTGTTGCATTATCAACACTTTTCTTATAGAGGATTAAGAGCATTAAGAAAATTAAGCATCATTAAGAGGCTTGCCATAAAATTACATAGTAAATTATTAAAACTAAACCCATTTTTGATTCATCAATGTGTTTTTGTTCTTTTATTTGGTAAGGATCAATTTAGTGAAGGGAAAAATAGAGAGAGGGAAGATGGAAAACCAAAGAGACTGGCATAGGCTTATCATGCCAGAGGAGATTAGTGGCAAGCTTCCAACTATGTGCTATAAAAACCTTAGAGGCCTTTTCTCAATAAATTATCTAGCAACATAGATTGGAAAGGGAAAGAGAAAGTAGAGAGAGACTCATCTATGAAACCTGTGCTGATGTATAAATTCCTTTTTAGTATTCTCCAAAGTGAGCCAGCAGCTACCTAGCATCTGAAGGCAATCTTATCTCTCTCTCTCACACACACACACACACACACACACACACACACACACACACACACAGTGTCATGTCTTTGCATTGCATGAGAAAAGACTGAGGAAAAATGAAGGTGAGTCATTCACAGATATGGCAGTGCAGCTGGGCACGGAGAGCTGTCACTTGCTTCTGTCAGGCCTGAGGGACTTTAATCCCTAGGTATCAGATCCTGCCCAGATGTAAAGCTGACCCTCACTTCTGCTTTCCTTAACACCAGTGGAACTGATTTCAAAGCACTGCAGAAGACGATTAATCAACTTACATGTGTTTGTAAAATGAAACTGATAAATTTGCAGGTTAGCATGACTATGACCACTTCTAACACATTAGCAATTTCTATTAGCCTAAATTTTATCACATGGCTTTTACCATTTGCTCCAAAATGGGAAACATAGGGTAACTGATTAGAAAACAAACAAACAAACAAAAAACTGTCAGATGGTCCTGGAACCTCACATGATATTAAGAAAGTGTGCTGTCTTGTCATAAGAAAACATTTTTGTGAAGAATAGATTCTCTATGTCATCAGGTAATATTATTGTGAATATCAGTAATATAAGATGGAGTTTAGGAGAACTGGCACAGCTATTAAACATCAGATTTTTAGACAGAAGCCACATATGTTAATGAAGATCTGGATGAACTCACTCGCTCATATTCTCTGCTTATTTTTACCAGGTAGAATACTAAGAACATATTATTTTTTGGAAATTTTTGGAGAGTAGAAGGTAAAGAAAGAAAGAACATCAATGTTCAGAGACTGAGTGTGTTGTATAAGTTGTGATGGAAAATATGGAGAGACTGATTAGTTTTTAAGCATTATTTCTTAAACCATGTGTTTTAATAAAGGTATCACTTGGCAGAGTAATTCTATGCAGGAGGCTTTATAAAAGTGGAATTTTCTAAAGGGTTACAGTCAAAACTTAAAGGCAGTGCCTCAACCAATGACCATACATGTGCCATGGATTGGTAGCACCAATATTGTAGAGATGTACAGAAAAATGCATTTTTTGTCTCACATTCTTCAAGGAATTCAGTAAGATTGGAGTGGGATCCAGAAAAGAAGTAAATGTAATCATTCCCTAACTGAGAACTATGCAATTTGGGAAACCACTGTCCCTGGCCTTTTTATACTAGACCAATGGCCCTGCTGGAAGAGGGAGAAAAGTGCAAAGATGGCAGGGTGTTCAGAGGAAGCATAAAAGGTGCCATTTCCATTATCTGAAAGAACAAAAAGGGACCATGTGCTATAAGTTTTGTAGCTTTGAAATTTAGACCTGAAAAATACAAAGACCATTAGTATCACTCTATTTGATTGAATCATTTTGAATAACCATCTGAAACTTCTCCCAATCTCCTTATATTACTGACATTCACAGTTATATTGTTGGTAATATATAGGTTCTCTTTCTCACAAAAATGTTTTCTTGTGATAAAACTAGCATATATATTCTTCCTTGGCGTGAATGTGAAGGGGTTTGGGGTATGGTGGGCAAGAGGGTTGAGGTCTGAATTCTTCCACTGAATTCAACTTGGGACGCTGAATTTTACATAGAGTAATCAGACACAGTCTCCACTTTGTGAAAATCTGAAATCAAGTTGCCTTTTTATAAGATTTAAGTGTCACATTTACTTAATTAAACATTGTTAAGGTAGTGACAGTCTGAATCAAGCTGATGAGAGCAGAATTGTTGCAATAAATTGGATCAGTGAAGATCTGAGTCAAAGGCCACCTAACACTTCCTGTTGTTTTTAGCACATTTTAAGCCTGATCACCAAGAATATTGTTTCAAGTCCTTCGTTCATTTAGACATGCTACAATATATGCATATCTAGAACTTGAAGGAAGAAAATCAGTCAATATGTAAACTTCAGCATTCCAAAACCTAAAACGAAATTATTGAAAATTAATTGCAAAAAAATCTTGAATTGATGTGAAATGCCACTATTTTTGTCTAAATTATTAATAAAGAATTTCCACAAATCTATTTTGTGAAAAAATTATTATACTTATTGTTTATTCATTTAAGAACACCCTGACCTATCCAATAAATTAGATAAGGCTTTTAGATTGCTTACTGAAATAGAACAGAGATCTTCAGGGTCCTTCAGGTTAGATTAAAAGGGTCCAAGACAGGTAACTCAACCAGGAAACAAAACAGCTGCTATGAATTTTGAAAGGAAAAACAAGAATTGAATTGAATCCAAATAAAGCAATTGTTTTAGGATGCTGAAAATGTTAATTGGAAGATGCTAAGTAAAAATGATCACTCTCTGAAATCTAAAAATTTAAGTTTGATTCCACTTTCTTTGTAATTGATTAAGCCCCACAATCTCACTCGAGAAGAGGAAAATATATTTGCTGTTTTTCTCATACAGAGTCCTGGGATAACATAGGTGAACAGTACCTCTTGGATGTTATATATAATTGTGAGGTGCAGCTTGAAATTCTGAAGTCCAACGTGGGGGGCAAAGTGAGAAATTAAATCCAGACCATCAGGCAAGAGAGGATAAGCTTGCTGCAGTAAAACACCACCCCATTATCTAAATAGCTTGAAACAAAAAATGAATTTATTCTTCACTCACGTCATATGCCCAAACCCAACTCAACATCATCATTCAAAAATCAGGCAGATACAGAGAACATTATTGAAGACATGGCCAGTCTCCATGCCAGAGGAAAAGAACTCTGAAGGAGTTTGCACTAGTAGTAGCGTACTGTAGTCCAGAAGTATAACATGCCATGTCTGCTCACAGCTCAGTGTCCAAAATGAGGTACGTGGTCCAGCTGACTGACTACAAAGACAAAAGAGAAGGGAATCTCACCATATATCTGGGAGGTGGAGAGGGAAACTATTTGGCAATTAGTAGTGACAGCTGCCATATCAAGATGTTTAGGTATTTATCTGAGTTTGGGATATAAGGCAAAGGATTCAGAAGTAAAAATGTTTTGATTAATTGAAAGAATAGCATAACTCCTCAGGACTCTTAGTGATGAAGAGGTAAAAAAACTACTTAAAATTATTATGAAGATATAGCCACTGAACTAATGACAGGGGCTCTCTGTTTTCTTATCCTAGGATAAGTAGCCTTTCTGATATGGACAAACAAAATCTGGGAGGTGGGGCTTTCTGTGAAGCAGATGTCTTTTCAGATTTTATATATATATATATGGAATTTGAAGGACACTGGAGAGCCCTCACAGTTCTGACAAGATTCTTCTTTCAAGTTTACCCTGTTTATTTTCTGGTTAGTTTCTGAAATACTCTGAAAACATTTTGGAAGTGTCCCCCATGTATAATCTGGATTCCTGGCCTCTCTCTCTTTATATATACATGTTTTATATCTTTTCTAACATAATGGGAAGGAGACTACTTCTAACTTAGTATCAGGAAAATAATAAATGTGGGAGGCTCTATCTGGGCAACAGCAAGGGAATACTAGTATGGTAAAGGGATGTTTGCATGCTAATGTACATCAGGAAAACACCTGAATAAATAATGCTCTCAAAATGCTGGGTGCATGGTGGGAAGAAAGTGAACTGATAAATACAGAATCTGTGGAAGGTATTCTTTGCCTTCCCATAATTAATCATAATAACCTCTAATATTTTTTAAGTTGCTTATCAATGGCAGGATCCGTGGAAAGTGAGGTACATGTATTTTCTAATGTAAATTCCTCAATATCTTATGAGGTCAGGAGGAGAACAGGGCAAGGCAATATTAAACAATTTTCCACAGAGCACATAGCTAGTGGAAAACCCAGAACATTAACCCAGATGGGCTGAGTTCAGAGTCATCTTAAGTGAACACCTCAGTGTGGGTGGGAGGTAAAAATAAATAGCATCAAACTTAAATTCATGATTTGATGAGAAGAATCACATAAAGGTAGACATATGGAGTGTGTAAAAAACAAGTGAGAGAATTCAACTTTAGCAGCTTGGGAGGAGTTAGGAGACGGTAAATAACGAAAACTAATGTTGTGGTGATAGTGCTGTTTTCCTCTCTCTTATCTCCAGAAGAGTTTAACAATGTTTCAGGATGTGGGACCAGGCAACTTCCTGTATTGTTTAATGTCTGTGGACTAGGGAGTCACCAACACCGAAACAACATCCCGTTAAACTTGGTGTGCTACATTAAAGTGCAAAATCAAGTTTTCCTTCTAATTAAATTTTAATGCTTAAAGCTATTTTATTGAGAGCTTGATATAACTGTTTGCTCATCATCGTCCTTAAGCAGAGACTATTTAAAAAAATAAAACAACAAAAGTAGAATAGAAGCTAACCTAGAGATAATCTAAAGCACTGTAATAAAACTACAAGTCACCTATGACAATAAGGAAACAGGAACAGACTATCCCTGGATACAAAAATCAAGCAGCTCAGGGTTGCTTGGCTGAGGAGAGTAGAGGCAGAAATTGACTCAGCAATTGAGTTCAAAGATTGCAGTCAGCCTTGCATACACTTAAATAGACATTCAAGAGGTGGGTAGATTTCAAAATTTTATTGTATTAATTTATATTAATATAGATGAAAGAGAAAATATAAGGAAAGTTTTCTATTAGGAAAATAATTGCAGTAAAATAATGATTAAAATATAAATGCATATGCAAAATAAATCAACCTTGAAAAAATATACCTAAGGTATGGAATTTGGATTAAAAATATTTAGAGGGGGCTTCCCTGGTGGCGCAGTGGTTGAGAGTCCACCTGCCGATGCAGGGGACACCGGTTCATGCCACGGTCCGGGAAGATCCCACATGCCGTGGAGCGGCTAGGCCCGTGAGCCATGGCTGCTGAGCCTGCACGTCCAGAGCCTGTGCTCTGCAACGGGAGAGGCCACAACAGTGAGAGGCCCATGTGCCGCAAAAAAAATAAAATAAAATAAA
The DNA here is from genome assembly GCF_964374135.1 of Grampus griseus. Classification (NCBI taxonomy): domain Eukaryota; kingdom Metazoa; phylum Chordata; class Mammalia; order Artiodactyla; family Delphinidae; genus Grampus; species Grampus griseus. Next base: position 71,368,332 of record NC_139009.1, on the reverse strand, counting down.
ATAAAATAAAAAATATTTAGAGGATATATGCTGAGTGGGGCAGGAAATTGCTACAAACAAATAAATAAATAAAGGTTGATCTCAGAAGCATTAGAGTAAACATTGAAACATATATATGGAAACTAAGAAAAAAAAAAAAGGTCATGAAGAACCTAGGGGTAAGATGGGAATAAAGACACAAACCTACTAGAGAATGGACTTGAGGATATGGGGAGGGGGAAGGGTAAGCTGTGACAAAGCGAGAGAGAGGCATGGACATATATACACTACCAAACATAAAATAGATAGCTAGTGGGAAGCAGCCGCATGGCACAGGGAGATCAGCCTGTTGCTTTGTGACCACCTAGAGGGGTGGGATAGGGAGGGTGGGAGGGAGATGCAAGAGGGAGGAGCTATGGGAACATATGTATATGTATAACTGATTCACTTTGTTATAAAGCAGAAACTAACACACCATTGTAAAACAATTATACTCCAATAAAGATGTTAAAAAAAAAAAAGCTAATCTGGGAATTTTGGTGTAAGGTTTAGACAAGAAAGGAGAAGCCTCTCCAATTGGAATAGTTACTCAAAGGTTAGAAGTGTAAGTAAGCAGAGCCTGTAAAGGGAGCACGTATTTTGGGCTTTGGCCCCATGACATTCCAAAAGTGAAATCAATGGCTTGCAGTAAGATCATGGGTTATTTATTCATATTTTCAGGAAATGATACTCAATTTTCAGAATCAAGATTTCCAAGCAGCCAAATACCACTTATATTAGACAGGTTTAAAGATCAGGACCCACGTCATTGTGCAACAGTTATTCTTAAGTAAGTAAGCATATTAAAATATTTAATTTAGTGTATTGAAGGAAACTTCAAAAAGGTTCTTCACTTGATAAAACAGAATAAAATATACCCCTACCTAGACAATATATAGATAATGTTAATATCATTTAAATATCTCCATTATTTTGTCCCAACAAATATTCTCCATCTTCCTCTCCCATTGTTACCATAATAATACAGTCGCCAATCCAATATTAGTTGCCTCAGAGGGGATTGGGGGAAATGACTGGAAATGGATGTTAGGGAAATTTCTAGAGTGATGGAAATATTATATATTCATAGAGTTCTGGGTTGCTTGAATATACATATACATGCTAAAACTCATCAAAATATAAACTTGGAATCTGTATTTTTACATATAAATTATGCATACGATGTTACGTTTAGTTCAATATAATGAAACAGAATGAAGGAAGAGGAGATAGGAGAAAAGGAATCGATAAAATGTGCATATAGATAATTATTTTCAACTCATTAGCTGCAGAAGCAAGCAATGATATAGCTCACTAACTGTTGGAAGAGTGTTATGAGGGTCAATTCTTACTGAATTTTTATAAGATGGAATACATATATACACATTTATAAACATATAAAAGCACATATATGATATCCTTGTTAGCTCTGAGATGATCCACTGTTGATGGAAAAATGATGATGCTGTAGCAATGTCGTAAGTAGAAAAGAAAATGATAGGATCTAAAACACCTTTGGTGGAATTGACTTTAACAAGAACTGCAAAGTTCACCTAAATGAACTAAAATGTGGAGTGGGTGCAGAAAGTGGTAGGTATGTATATCTGCTAGCTAGAGTCTATGGAATTTCTCTTCTGATTGCCTCAAATTTTTCACAAAATTAGAAAGAGGGGCCTTTATCTGGAATGTGGAAGAAGGAGGAAGTGTTTTGTACTTGAAAGAAGAGGAAAAAGAAAGAAGCAGTCAGACAGGAGAGTAGGGAAATAAAGATCAATATCTGGCAACATCAAGACTCCAGTTGAGGTTTGTAATTATGGATCCAAAACAAGTATGTAGAGGCAGAAGAACCGGACTTTCCAGCAAATGTATTTTAAATCCAAGAAAATGGCTACTGCACGATTTTGCTTGGTCCTTAAAAGCAGAGTACTCAGCCAGCATATGAGAAGAGAGGTCCAGAAAACACATTTGGAGTTTACTATTAAAAATTTTAACCCCTGGCCCTTTCTTCTCACCTCAACACTAATCTTGTCATAAATCTATTGCTATTTCTGATACCTTGGCATCTTCTCCTTTCTTCAAATATCTTTTCCACCTCCCTACATCAGCCACTATTTTGATAGTCATACCCTAAAATTTGGCCACTGCCAGTAACTGCAATCATATAAGAATCTAGGCTGTAATCGTTTTGCATTCTGACCTTTATCTCTTAAAAATCACATCCTTTGACAGAACTACAGCTCTGTCAAGGAAATTATATTGATCCTACCATCTTTGTCATATCCCTCATTCCCACTCACACCTTTATTTTTCTTCCCATGGCCTATCACTACATTCAATCCTCCACCTACATGCTTATTTCCTTACCTTTCTCTCAACTTGTGGGAAAAATCAACTTTAGTTCATATTGACTCTGCCTGCTCTCATTCTCACCCATGCATCTAGATGTGGCTATTGAAAACCACACAGCTATGCCATAGTCTCAAGTAAGTGAAAGAAAAATAAAGTTAAGGGAGTTGCTCATCATTTCTAACACTTTCCCTAGTCTGTTTGCTCTTCCATTCCATGCCCATTTCCCAACCATTTTGTTACCATACATTGATATGCCTCAAATACATTACAAGTTTGCAAAATATATGTTCCAGTACTCACAGAGCAGTTAGGAGATGTCTGGAGTGACTTATAGACCCTAGTTACCCTGGAATTACTCCCAGTCACCTCCAGCTGTGAGCAGTCTTACATGTCTTCCAGCGTTTTGCACAAATATAATTTTCCAAGTGTACCATGATGTGAAAATATTTTGAGGTACTGTAAAAAGTGACTATTTCACAACTTTCTTCTTAAATGTTAAAAGCTTCTCTCGCTTCCTCACTCTATGCTGATTACCTGACTTCTTACATCCCTGGAAAATAAACACTATAGCAGATTTTGTTAACATCATCCCCACCAGATTGACCAACCTGAAATCTTACCTCTGTATTGTACCATCCTTTCTTTCGATATGGATGAAGGTCCTATCCAATTCAACCATATTATTTTTCACTAAATTCCATTATCATTCTTCTAGTCAGGGATTTTATTCCTGTAATTTTTCCCTTTTCCCTACATCTTGCATGGTTCTGTATGTAATGGTTCATTTTATCAGTTTATATCCTATCAGTTCACCTCTCTTCTCAAGAACACTTTATCGTGAACTCATCTCCTGTTCCCTTTATCAAACTCTTCAAAAGAGCTATCTTTAGCTTTTTTATCTAAATCTCATCTTCCCCTTCTCTTCTAAATACATTCCAATTAGAATTATTTTATACAAACTACTCTACAGAAACATTGCTTGTCAAGATTATTAATGACCTTCATGTTGCTTATCATCAATACTCAACTTTACATTTATTCCCTTTCATGGTAGGGAGAATAAGGAACCATCTAAGGACCTGCACATCCTAATCCCCAGAACCTTTGAAGGTTTCATGTTACACAGAAAAGGGGAATTAAGGTTGTTAATCAGATGATTTAAAAATAGGTTACACTAGATTATCTAAGTGGGCCCAGTGTAATCACAAAGGTCCTTAAAAGTGGAAACAAGAGGTAGAAGAAAAATCAGTGTCAGAATAATGCAAAGTGAGGAAGATTTAACTGACCATTGCTGAAGATGGAAAAGAACCATGAGCAAGGAAGGCAGACAACCTCTAGAAGCTAGAAAATGTAAGGAAACATTCTCCCTTAAGCCTCATCATATACTTCAGAGGTTCCTTTGCATGTGCCTTAACAGCAACTGAATGGCTACATGTGGGTCCTAGACTTCATTTTCTCTGTCTATGGTCATTATTTATTTTACACATTCTATTGACTTTGGAACCGTCTAAAGGCTGATGACTCCCTAAATTATTTATTTATATTTTTAAGTAAATCACAGTTTTATTTATTGAAAGGTTTTTTTTTTTTGGAAAAATTTATTTATTTTTGGCTGCATTGGGTCTTTGTTTCTGCACATGGGCTTTCTCTAGTTGCGGCAAGCAGGGGCTACACTTTGCTGTGGTGCATGGGCTGCTCATTGCAGTGGCTTTACTTGTTGTGGAGCATGGGTTCTAGGCACGTGGGCTCAGTAGTTGTGTCTCATGGGCTCTAGAGCACAGGCTCAGTAGTTGTGGCACACGGGCTTAGTTGCTCCGTGACATGTGGTATCTCCCTGGACAAGGGCTCGAACCTGTGTCCTCTGCACTGGCAGGCAGATTCTTAACCACTGCACCACCAGGGAAGCCGCCCCAAATTATCTTTTTAAACAGTGTCTCTCTTCTGAATTCCAGACTCATATGTATCTACCTGCCTCCTTGATATCTCCACTTGAGTGCTTATTGTGATCTCATATTCAGTAATTCCAAGACACACTTTCTTTTCTCCTACCCCCAACACTCTCCCCCACCAAAAAAAATAACCAATACTGGCTCATATGCAGACTTCTCCACCTAAGTAAACGAAATATCCATCTTTCCATTTGCACAAAAAATTGTTGTAGTTTATCCTTGATACCTTTCAAATCCTAAATTCAGTTCATTTGTAAATTATGTTGGCTGTGTCTCCAAGTTTACAAGTAATCTACCTCTCCATTTCTGATTTCACTCCTGACCTGCTATTATTTGTGCGAACAAATATCCCTCTACTTTAATGTCTTCTCACTTGTTTCTCCATTGGTTTGTAATAAATCCAGTCCCCCATGTATCTACATGGTTTTATCCTCTTACTTCCTTCAGATCTCCCAAATGCATCATATTAAAAGCTTTCTTTAGTCCCCTTCATTAATCGCATTCCTTTCCCCAGGGTCATTCTACACTTATTAGCCTACTTTATTATACTCATGAAACCTGTCACATTCTTATATATTTTTTATTTGCTTATTATATTCCCACATCAGAATATAAGCTCCATGAGGGTAAGTTTTTGTTTACTTCTGTATCCCTTCTACCAAGAACATGATGCAGCAATGCATAGATAATAAATATTTGTTAAATATTTATTTATTGACTGTGAACAAGACTTTAGGGAATGCTATATCTCATCAAGTATACAGATGCAAAGTTTTCATCCCAGTCCTTATATTAACAGAAATAATGTGGTTCAATTTGGTATTGAGAGTGTTCTGCTTCCAATATCCTTTATTTCTCAGGAATATTAATATTTAATAATTAATATTCTTGGGTATACAAATTCTGCATTTTCAATTACATCAGTTGCAAATGACAAAACTAAGAGAGGCAAGAAAAGATACTGTTTAAATTTGTGTTTTTCATTCTAGGAATAAGTTTATTACCTCTTAGAGACTGTAAGATACTTTCTAATCTTTGGAAATGAATAGGAATTATCAAGTTTAGATACAATGCAGAAGAAAAACTAGAGAGACCTGGAAATGATTTTACTTATTACACATGACAGATATGGTTTATTCAGAGACACATAGTCATTGTTCTGAGCTATGAAATTTCCATCATCGTTAGCTTTCCTTCTTTCCAAGCCAGCATTATTTCCCAGTCCTATAGCCATAGCTCAGAAGAAACATATCACCTACAACACACACACAAACACACACACACACACACAGTCCAATAATCCTAAACTGTTAACATTCTGAGAAGGAATGAGAATGCGACAGCATGGGATAGGGAACCAGGATGGTGTCATAATTGTGTGATGAGTTTTGTGTCCTTTTGAAGTAGCATCCCTACAGCTAAATTTGCTTACCTTTAAAATACAGACACTCCAACTCTAATTCTTGGCAGCATCAGTTAGTAAGAAAATTATTTGCTTTGCTGCTTTGCTGGGGAATCTTTCACTTTATTTTTCTTTTTTAACAGGGACATTGTACACAATCTCCTTTCTGGGCAAAACATCCAAGGTGGTGAAGACAGTTGTTAATATCTCCCTACTTCACAAATCTGTATATTTACATGAACTCAGACATTATTCTTATGAAAATTATGTTCTCCTATGCTGCCTCATATGTTTCATGTTCTAATGTAAGTCACTTAACAATATCTCCTCCTTATATATATATATATATATATATATATATGGTTTTCAGTAATTATAAATTACAGAGTATTTAAACTTCTTATGTCTCTTAAGAGTAATTATACTTTTATAGGAGTCAGAAGTTTAAATATAAAAGGGTATAAATCTAGGGACACTCTATCATTATGGTATTTATAATACACCTGGGAGTATACAATATTGTCAATCACTTTGCTCCTGCTAGTGCTAACTTATTCATGTACTCTCTATGTTTTATCCTTGTTCTTAACTTAGACATAAGCAATTTCACCTTCAATTTGACATATCTAGAAGTTCCTTTTAAAGTTTACTTTAAGAAATAAATAATAGCATATTGAATGATATAAGATGACATAAAATATCTCTATACTATTTTTCTTTTGAAACATTTAAGCTAAAGGAGAATCTAAAGACAAAATAATTTGAGAACAAAAGGACAAATTTACTCACTGGCAACTTGCACTTTGTGTTTCTTGGAACCATTATTCTATGAGCCCAGAGAAACTTTTCAGAATCCTAACTATCTTGCTGGAGAGAATACATAGAGTTCCTGAGATTTCATAGAAGGAGAAAGGCCCAGATGAACTCAATCTTCCATATCTTTCAGCGAAAGCAAAATGCATGTGAATAAAATAATCTCTGACTCTCCAGATCAAAACTAAATACCACTAGAGGATTTCAATCAACAGTCAGCAAAAATAGCAGAGAAATCTGCCAGGCAAGCCCTGCTTGAATTTTGATGGCCCAAATCATGAAATATTACAAAACATTTGTTTCAGTAATTCACCAAAACTGTGGGTAGATTCTTATGCGACAAATAGTAATTGTCTAACTGATTTATGTTTACCAGTTTATTATAAATTTTAATTTGTTCTACCAGTTCCATAAGCCATTTTGTGTTCTTTCTTGTTCCTTTGTGATTAATTTATTAAAAAATAATTCTCTCTCTCTAATATAAACTATAACTTTTATCATATTTGAGTATGGTTTTGGGTTCTAAATATACTTTAATTTCAAAAACATGCTAGTATTGTGAAGGCAGATACATTTAGATTAACCCATAAATTTACCCATAACAAAATGGGTAAATTTTTTTTTTCCTTTTTTCCTTTTTTTTTTTCCTTTTGGTTTCTCTAAGCTTCCTTATGGGATTACTTTTTGTTTCTTCTGGTAAAACTATTTTTTCCTATTTTTGATATGATTCCACTAGTATTTTTTTTCCTTTTATTTGTCTGTAAAACTTTATTTTAGAAGAATATTTTTTGCTAGTTTATAATTCTACATGGGCAGTTCCATTTTGTCACACATTAAAATTTTAATTCCATTGTCTTCTAAAATATATAATTACTATTGAAAGTTTAACTGCCATATATAGCTCCTTTGAATGTAATATCATTTTATTTATATTAATACTTTTTTTTTCTTTTCTTTTATTGTTTTATTCCTGACATTTTGGTTTTTGTACCTATCCTTTGCATTTATCCTTCTTGGAATTTGTTGTGCCTTTTGTGGCCTGATATTTCCCTATTTTCAGAAAATTTAGTACTTATCTTTTAAGTAGTTCCCCTATACTATTCTCTCTCTCTTCAGTTATATGCATATTAGAATATTTCACTATATCCCTTTCTTTATAACATTTTCAATAATTTCTATTATTCTGCTTTGTTTTTGTATGAACCATCTTCTATCTTTTGATGTGTCCAATCTGTTCTTAAGTTACTGTATCTTTTTTATTTCTTATTTTTCCATTTGTTTTTTTGTACATGGGCAAAATTGCCAATCTTGCTTTCTAATTTCTTAAACATACTAAGACAAGTTATTTAAAAATCTTTGTCAGCGGGAAGATCTTAAAGATGGCGGAGGAGTAAAATGTGGAGATCAACTTCCTCCCCACAAGTACATGAGAAACACATCTACATGTGGAACAACCCCTACAGAACACCTACCAAACGCTGGCAGAAGAACTCAGACTTCCCAAAAGTCAAGAAACTCCCAATGTACCTGACCGTCTGGCTGACAGGGTCTGGTGCTCCAGCCGGGTGTCAGGCCTGTGCCACTGAAGTGGGAGAGTCAAGATCAGGACATTGGTCGACTAGAGACCTCCCAGCTCCATGTAATATCAAACAGTGAAAGCTGTCCCAGAGAGCTCCATCTCAATGCTAAGACCCAGCTCCACTCAACGAGCAGCAAGCTACAGTGCTGGACACCCTAAGCCAAACAACTAGAAAGACAGGAACACAACCCCACCCATTAACAGAGAGGGTGCATAAAATCATAATAAGGTCACAGACATCCCAAATCATACCACCGAATGCAGTGTTGCCCACCAGAAAGACAAGATGCAGCTTCATCCACCAGAACACAGGCACCAGTCACTTCCACCAGGAAGTCTACACAACCCACTGAAACAATTTTAGCCACTAGAGGCAGACACCCAAAACAACAGGAACTATGAACTTGCAGCCTGCAAAAAGAAAACTCCAAACACAGTAAGTTAAGCAAAATGGAAGACAGAGAAATACACAGCAGATGAAGGAGCAAGGTAAAAACCCACCAGACCAAACAAATGAAGAGGAAATAGGCAGTCTACCTGAAAAAGGATTCAGAGTAATGAGAGTAAAGATGATCCAAAACATTGGAAATAAAATGGAGAAAATGCAAGAAACATTTAACAAGGACCTAGAAGAACTAAAGAGCAAACAAACAATGATGAACAACAAAATAAATGAAATTAAAAATTCTCTAGAAGGAATGAATAGCAGAATAACTGAAGCAGAGGGACGGATATGTGACCTGGAAGATAAAATAGTGGAAATAACTACCACAGAGCAGATTAAAGAAAAAAGAATGAAAAGAATTAAGGACAATCTCAGAGAACTCTGGGACAACATTAAATGCACTACCATTAAAATTATAGAAGAAGAGAAGAAGAAGAGAAAAAGAAGGGGACTGAGAAAACATTTGAAGAGATTATACTTGAAAACTTCCCTAATATGGGAAAGAAATAATAAGTCATGTCCAGGAAGTGAAGAGAGTCCCATACAGGATAAATCTAATGAGAAACATGCCAAGACACATATTAATCAAACTATCAAAAATTAAATAAAAAGAAAATATATTAAAAGCAGCAAGGAAAAAACAGCAAATAACATACAAGGGAATCCCCATAAGGTTAACAGCTGATCTTTCAGCAGAAACTGCAAACCAGAAGGGAGTGGTGGGACATATTTAAAGTGATGAAAGGGAAAAACCTACAATGAAGATAACTCTACCCAGCAAGGATCTCATTCAGATTCGATTGAGAAATTAAAACCTTTACAGACAAGCAAAAGCTAAGAGAATTCAACACCACCAAACCAGCTTCACAGAAAATGCTAAAGGAACTTCTCTAGACAGGTACCACAAGAGAAAGAGAAGAGCTACAATAACAAATCCAAAACAATTAAGAAAATGTTAATAGGAACATACATATCAATAACTACCATAAATGTAAATGTATTAAAGGCTCCAACCAAAAGACATAGACTGGTTGAATGGATGCAAAAAAAAGCCCATATATATGCTACCTACAAGAGACCCACTTCAGGGCTAGGGACATACAGACTGAAAGTGAGGGGATGGAAAAAGGTATTCCATGCAAATGGAAATCAAAAGAAAGCTGGAATAGCAATTCTCATATCAGAAAATATAGACTTTTAAAATAAAGACTATTACAAGAGACAAAGGAGGACACTACCTAATGATCAAGGGATTGATCCAAGAAGAAGATATAACAATTGTGAATATTTATGCACCTAACATAGGAACACCACAATACATAAGGCAAAAGTTAGCAGCCGTAAGAGGGGAAATCGACAGTTACACAATCATAGTAGGGGACTTTAACACCCCACTTTCACCAATGGAAAGATCATCCAAAATGAAAATAAATAAGAAAACACAAGCTTTAAATGATACATTAAACAAGATGGACTTAATTGATATTTATAGGATGTCCCACCCCAAAACAACAGAATACACTTTCTTCTCAAGTGCACATGGAACATTCTCCAGGATAGATCATATCTTGGGTCACAAATCAAGCCTTGGTAAATTTAAGAAAATTGAAATCATATCCAGTATCTTTTCGAACCACAACACTATGAGCCTACATATCAATTACAGGAAAAATACTGTAAAAAATACAAACACATGGATGACAAACAATACAGTACTACATAACCAAGAGATCACTGAAGAAATCGAAGAGCAAATAAAAAAAATACCTAAGAACAATGACAATGAAAACATGATGACCCCAAACTTATGGGATGCAGCAAAAACAGTTCTAAGAGGGCAGTTAATAGCAATACAATCGTACCTCAAGAAACAAGAAACAGCTCAAATAAACAACCTAAACTTACACCTAAAGCAGTTAGAGAATGAAGAACAACAACACCTCAAAGTTAGCAGAGGGAAAGAAATTATACAGATCAGATCAGAAATAAATGAAAAAGAAATGAAGGAAAGAATAGCAAAGATCAATAAAACTAAAAGCTGTTCTTTTGAGAGATAAAAAAAATTGATAAACTATTAGCAAGACACATCAAGAGAAAAAGAGAGAAGACTCAAGATCAATAGAATTAGAAATGAAAAAGGAGAAGTAACAACAGACACTGCAGAAATACAAAGGATCATGAGACTACTACAAGCAACTCTATGCCAATAAAATGGACAACCTGGAAAAAACGGACAAATTCTTAGAAAAACACAACCTTCTGAGACTGAACGATGAAGAAATAGAAAATATTAACAGACCAATCACAAGCACTGAAATTGAGACTGTGACTAAAATTCTTCCAACAAACGAAAGACCAGGACCAGATGGCTTCACGGGCGAATTCTATCAAACATCTAGAGAAGAGTTAACACCAATCCTTCTCAAAGTCTTCCCAAATATAGCAGAGGGAGGAACTCTCCCAAACTCATTCTATGAGGCCAACATCACCCTGATACCAAAACCAGAAAAATATGTCAAAAATAAAGAAAACTACAGGCCAATATCATTGATGAACATAGATGCAAAAATTCTCAACAAAATACTAGCAAAGAGAATCCAACAGCACATTAAAAGGATCATACACCATGATCAAGTGAGGTTTATCCCTGGAATGCAAGGATTCTTCAATATACACAAATCAATCAATGTGATAAACTGTATTAACAAATTGAAGGATAAAAACCATATGATCAATTCAATAGATGCAGAAAAAGCTTTCAAAAAAATTCAACATCCATTTATGATAAAAAACAACCTCCAGAAATTAGGCATAGAGCGAATGTACCTCAACATAATAAAGGCCTTGTATGACAAACCGCCAGCCGACATCATGCTCAGTGGTGAAAAATTAAAATCATTTTTGCTAAGATCAGGAATAAGAAAAGATTATCCACTCTCACCAGTATTATTCAACATAGTTTTGGAAGTTTTAGCCACAGCAGTCAGAGAAGAAATAGAAATAAAAAGAATCCAAATTTGAAAAGAAGAAGTAAGTCTTTCACTGTTTGCAGATGACATGATTCTATACATAGAAAATCCTAAAGATGCCACCAGAAAACTACTACAGCTAATCAATTAATTTGGTAAAGTAGCAGGATACAAAAGTAATGCACAGAAACCTCTTGTATTCCTGTACACTAATGATGAAAAATCTGAAAGAGAAATTAAGGAAACACTCTCATTTACCATTGCAACAAAAAGAATAAAATACCTAGGAAAAAAATCTACCTAACGAGACAAAGACCTGTATGCAGAAAACTATAAGACACTGATGAAAGAAATTTTAATGATACAAACAGATGGAGAGATACACCATGTTCTTGGATTGGAAGAATCAACATTGTGAAAATGCCTATGCTACCCAAAGCAGTCTACAGATTCAGTGCAACCCCTATCAAACTACCAATGGCATTTTTCACAGAACTAGAACAAAACATTTCACAATTTGTATGTAAACACAAAAGATCCCGCATAGCCAAAGCAATCTTGAGAAAGAAAAATGGAGCTGGAGGAATCAGGTCCCCTGACTTCAGACTATACTACAAAGCTATAGTAATCAAGGCAGTATGTTACTGGCAGAAAAACAGAAATATAGATCAATGAAACAGGATGGAAAGCCCAGAGATAACCCCACACACATATGGTCACCTTATCTTTGATAAAGGAGGCAAGAATATCCAATGGAGAAAAGACAGCCTCTTCAATAAGTGGTGCTGGGAAAAGTGGACAGCTACATGTAAAAAAATGAAATTAGAACACTCCCTAACACCATACACAAAAATAAACTCCAAATGGATTAAAGACCTAAATGTAAGGCTAGACACTATAAAACTCTCAGAGGAAAACATAGGCAGAACACTCTATGACATAAATCACAGCGAGATCCATTTTGACCCACCTCCTAGAGAAATGGAAATAAAAACAAAAATAAAAAAATGGGGCCTAATGAAATTTAAAAGCTTGTGCACAGCGAAGGACACCATAAACAAGATGAAAAGACAATCCTCAGAATGGGAGAAAATATTTGCCACTGAAGAAACTGACAAAGGATTAATCTCCAAAATTTACAAGCAACTCATGCAGGTCAATATCAAAAAACAAACAACCCAATCCAAAAATGGGCAGAAGACCTAAATAGACATTTCTCCAGAGAAGATATACACATTTCCAAGAAACACATGAAAGGATGCTCAACATCACTAACCATTAGAGAAATGCAAATCATAACTGCAGTGAGGTATCACCTCACACCAGTCAGAATGGTCATTCTCAAAATATCTAGAAACAATGAATGCTATATAGGGTGTGGAGAAAAGGGAGCCCTCTTCCACTGTTGGTGGGAATATAAATTGATACAGCCACTATGGAGACAGTATGGAGGTTCTTTATAAAAATAAAAATAGAACTACCATATGACCCAGCAATCCCACTACTGGGGATATACCCTGAGAAAACCATAATTCAAAAAGTGTCATGTACCACATTGTTTATTGCAGCTCTATTTATAATAGCCAGGACATGGAAGCAACCTAAGTGTCCATCGACAGATGAATGGATAAAGAAGATGTGGCATAACTATACAATGGAATATTACTCAGCCATAAAAAAGAAACAAAATTGAGTTATTTGTCGTGAGGTGGATGGACCTAGAGTCTGTCATACAGAGTGAGGTAAGTCAGAAAGAGAAAAACAAATACCATATGCTAACACATATATATGGAATCTAAAACAAAAGGGTTTTGTAGAACCTAGGGGCAGGACAGGAATAAAGACAAAGACGTAGAGAATGGACTTGAGGACATGGCGAGGGGGAAGGGTAAGCTGGGATGAAGTGAGAGAGTGTCAAGTACATATAGACACTACCAAATGTAAAATAGCTAGTTGGAAGCAACTGCATAGCACAGGGAGATCAGCCCAGTGCTTTTTGACCATCTAGAGCAGTGGGATAAGGAGGATGGGAAGGAGACACAAGAGGGAGGAGATATGGGGATATATGTATATGTATAGCTGATTCACTTTGTTATAAAACGGAAACTAACACACATTGTAAAGCAATTTTACTCCAATAAAGATGTTTTAAAAAAGTATATAAAATAAATTAAAAATCTTTTTCTAAAAGCCCCACTATCTGGATCCACCATTGTTCTGTTTGTATTATCTTGTGTTTCTCTTTCCTTTTGTCCATATATTTTCAGATTATGCACCTGTTATCTTTTGGTAGTTTCAGAAAATGAATATGAATATTTGTAGAAAGAATTTGAAGGTCTGTCTGTTGAATCTTTTTTTTTTTTTTTTGTCACGCGTCTAGGTTGGCAACACTAGTAAGTTTAATTTACCTAACCCAATTAGGTATTTAAGTAAAGCTAGGATTCAATATCTGTAGTGTCCTGTTCAGTGGAGTCCTGATCTATTATCAGTGGATCATTACTCCCAAGATGTAGACTTCTAAATCTAGCCTCAATTAATAGGTTTTTTTTTACCAGGCATGCTGATTTGAGGTAAACCCTAAACTCCAAATTTGCCCCCTTCGTTCTGTGAGTATATTATAAATTCTGCCTCACTTCTGAAATTTATGCATCAATTTCTCCTGTTTTGGGGATTATGTGGGTACTAAAAATAAAAAAACAGAACCAGATACTGAGCTCAGAGCTGTGAGCTTCTAGTATTATTTAGTTCTTGCTCCTGCAATTCTCTACTTCATTGAGAGTTGTAAAATAATTTTAAAGAGATTTTGTCCATGCTCTTTTCTACTTTTCTATTTATTTTCAGTGGAAGAGTTAATTTGAAATGGCTACCTTTCCATCATTACAATCTGTATTTCCTTGGAAATACTTTAAATTTAATTCAATTAAAAAATAACAACAAATTGTTAAGTCTTGGAGACAAAAGCACCTTCAATTTTCACAGGAACACAGGACTATAATTGGATGTTCGTATAATTTTTAAGTGAAATGTGTGTTATTGATAATTATATCAGACAATAGGTCTAGACTTTTAGATTGTTCTGGAAATATCAGAATGCAAAACAATTGTATGTTACCCTAGTTTTAATTCCATATTGGAATTTTATGCAAGAATTTTGTTTGAAGTGACATGAAGGTATACATATATAAGAACAATTTCCCTTTCTTCTGTGAATAATATACTATAATAGATGAAAGGAGGTGATAATGTGATAAACCAGGCCTTCAAAGTTACATACAACTTTACCATAAGTATAGGGTCTTCATAGGAAAAAAATAAATGGTGAAGTTATAGAGGTATCAATGTCCTTCATACATTTAAGGAGGGAAAGTTGTAGTAGACAACATTAATATTGTTCAGTTGCCTGTAACAATACTTTAAAGACTTTTAACTGCTTTACAAAATATATGACAAGTGATAAGTATATAACACGAAGAAGGTTTGACTGCCTAAAGCAGGTAGTTTCTGGGGTATAAGAATTCATTCTAAAATGAAGTATTATCATCTCTCTATCAATTTACAAATGCTTGTCATTAAATGTTTTATGTTTTTCTTTTAATTTAATCTCCTCATTGACTAAGGCAATAAAATATTATAGAAGTTCAATAAATACTATCTGAATTAATTAATAGCACCAACTACATTTTTGTTATTTATTTATTTATTTTTTTTTGCGGTATGTGGGCCTCTCACTGTTGTGGCCTCTCCCGTTGAGGAGCACAGGCTCCAGACGCGCAGGCTCAGCGGCCACGGCCCACGGGCCCAGCCGCTCCACAGCATGTGGGATCCTCCCAGACCAGGGCACGAACCTGCGTCACCTGCATCAGCAGGTGGACCCCGAACCACTGCGCCACCAGGGAAGCCCCATTTTTGTTAGATTTTTTTACCACATATTTGTCTTCTCCACACAGTCTCAAAATCTTTCAAGAATAAAAATTTACTACCTAGCACACAGATAACAAAAATTTAAAAAAATAACTGCATAAATAAATTTCACACAACTCCTAAAATGTACATATTTTATAAAAGTACATTTTCTTTTATTTTATTTTAAAATAGGAAATGGCCTGACCTTCAGTTCAAAATAGGAGGTTCATCTGGAAACACAGATTTAACTCTGGCATGAAGGAAATAATTAATACCTAATCTTCTTCTGAGAACTGGAAAATAATACAAGAGTGGTAATAGCCCAAGGGGATGGAAAGGGCATAACACAGTGTAACACACAGTGTATAATATAAGAAGATTTATATTATATAAAGAGTACCTAAGAACTTCATTCAAATTCTTTTTATTAAATCAAATTCTGCACAAACCCACCACTTTGTATGTAAGAGGATTGTCATGATTTGTAGTATCACATATGGCAAATAATTATCTAGTAGTTTCTCCACAAGCAAGGTGTAAGTATCCTCCTACTCTGATTTGCTGGGAGTCCAAAATCTGTTCTCTAGAGCTACTCTAGCCTCTAAATATACTCTGCCAAGGCATGTACTAATGTAGAAAGACATAGATATGTTTGCTTCTTGCCACCCACACAATGAAAACTCAGCTAAAAGTTATTCTACATCAAAATATGCCAGGACTCCATTATTATAGCACATTAGATTTCCATTAGATTTGTCTACTTGGCCATTTTCTCAAGAAAATGATCTGGGTCAAGGTCAGTTATATTCCATCTGACAAACGACAAGTCAACGTTTCTGTTCCTTTTTTTTTTTTTTTTTAAGTGAAGGGTTAAGTTCATTGATTCATGCCTTTTACAAAAGGGTACTTTTTTTTTTTTTTTTTTTTTTTGCGGTACACGGGCCTCTCACTGTTGTGGCCTCTCCCGTTGCGGAGCACAGGCTCCGGACCCGCAGGCTCAGTGGCCATGGCTCACGGGCCCAGCCGCTCTGCGGCATGTGGGATCATCCCGGACCGGGGCACGAACCCGTGTCCCCTGCATCGGCAGGCGGGCTCTCAACCACTGCGACACCAGGGAAGCCCAAAAGGGTACTTCTTGTGATTCTTTGTTCAGAGCCCCTTGTTCTTCCCGAGGGATATCAAGAAACACTTAGATATTGAGGAATATTATTCAAGGTCTCAATTCTTTACCACCAAGCAGCATTTAGTTTTCAGATGCACTTTTATCATACCTTCAGCCTCATTATCTTTGTATCCTATATATCGTTTCTCCCAGGGAGGGGGCACATTTACTTTCCCAAAAACTAGCTCTTTTGCTCTCCCTTTTATTTTTTTAATGACCATTATTACATCACCCCTGGACCACCGTAATAATTAAAAATGCACATATGTTGTGAGAAAACATTTCAGCCTCTGGTACAAAGTTGTCTTGGCCAAACACTCAAGTATTTAATGAACTGTAGTGGGAGCTAAAGTCAAAATTCTGCATTTTATATTTTAAAGACCTGATAATCTTACACAGAAGCAGGGAAAAACATCCATTCCAAAACAACATTTTTCAACTAAAAACTCATTGAAATAAAATGTTATTAGGCTAGTGTATGGGTATGAGTGGGGAGGCTGTTTATATATAGTTAAGGGATCATTTACTTATTTATAGTGTGGTCAATGATAATCTGGAGCAAAAATGTTTTCCACAAGAATATTTTCCTTTTGTGTCTGTGTCTGTTTATTTTATCAAAATACTATACCACCTCATAACATATTCCTAGTTAAAATTTAGCATATACTGTGAAAGTCCTAAATTTGGATTTTAATTATGAAATTACTAATTTGATTGCAATGAAGTATGTATTCTTTAAACCTTTATCTGTAACAATGCATCTATAGTCAGGCAATAATTATTGAAATTGACACAATGTCTCCATCTCTTTTGAAAATATTGAATTGAAAACACTTCCATTCCACAAGAGTAAGGAAAACATCTGATATCATATACATTTTAACTCCTATATGTCTAGCATAATGTTTGACATTGTACAGGCATACCTCATGTTATTTTGCTTCACTTTATTGCATTTTGCAGATATTGCATTCTTTACAAATTAAAGGTTTGTGGCAAAATCTGTGTAGAGCAAGTCAATTGGCACCTTTCTTCCAACAGCATTTGCTCAATCTGGGTCTCTGTGTCATGTTTTGGTAATTTTTGTACTATTTTAAACTTTTTCATTATTATTATATCTGTTATGGTGATCTGTGATCAGTGATCTTTGATGTTGTTATTGTAACTGTTTTGGAGCATGATGAACAGCATTCACAGATGATGGCAAACTTGATAAATGTGTGTGTTCTAACTGCTCCATCAACTGGCCTTTCCCCCAAATCTCTCCTGCTCCTTGGGCTTCCCTATTCCCTGAGACACAATAATATTGAAATTAAGCCAATTAATAACACTACAAAATAGCTCTAAGTGTTCAAGTGAGAGGAAGTCACACATCTCTCACTTTAAATCAAAAGCTGGAAATGAGGAAGCTTAGTGAGGAAGGCAGGTTGAAAGCTGGGATCAGCAGGAAGCTAAGTCTCTTGTGCCAAAAGGTTAACCAGGTTGTGAATGCAAAGGAAAAGTTCTTGAAGGAAATAAAAAGTGATAATTCAGTGAACAAACAAATGGTACGAAAGTGAAAGAGCCTTATTGTTGATATGGAGAAAGTTTTAGTGGTTTGGATAGAAGATCAAACCAGACACAATGTACGATTAAGCCAAAACCTAATACAGAGCAAGGCTCTAAGTCTCTTCAATTCTATGAAGGCAAGAGAGGTGAGGAACCTGCAGAAGAAAAGTTTGAAGTAAGCAGTGGTTGCTTCATGAGGTTTGAGGAAAAAGAAACCGTCTTTATGACATAAAAGTGCAAAGTGTAGCAGCAAGTGGTGATATAGATGCTGAAAGAAGTTATCCAGAAGATCTAGCTAAGGTGATTAACGAAGATGACTACACTAAATAACAGATTTTCATGTAGACAAAACAGCTTTCTATTAGAAGATGTCATCTAGGAATTTCATAACTAGAGAGAAGTAAATGCCTGTCTTCAAAGCTTCATAGGACAGACTGACTCTTCTATTAGGGGCTAATGAAGCTGGTTGACTTCAAGTTGAAGCCAATGTTTATTTACCATTTCAAACATTTGAGGGCCCTTAAGAATTATGTGAAATCTACTCTGCTTGTGCTCTGTAAATGGAACAACAAACTCTGGATGACAGCACATCTCTTTACAACATGATTTACTGAATATTTTATGCTTACTGTTGAGACCCACAACTCAGAAATTAAAAAAAAAAGCCTTTCAAAATCTGACTGCTCATTGACAATGCAGCTGTTTACCCAAGAGTTCTGATGGAGATGTACAGTAAGATTATTGCTGTCTTCATTCCTGATAGCACAACAGCCATTCTGCACCCCATAGATCAAGGAGTAATTTCAACTTTCAAGTGTTATTATTTAAGAAATACATTTTGTATGTATGACTGAATTGCTGCAATCTCAGGATAAATCTTCAGCAGATGAGGAGTTGCTTCTTATGAATGAGCAAAGAAAGTGGTTTCTTGAAATGGAATGTATTCCTGGTGAAGATGCTGTGAAGACTGTTGAAAAGATAGCAAATGACATAAACTTAGTTGATAAAGTAGAGGCAGGGTTAGAGAGGATTGACTCCAATTGTAGAAAGAAGTTCTACTATGGGTAAAATGCTATCAAACAGCATTGCATGATCCAGAGAAATTATTTATGAAAGGAAGAGTCAATTGACTGGGCAAACTTCATTGTTGTCTTATTTTAAATGTCTACAGTGACCCCCAGCTTTCAGCAACCACAACCCTGATCAGTCAGCAGTCACCAACATCAAGGCAAGACCCTCCACTAGCAAAATGATTATGACTCGGTGAAGGCTCAGATGATAGCCGTTTTCAGCAATAAAGTATTTTTAATTAAGGTATGTATGTTTTTTTTTAGACATAATACTATTGTACGTTGCTAGACTACATTATAGTGTAAACATAAATTTTATGTGCGCTGGGAAACCAAAAAAATTTTTGTGACTTTTTTATTCCAATATTCACTTTATTGTGGTGGTCTGGAACCAAACTCACAACATCTCTGAGATGTGCCTTTCTAAACCAATATTCACTGAACAACAAACAACCAAAAAAGATAGAATATAAAGTCCTAAAAAAACTATCATCAATAAAATAAAATATTTTACATCTAGTGAAAAAGTAAACTGCAATGAATAAAATGTCAATATATGTACAGAAAAATCATAAAAAGATTTTACAGATTTAGTCCAATTCCTGTTTAGTCTAATTCCTGAAAATATAAGACTTTTCAGTTTATATATTCCAATAAAATATTATATTTATTTTAGTTTTTTGTACACACTACATGGTAGGTAAAAAAAGCACCAGCAACATTTTAAACTTATAGTAAATCAAGAAACAGTGAACAGATATGTAACAAAAAACTTTTGCCACCATACTGAAAAAAAGATAATTTAAAATTCTCATAATTGCCATAAGGTTTTGGCTATGAAATGGGTGTGTCAATCAAGCCAAAGGAAACTGGCCAACAAAAGAAACATAATTCAGCTGAAGAAAATATATAGAAACAAAATGATAAAAAAAAAATTGCCTAAAACTTTAATATGACTCATACTCCCAAGAAAATAGTAATAAAATATTTCAATTATGAGCATGTTTCAATTATGACACATTTCAGCAACTGTGTCAGGTATTTTTTTTTTTTATGGTTTCCTGTGGATGAAAGGTCATCCTGAGGCCATATATTTCCCTTGCTGTCCCTCTCTTTCTCTCTGTCTCCCTGTTTCTCTCTTTTACACACACACACACACACACACACTGAAACATCACATAATAAACATTACTTATGTTCTGAAAATAAGTGGCTGAAGATAACCTATTCCCTTTCCAAATAATGCAAATTCTAAATCACAAAATCTTATTTTGAGAGTTTTTTGGAAGTGTTATTGCATTGAATATTCAATCAACTAATGCTAATGCATATTAAGAGATAGAGAAAGCATGGGGCTTACAACCGAATTGAGAGAAAAAATATTATTTTGCTAGAAAACTAGAATATCTTTTTTTTTTTCTCTTGGGTCTTGGAAAAGAGTAACTGCATTGAAACTGCTTTCTCTTTTCTTGTCTGAAGATAGATTGCTGAGCAGGTAGGATTATGAAAATGGTTATTCAGCTTAGCATTAAAAATTTCTAACTGGTATTTCTACATTTTTATACAACTCTTTTATTAAGGCTTTTGGGAAATGATTATGCCTGCAAATTCCAATGTGTTGTATCTATGCATTTGAAAATAAATGACAAGATTTCCTTCCATGTTTCCTTAAAGTATATTTTTAAAAAAATTATCTCATTGAAGTCAATCTGCTTATAAGACTAGTTGTTCCTAGGATATGAGAAATAAAAATCTGCTTTCTGTTAAATAAGAAAGTATCAACACATATTTCTAAAAGAAAAGCATATATTTTGTTAATCCTTTGAAAACATGGAATTGTGCCACTTATGTGCATGCTTTGTATAAAGGTTGCAATTATTTGCTTTTGTAAATATTTCTTAGAGATATTTTAATTATTCCCATTTTGTAAAAGTTGGCAATAAAATAGTGAGATTGCCATAAGAGAGATCAGGTTTTAAAACAACTGTTAATTATTATATTGTTTCAAAACCAAATGCTGAAAATATTTTGCTAAAATTTAGTGATAAAATAAACCACAATCCCGTTATTTTCCTATGCAATTCCTCTCACTATGTATGTGAACTCGATCAGGTAGTCCATATGGCCAGCCTTTTCTGTTCAAAGATAATATTTATTTTTACTAATACCCTGATGTGCTGCTGAGTCCTGAGGTGACACAATTTGAAGTAAAATACATATATTTGAAATATATTCAATATTTGGTTTGTTTTATCAGAGTTTTTTTTAAAAACAATGCACCTTTGAATAGTGGTTTTTATATTCTTATTGTTAGGAATATTTATTCATTCTTTTCCTATGATTTCACTATATTTCATTTCATATTCATATTAAAATACTTTATAGTTAATTCCAGATAATCTGGGGGAAGAGATATAACTAATTTTAAGGTGAAGAGTTGTTAAGCCTCTGTAAGTTTTAAAGTATAGTTTGGATCTAAAGCTCCCCCACTCCCAAATTAAGCTGTGTTTGATGGCTTCAGATATATATAGGCTTACTTGATGAAAAAAAAGGAATCAAGAAATGGGTGGGAAGAAACAGAGGATCAGTGTGTTCCCCTCCTCTGGCGCCTAAAGACTGACAACCTGTTGTAGAGTTCCTGGGTTTCAACTTCCTAAGCATTTTTTGCAGAGTTGAGTAGCAGAGCTTTCTTAAACAAACAGCTAATTATAAAATCGATCAAACTGGCCAATGACAAAGATTTTTCATTTTGTCTTCACAATGTTTTTGAGTTTCCCATGGTCACCAACCTTCTCAAGAATTTCCATGATTCATCAATATTTAGTGGCAATATACCATTTATTTGACTCCTACAAAAGGCTTCAAATTTTATGTGAACAAGGAAAATTGTTCCTTCTTGGTCTCTCCGGAACATATCACAAAACTGTTGAATGTAGCAGGAAACAATAAACATATATTAAACACATAAATAACTGACTGACTGATTCACTGAATGGATCCATGAATTTACTATCTTACAGAAGTAGCTTGACTGAGTAATGGAGATGTTACATTTATATAAACAATTTGCAATTCAGTATTTCAGAGGGATCAATATTAATAATCAATGAGCAAAGGTAGACTACATAGTGATTTCCCCTATTACTATTAGGTAAAATTATATTTTCTCTAATCATGGTTGTCTGATCTCCCTGTGGTTTCCAAAACTCAATTGTCTCTGGATTCTGGTTATGAGATGAGTTCTGCAATGGTAACTTGGCTTCATAACAGTGATAAAACATGAACTTAAGGTTTGATGGAGATAAAGGGCACTAGCCAAAACAAAAAACAAACAAACAAAAAACTCAGCATATTTTTACTTTCATTGGAAAGCAAGCATAGCATTCTTTAATACATTTTCTTAGAATTCTTTCTAAAGGCTGCTTCTCTAGTTTTTCTGGATTCTTTGAAATTAACTCCCTTTTTCTTTCCTCTTCTTTACCATATGATAATAGTTATTTTGTGAGTGTGGACACAAGCTTAAGTGAGATTGTTCAAGCAAACTAAACTTTTAAAATTTGCATCAACTAATTTTTGTGCTTTCCAAAAATTATTTTTCAAGCATATAATGATCTGGATAGAAAACAAAAATGACATGTATCTTCATTTTGCTTGAATGAAGCTAGACATGTTCTTCCAAACAATTACAATTTTCTCCAAATTACTATTTAGATCTGTATCATTCTTTTACTAAAACCCCTCTCTGTAGATTATTCCAGTTTTGCCTTAATAAAGTGATCAGCAACTAGAAGTTTTGTGCTTTTTATTAAGCCTGGGTTGCATGTGATGCTAAAATATCACTATGCAAAGAATACCTACCACTTAGACTTGCTTCCATTTTCCACTCTATAGGGTACACCCTTTTATGGGCTCGAGTTCTTTTCATTGGTGTATGCCTTCATAATAGGTACTACTGCCATACAAATTCAATGAACAGCACAACTGCCTGCATTTTGTCTCTCGTATGTCATAAAATATGGCAGGAACAGCTAGTTGACCACCAAAATTCATGATCTCTTGCATATTAAAGAGTTGCTATTGTGCACTAAATAGCAACATCAATGTATATGAAAGTATACAATACTGGTAAATGCAGATATATAGACAAATAAATAAGTCTGTAATGCTACAAAGGTAATATGTAAGTCACATGTGATTTTAGTATAAAAGTTAAAGACAAAACTATTAAAGATAATTATAAGTACAAAATTTGTTAGTATTATAGATACACAATTAAAACATGTAAATTGTCATATCACATAAACTGTGATGGAGGAATAAATGGTAGTGTTTTATATATGATTGCAATTAAGCTGTTATCAGTTTAAAATAGATTGTTATAATACATTTTATGAAGGCCTCACTGTAACGCAAAGGAAATACCTACAGAAGATACACAAAGAAGGGATCAAAACATATCACTACAAAAAGTAAAAGAAATACAAAGGGGTGACCAATACATTTAGAGTAGTTGCTACTTATTGTTTAATATATCAATTCAGTATAATGTCAGTGTGATATCTTTTTATTGAAATACAGTTGCTGTACAATATTATGTTAGTTTTAGGTATACCACACAGTGATTTGACATTTACATATTTTATGAAAAGATCAACATGATAAGTGCAGTAAATATCTCTCACTATACAAAGTGATTACAATATTACTGACGATATTCCTTATGCTGTAGATTACATTCCCATGGTTTATTTATTGTATAATTGAAAGTTTGTACCTCTTAATCTCCTTCACCTATTTCACCAAATACCCTACCACCATCCCCTCTGGCAACCACTGGTTTGGTCTTTGTATCAATGAGTCTATTTGCATTTTGTTGTTTGGGTTTTTAGAGTCCACGAGTCAGTGAGCTGATATGGTATTTGTTTTGCTGTCTGCCTTAGCAAGATCCATCCATGGATCTAGATCCATCCATGTTGTCACAATGGCAAGATTTCTATTTCTTTTTATTGCTAATGAAGCCGAATCTGGCCTCTGTACACTAACACTGAATTAAATCTCAGAGAGAGTTTTCAATGAAGTAGAAAAGAGCAGTTTTATTGCTTTGCCAGGTAAAGTGGGCCACAGTGGGCTAAAGCCCTCAAAACTGCGTGTCCCAACCTGGAGGGGGTAGTGAGAAGTTTTATAGTAATTGTTCAAAGAGGCTTGATCAGCTCGTGGACATTCTTCTGACAGGTAAGTTGGAGTCAGCATCATCAACATTCTGATTCCAACTGGTCTTGGAACTACATGCTTGTGTGCAGCATACAGTTAACTTCCGCCACCTGATGGGGATTTTAGTATCTGCAAAACAGCTCAAAGATATTATGTGTATCCTTGATGGGGAACCAGGACCTTGCCCCAAGGCTGCACTATTGTTTCTCTTGACTGTTCCTCCCTTATCTCTCATCCCCTCCCTTCCCTAATTAACAACTGCTTGAACCTGCCCATTGGAACTCAGGGAATGTCATGGGAGCTCAATGAAGCCCACTTCCTGTAATCAAAGAAATGGGGGACACAGGAAGGCTTTTGTGCCCAGAAGCCCCACAGGATCATGCTTGGTATCACTAAGTATATTCTATCATATATAAATATTACATATTTTTAATCTGTTCATCGACTGATAGACATCTAGGTTGTTTCCATATCTTGGCAATTGTAAACAATGATGCAATGAAGATAATGCTGCATATATCTTTTTGAATATGTTTTTTTCTTTTCTTTGGGTAAATAACCAGATGTAAAAATGCTGGTTCAGGGACTTCCCTGGCTGTCCAATGGTTAAGACTCTGTGTTTCCACGGCAGAAGGCATGGGTTTTAACCCTGGTCAGGGAACTAGGATCCTGAATGTCTCATGGTGTAGCCAAAAAACAAATGTTGGTTCATACAGAAGTTTTATTTTTAATTTTTTTAGGAACCTTCATAATGTTTTCCATAGTGGCTGAACCAATTTACAATCTCAACAACAGTGCACGAGAGCTTCTTTTTTACCACATCCTAGCCAACACTTGTAATTTGTTGGGTTTTTGATAATAGCCATTCTGAAAGGCATGAGGTAATATCTCATTATGGTTTTGATTTGCATTTCCCAGATAATTAGATATTGAGCATCTTTTCATGTGTCTGTTGGCCACTTGTTTGTCTTCTTTGGAAAAATGTCTACTCAGGTCCTCTCCCCATTTTTTAATCAAGTTGTTTGTTGGTGCTGAATTGTGTGAGTTATTTGTATATTTTGGATATTAACACCTTGTCAGATATATCATTTGCTAAAATCTTTTCCCATTCATTATACTGCCTTTTTGTTTTGTTGATGGTTGCCTTTGCTGTGAAGAAGCTTTTAGTTTCAAGTAGTCATGTTTGTTTATTTTTGCTTTTGTTGCCCTTGCCTGACTTGACAGATCCAGAATAACATTGATAAGACTGATGGTAAAGAGTGTACTGCCCATATTCTCTTCTAGGAGTTTTACGGTTTCAAGTCTTACATTTAAGTCTTTAATCTGTTATGAGTTTATTTTCCTGTACGGTGTGAGAAAGTAGTATAATTATTTTGCATATAGCTGTCCATTTTTCCCAGCACCATTTATGGAAGAGACAATCTTTTCCCATCTATCTGTATCTATCTATCTATCTATCTATCTATCTATCTATCTATCTATCTATCTACTATCTATCTATATCCCTACTTCTATGTATTTCCAAAATATATTTCACCAAGCGACCTTAGCCCAATTGATGGAAAATCCATTCTTCCAGTTGCTTAGGCTAAACACCTTAAAGTTGTTCTTGACTCTTCTCTTTCTTTCAAATTCTACATGTCATCATAATATCTAAAATGTGACCATTTCTCATCACCTTCACTTGCTTTGTTCATGGCATAACTCAGGGGCCCACAGCAGTGCCTGACATGTAGTACTCCTTGAAAAATAATTTGTGAATAAATGGATTAATAAATGAACAAATGGTTAAAAGAATTTGGAGAGGTATTAGTAAAGCAATGGAAACAGAGATTTTCATGGCTTCTTTGGATAAAAGTGAACGGCCAAAATGAATGTTGGGTAAGATTCATTTGGGGAGAGAGGCAAAGGGTAAATGGTAGATAAGTTTAAATGGAAAAAGAAAGTTAAGATCGTTTTGCAAAACTTACAGCAATGAGAATTTTGGACTTTAGCCTAGAAATTCTTTAAATTCCATTATTTGGAATTTTTAAGAAGGACCTTAAACCTCATTAAGAGTTAAATCAAAAGAGAACCATTTAACTAGAAAGCTGAAACTACTATGAAATAAATTTCCTCATTAAAAGGGGAAACCTTAAATTTTTGCAAGCTTGAAAAACATCGCTCATTAAAATGTTTAAAATATCAGCTGGTTCTTAAATTATATTAATTAGAAACAATGCCAAACACTTTTATTTTGCCTTAGAGTCATCCTAATTTAAAAAGTCCAATGTTCACTTGAAAGAAAGTTTCCTAGGGCTTGTCCAAGGGATGTCAGTAAAAAATACAAAGAGATGTCAGAAAATACTACAGTATTTTGAGTATCAATGTCTGATAAAGTTCAATGAACCCATTGGGATCACACACACACACACACATACACACACACAGGATATACTTTCAAAAATCGTTGTGATTCCCTTGTCAAAATATCAAATACACAAAATAAGATCTTATTTCTATTCTATGGGTACAACTTTCTTAAATCATTTCTTCAGTCACTTACTAAAGAAACAGATTCTGTAGAACACTGAAGTCTAAAAATATGTGTTGAGTACTATGGAGAATACAGATAAGTATGGAGCTTCTTGACTATATATGATATGAGGATGGAGATACTGTCAATTTGTTCACTATTATCTCCCTGACACGTATCATAGCTTTGGGCACATTGTAGATGTTCCAAAAATGTCCAAAAAATCTGAAAATTTAGTTTATATAATAAGGTATACATTTGCAAATACTAATTAAATTTCTTCCTGTATTTATAATTAATCCCTCATTTTTGCATGGCAATTATAAATTTTCCAAGTACTTGCCTAAGAAATCTCATTTGATTTTTACAACTCCTTTGCATTGAGCACTTTTCTTTTACTAATTAGGACACATTAATTGTTGTGTCCAAATTCACACAACAGAGCCACTAAAACTCAGAGCTCTACTTCTTTTTTTCCATGAAATTATATTCCCTGTATGATATATTTATATTATAAAGCATATGAACTAAGGAAATTGTTCAAAATCACCTGCTTTGTGACACTGTTCTCAAATATAGTTTCTATACATGCTAGTAAGGCAATTCAAGAGGAGTATCTAAATCCAGTTCTTCCAGTAAGAAATCACTATATCATACATTGTTTAATATTTCCCTACCGTAATATTTAGATACTGTTGTATGAAATATGAAGTAAAAAGTACTGACTTTTTAAAGTAATTTTTTCCTGATCATTTTCATTTCTCTATCCAAGGAGTCTAAGACTAGGAGGTCGATGGGGATAATTAATTCTGCCTTATTATTCTGAACAATTATTTAAATTACACACTTTTTAAAGATAGTCAATTAATGTGTATTGATAGCATACTATTCAGATTTTTTATTGAAATATTTTTTTCCCTACAAAATCCCTATGAGGTAGGCACTGGTATATGCTACTATTGTGATGAGGACATCAAGGCTCAGAAGTTTCAAGTAACTTTTCTAAGTTAAGTATTAAAACAAAGACTGGAACAAAGGCAATCTCATTCCTTTTAATCTTACGCTTACCTAAGTGTTTTTGCTTGTGTGTGTTTTCCCAACGTGTATGTACGTGTGTATAAACATAAATGTTGTAGTGATTATCTTCTTTCTGTGTTTTCATTCTTCTGCTCTTACTGGTAAATTATTTGTTCCACAAACACGTAAGTATATGTATACAAATATATATATATATATATATATATATATATATATATATATAATTGTACTTTTGTGGATTCCATTTTCTAAGTGGAAACTCAGGCACTGAGTTCCCTTTCCTTAGTCACAATTCACATTTAAGAAATATCATCCTGTGTCTATTATCACTGAAATGTATGACCAAGCAACAGTTTCTATCCCTCCAACATATTCCAATAAGCATAATTTATGACATTCATAATCTCAACTCCTAAAGCAATGCTACCCATATTACTCTGCTAATAACAAGGGGGTTTTCAAATAGATTAAACCCTTAGTCATACCCTGTATTCCCTGTTAATTCACCTGTGAACTCAAAAGTTGGATTTGGCCTTCGTTTTAGCAGGGGACCTAATCTGCTTTCTTTAAACTTCATGTGGGTCTTTGACACTTTTTTTGAATAGTGATCTTTAAATTATAGATTCATTTAGACTGCTGTGAGCACAGAAGATGCCCTCAAATTACAATTCTATTTGTGCTGGTTGGCAAGTGCATTTATTAGCATTAATGTATCTATTATTTTTAATTAGTTCTTAGAACTTCTCTTTCACCAATAGTGAAGTCATTAGCTGCAATTTGCAAATGAAAATTATCACACTGTTTCCCATTCCCCACACAGTAGTGCTTCTCATTATCTAACCCAGAAAACCACTTATTATTTCCCTTTATTTTAGTCCCTCTTTTCTCTGTATCTGTTAGCCCAACAACATGTGGAAATCTTAACAATGTAGCAAAAGTTTCCTAATTGCTCCTTTCCTCCTTTTCACTGACACCATGGTGAATTTTGACCTCCTCTATTCTTTTTGCAAGTTTATTTCTGTGTAGCTCAAACAACAAAATGCATTTTTGAGGAAAAAATAAAAAACAAAACAAAAAAACCCTGCC
Organism: Grampus griseus; assembly: GCF_964374135.1. Taxonomy (NCBI): domain Eukaryota; kingdom Metazoa; phylum Chordata; class Mammalia; order Artiodactyla; family Delphinidae; genus Grampus; species Grampus griseus. The sequence continues at coordinate 71,339,275 of NC_139009.1, read as the reverse complement.
TTTGGAACTCACAGCAGTTTTGTATTTTAACTGAGAGGAGAAAATCTTTCGACCTCCACCTTCCAGATCATTTCAGACCTTAAGTGATTATAGTCTTTCATTCCAGGCAATTCGTTGCATGATTAGTTTAAAAGTGATCAAATTTTGAATGTTATTTTAATATTTTAAATGCATTAACAAATCACAAATGCATTTCTTTGCCAGAGCAGTTGATTCATATCTGGTGGTATCACAAATTTATTCTAGGAATAAACTAAACGTAGAACCAAAAGATTAAGTTGCTCTATATAAAAGAGACTCAGGTTAACCTGTCAAACAATAAGCTCACTGAACATGTAATTCAAAATTAAAAATCAACACTTAAATCATTGAATTATGAACCAAGGTTAATACTTAAAAAATTTTTTTAAAGTTCAGTTAAGAGTAGTTTAAGTGAAGCAACACAACATATAATTTACTTGAATGAGGTAGAATATCCAAATTCTCTGAATTGAAGTTTAACTTTATTTGTATTTTTTATTATGGTACAAAGACATCACAAATTTGTATGCAGTATCAAATGTTATTTCAGTGGCTTTCAATCCATGCTCCTTTGGACCAAATTTAGGCAGCAACTGCAGGTTACACATGGAAAGTCTTAGACACATAGCTAATAGTCATAACCAGGACTATCCTGGTTACAAGAAAATTAAAATGAAATTAATAAGCAAAATACTAAATACTTTACAATTTATGTTCCTTATTATTTATATTTTAAAGCACATTAGCATATATAATTCATTCAATTTAAAAGTAATGTCAGGGGGCTTACATGTTAGCCATTATTTTGTACTGAATACACAATTCCTCAAACATTTTAAGTAATTTCATCAAGGTAAATCGATAATTAGTAGATAAGACAGAATTGAAACCAAACTCCACTGATTCCTGTGCCATCGCAATGCTACTGTTACAATAAATTATCATTTCCAACAACTAAGATTCCATTGTTAATTCAATCAATACATATACTGAGTGACTTTTTTGTAAGGTGAATTTTAAACGAAGGCAAGGATACTTAGAAATATATGTCAACGATCACACACAGAAAATTGGAGCAGGTGCTCACTACCAGAAATGGCGATCATAATCAAAATGTATTGATTTCAATTAGAACAACGTGGAAAAGGGCAAGAATGGAGGATAAGGAAAAGGGAATAAGCATTTACATAGCATTTACTCCTGTTCCCCAAACATAGTCTGTGCTATGTGGTTTGTATACCTTAATTTATCTCAGTTCCCACCAGACTGATATGGTAGCATGCTTGCCATTAAGTTTACAAATGAGAAATGGTCTGAGAACATTTAAAGGAGTTACCCAGGTTCACACAGAATGGGAAGAGCAATGCCAGACTTGCAATCAGTTCTGTTTTGCATCAAAGTCATGCTCACTTGAAGGTTACGAACATGATAACAAAGAAATGGGTCAACTGGAGCAGTCATCTATTTAATACTGAAAAACTAGGAAACTTTCAGAAACAAAGATGGTAGGAAGAATAGAAAGGTTTTGTCTTTTATATCTAGAAAGAATTTAATACACTTTACTGTTGATTCACAAACTGGTCCTCATACACGAAAGGCAAGGAGAGACCCAGGAAAGAGGCAGACCACTCCAGATTGGTTTGTGGCAGGTTTTATAAGCAGGGGAACTTACATAGGAGGTTTGTCTTGGGTAGCCACAGAGGAGTAGATCTCTGCACCCACCAGAATCTTAACATCTACATAGAGGTCTTAAGTGGGTGTATATAGAACCACTTATACCATCCAGGTGACCTCAACAAAACACTGCTCTCTCAATGGTGCATCCTTGAAAACAGCTCCAGCTGTGGGGACAGTGGGCAGCACGTATATTCCAAGGGTAGGGGATGAGGATTGCCTCTAATTGCCCAGGTCAAACTCTTGGGCCAAGTGGTGGCCAGGTCCTCTCTATGATCTTCTCCAACAATTACTAGGAATAGATTCATAAATTCTAGAAATACTTCTTTTTCTGAGGTTCATACTCATTCATTTAATCTTTTCTTCATCCTTTCTTTCTTTGTTCAACAATTATGTAATTATGCCTACTTAAACATCAGACAAAAAATAACTACATTTGAGCATTGGGTGAGTCCCTCCATATATACGGCAATGTGCCAGGTACCTTAAAAAACACAGCTTATTATCTCTGAGTCTCAGACAGTTGTCAGGATAAAGATATAAATCTAGTCAGAAAAATTCTCTTTATCCTCTGTAATGGAAGAAAAAAATCAGGTGATTATCTTCTCCCATGGAATTCTTTGTGTTTTGGAGAGTATGGTACTATAATACACGAGGGATCCAGTGTTAGTCACAGCTACCAGAATACTAAAAACACCCAAATCCTAGTCAGTTTTAGAGAGCCAAGGAATAGACTTCATTCCTGCTATCACGGCCACTTTGTCTTCAGCTAATTCAACCATCCATCTTACATGTGGGTCATGTATATACTCATGTTCTGCATCATACTGAGAGGTTCATTTATATATTTCTTCTTCAAATTTCTTTATATTCTCCATTTTTTGTTCCAATTCCTTGATCATTTATTTATTTATTTATTTATTTATTTTTTTGCGGTACGCGGGCCTCTCACTGTTGTGGCCTCTCCCATTGCGGAGCACAGGCTCCGGACGCGCAGACTCAGCGGCCATGGCTCACGGCCCCAGCCGCTCCGCGGCATGTGGGATCTTCCCGGACCGGGGCACGAACCCGCGTCCCCTGCATCGGCAGGCGGACTCTCAACCACTGCGCCACCAGGGAAGCCCATCCTTGATCATTTAGACAGAGTAGTTGACACTGCCTTTGTGTCAGAGTAAATCCACATTACAGAATGTCTCTTTTACCAGGCAAAATGGGCATTGGACAAATTTTCTTTCTCCACTGCCCGTAAGTAAATTTCAATCCTGAAATTTACTCATGGGCAGTGGAGAAAGAAAATTTGATGCCACTTTATTCGCCCTGATGCTGATGCCAATACATCTCTAAACCAGGCTCATTTTGTTTCTTCTACCTCCATCAACTGGTAATAGAAAATTCCCTGTGAAGCCACTAGGATTTCAAGTTTTAAGAACTTATAAAAACCTTTCCTTAAGAATCACAATGCTTATATCTCCAGTTTATATAACAAAACCTTAGTCAGTGTAACAACTTTATGGATATTTTGTGAAGTGAGGCAGGAATACTGATGTAATAATCCATCCAGGTTTGTTATCTTGTGATTCATTCCTCTAGTAATCTCCTTTTAATAGGCCATTATTTCATCTAGATTTGCATTAATAGAACCTCACCTGCTTGAGTGAGCACGGACTCTTGTAGACACACACTTTCCATTAAAAGGGAGCTAAAATATATACTCTCTCCTCCTTCAAAAAACACCCTAAAATTCACTCCATGTACACAATCCCAGATTTTAGTGAATTGCTATAGTTCTTTTCAGAAATACTTTTATCTTTGGGATATATTCTGCATTTGAAAGTTTGGGACAAATTAGGATGCACCAATTATAGATATAATAGTAAAAATCATAGGGAAATGAGGGGTATCTTTAAGTACCAACTACTATGGCATTCAGGTGAAGGGACTATAGCATCTTCAACAGAAAATGATCAGAGAAGGGAGAGTCAACTTTTTATAAGAGAGAAGAGAGTGGCAGAAGAGGATATTCAGGCATTAGGACCCTCCAGATCCTCCTGGATAAAACTATTTCAACATTTCAGATAATATATTTTCCTTCTTTATTTGTATTAATATCTCTTTACACAAATGCTGAGAATACAGAAAAAGCTGAGAATATAGCTCTTAATGCAATTTAACAACCTGAGAAATTTTAAGTTTGATTTCCGGTCATTTCAATTGTCAGTTGTAAGAAAATAGATGTTATTTGTTATTTCAGTATAGTCACACATAAAAGTCCTTGAGTTTCAGTGACTTGAGAGAACTCAAATATTTGAGCTGGGCTATTTGTTTACTTTGAATTACCCCACCTATCCATTCATGGCTACACTACTGTGTGGCCTTAGAACTCCTGCTCTTTACAATAATCTATGGCAGAAGTTGTGTAGTAGTCAAGAGCAACTTCTGCCACAGAAAAACTTAATTAATTTTTTCCCTTTATGTGCCATGGACTGTGAAGCCCCATGCCAGATTAGAGCATAATTTTCTATCCTATTATAAATTTACTACTTTGATGCTCTATTGAATAGATCCAATCCTCTAGTTTGCTGTTCTTTATCAATTAGAACACTTTAGCTGCAGTTAAGATGGTCTGACTCTAGTTACAAAATCATAAGGGCACTTAGTTGAAGGAAAAGCTAGAAATCAGACATGGAAATTGGTAGTTATCAATGCAATTCAGATGTGCCTGGATCTGATACAGTTGTATTACAAGAGCAGCATCATGGGGATTTAGCTGCAAGGACTGAGTGAACTCCAAAATTTAGGTGTCTTTATTCATTTCCTTATGATTCATTTTTCAGGAAAAGAAGATTCAGTTGTCTAACTTGGGTTTCACATTTACTCTTTGTCTAGGGTAGGAGCTAACTTCATTATACAGAATTCTGTGGAGGAAAAGTTAAAACATCCAAAGACTATCAGGATGATTTTTAAAAGTGGAAATATATGCTGCATATGTGGGTTACATTAGGTTTAAATATTTGTGTTTTGGAAATCCATTTCCCTGCTCAGCATTATACAGGTCTACAAAACCTAAATAGGGTTCAAATGGCTTCACTTATCTGATACAGGTAGAGCCTCCATACTCACCTGTCTCTGTTGTAGGATGCTTATACGGTACAGGTTTTATGATCTTCATCATAAGATTATACAGGCTCAGAGGACATAATCCATGTTGCATTCATGTCTTTTATCTCCCATAGTGCTTTACCTGTGGTAGAAGGCTTATGAATATTAGTTGAATTGAAACATATACATACTAGTTTAAGCTAGTGACTGTGTATGGTTTCTTACTTGGAGTCTTTTCTTTTCCCCCACAATGTAGGAGATGTAGTTGTTAGATTACTTGATGTATGTTATTCAGGTAACAATATAATAATTGACTTAACATTCAGGACCTTTAAAAATCAAATTAGAAAAACATGACATTATTTTGAGAAGCATGGATCAAAACTCATTTCTATGACTATCACTTGATGACGCTTTCTCATTTATGTCATTATTTATGGTCTCACATTTATTTTTCATTAACTCCTATATACAACAAAGCCTCTGTTACATGCAAGCAAATAACATTTCTACATACTAACTCTGTCAGGGATTTCAATAGTTTTCTGAAAAGTTATAACAATAACTTTTCCATAACTATAAAGTGTATCCCCTTTATAAGACCTCAGGTGATAGGTAGTGATAGCTTGGACTTCTGAAATACAATTCCCCCCCTCTGTGAATAGAGGAGAAACAAAACTCTTTCTTTAGAAGAGAAAGGTCCACAGTGAGTTGTATTTTGATTATTTGTGTTAGTTATAATAACTTTTGTATTTGTCAAGTGTTACAATTGGAATGTTTTGACGTTTGCACCCTGACTGTAATTGGAAAATAAATTTCAAGTCTTTTTTGTTTACCTAGAGATGAGCATCACATTTTCAAAAGCACAAGTGATCTAGGTTCAAGGATTCAATGTGAGAGTGTGTGTAGGAATTGAAGCCTCTTACTATCTGTGGACCCTACAAAGGCAAATCCTATGCCTAGATACTGACACTCTTAATTTTGTTAAGAATTTCCCTGTAGGTCTTCCAAGAAGTAAAGACCCCCTCCAGAGTAAGAAATATACAACTCTGGGCTAGTTTGCAGTCAAATTGGGATGCATTTTCTTGTTTATTATCCCATGTTGCATGGGATCTCCTGAGGTACATAGCAAGAAGACTGTGACGGTTTTATTGTCCCAAATGACCCTGGCTCATTTCATTATCTCAAAAGAACCTGTTTTTCTTTCATCATCACCCACCACTTGTGCTACACTGTCCGGGTTTGCATTGGTAAACAAGCAGAGATTATTTCAACCACAGGGCCCTTTCCCTTGCTGTTTCCTCTGTTTGGGATGTTCATTTAAAGACATACATACGTTTAATTTCCCCTCATAAATGTGGCACAACCTCCATGCCATATCCCCAGAGAGGCCTTCCCTGACCACATTTTCTAATTTTGGCTTTCTAGGCAATATCCCATTACCTTGGGATATTATATTTGTTTATTATATATATATATTTGTTTATTTGATACCCAGGCAAGAATGGAAGCTTCTTTAACTATGACCTTGCCTGTCCTCAGAATGTACAGTATTACTTTTTGCATGGTGGTATTAATAAAAGCTAACTCATAGCAATCCTTATTAGTTTCTAAACTCTGTTCTTATCACATAACTCATTTGGTACTCAAAACAACACCTTAAGTTATTTAACCACTTTCCTCTTTCTAGAGATGAGGAAACTGAGGCACAGGGAAGTTATGTCAGTTTTCTCCACACATACATATCATCAAGGCATTTAGGACCCAGAGGCTGTGGTCTCAAATACTAACTACTTTTCTTGAGTTGACACTCAAAAATGTTTATTTATTTATTTAAAATAATTTTTTGTGGTACGCAGGCCTCTCACTGTTGTGGCCTCTCCTATTGCGGAGCACAGGCTCCGGACGTGCAGGCTCAGGGGCCATGGCTCACGGGCCTAGCCGCTCCGTGGCCTGCGGGATCTTCCCGGACCGGGGCACGAACCCGTGTCCCCTGCATCGGCAAGCGGACTCTCAACCACTGCGCCACCAAGGAAGCCCCAAAAATATTTATTGATGCATGAATCAACACAAAATTCATGAAAGGCTAAGAATAAACATGATTTGCAGCTATTTTCTAAATATACGATAAAGCATAAATCTATACCATACAGAGAATATATAATTCCAACTCAACTCAGAACTATATTATTACAGACATTTTCTTATCTGGCATGGTTCAATTTAGAGTTGTTTGGTTGAAATTTTTCAATTATAGTTCAGAATCATTAAATATTGATGCAAATTTATCTTAAATATTAACTTAAACACCAATGCATGCAGTCTGTGCTGGAAAACCCAGGAGGGAAGTGGTGGCTGATTGAGGCAGGCAGCGGCAATTTCATGTGTTCCCTGCACCTGTTGAAAGTATTGCAGGTGCTGGCTGAGAGACAAGACTTAAATACTTCAATATTAATGTTTATTAATATAGAATATTTAATTATTTATCTAAAAATGCTATTTTTTACATGCAATGAATGTGGAAAATCAGCGAAGAAAGTGCAAATGGGTAATACATGTGGTTTTTTGGATGCAGGCTCAAAGTTTTTGGTTTGAGTACCTTCCCACTAATTTGAAATCTCTGTCATCTTTCTTGGGTAAATCACATCCAAAAATGAACTCTAGACAATTTCAGAGTCAAGTTTTTTAAAAGAGAGAGCAAAATAAAAACTGTTTGCAAAGTCATCTTAGTGCAAAATGCTTCTGTTATTTTTTTGGATAATATCTCCAGTCTTTTTCAGCTTTCGTGCCCTCACTTAATTAGCAAATTTTTAGTGACTTGCCTGGTTGTACTTGAAAGCATTCAACTAATTTTTATGGAAACACCTCTTTTCTGACAATTATAATTGGATTGATGCAATATTTAATTAAATTATGTAAATATAATAACTGATATAGCTGGAATGAGTAGGCTTGGAAACAACAAAATCAATTTTAATGAACATAATATTCAGCTTGTGGGAGCAAATATTCATAAGCTTTTTAGAGAGTAATCTACCAACTGCATGTGTTTATCAAACTTTGGGCTAAGTTAAATTCTTGAGCTGAAGAGTAGAACGTAGATTAATCCTGGAAAAAGTTAAGCAGGCTTTATTTAAAATAAATTCCTCAGTCATAATGGTCAATCACAGGTATCTGATGACTGTTGATTATGTTGTTCATAACTGTATGTAGCTCACATGTGAAGTACCTCCCCTGCACTGGCCTCTGAAGTGTAGCAGAATATGCCACCCCAAAATATGCCACTTTGACATAAGGTTTATTTTGAGCTAAAATCACTTAAAAAACAGCAGACACAGGAAGAGCATTTGAATCTTCCCTGTCTTCCTGAAGATAGGAGGTAAAAACTCCCTTATGAAAGATGTCCTCCCTGTACCAGGAAAAAAGAAACATTCTTCAATAAGAGTCATAGCCAAGAGAATTCTGCACAAACAGCCGTTGGTAAAATCATTCTTATCTTCCTTTAGCTTCCTCACATAGTTTAGCAACTTTTTCACATCTACCTTTCTTTGTTAAACCTGGTATAAATACATTTAGGTTTTGTTACTTCTTTGGATCTTCTTTTCCTTATGAGGGCTCCTGTGTCACATAAAATTTATATAAATCTGTATCCTTTTCCCCTGTTAATCTGCCTTATGTCAGTTTAATCCTCAGGTCCAGCCAAAAAGCTCTAAGAGGATAGAAGTAAAAATCTGCCACCTCTACACCTCTTAGTTTTATCATGCCAAGTTTAAGAGTAAGATATTTTAGAATAAAAAATAATATATTGAATTCAAGTCTCAAATTTGCCACTTATTAGCTGTGTTATTTTTTAGTAAATTTCTTAACCTCTCCACATCTCAGATTCCTCAATGATAAAATGAAAATTATATATATATATATATATACACATACATATATACATCAGCTTGTTGCTAAAGTAAAATCAATATACAATGAATTGAATGTAATACCAGATAAAAAGTACAGATTAAAGATATGGTAGCTGTAACTATACTCCCAGTTTTCTGTAATACCTATAATCTATAATACCTTCTTTTATCAGAGTTATCCTTGTTTCTGTATTTTCTACGTACCTTTCAGGCTTGGAAAGGTCTAAGATATACAATTTTACTCCTCATACTTTCTCTTGGAAATGCCTTTCTATTAATGCTGTCCTCGGTTCACTACATTCTCTCACTCTGTCCATCAGTGAGAAACATTTGGCTAATCCAGCTCCTTTCCATTTTTGCCAATTCATGTTATCGCCTATTAGTTTGTTGAGAAAACTCATCTGAAGTAATTTTCTGACATACATGTAATTGAATTGGGTGGTAAAAAATCCAACCAACATATGCAATGGAGGAGCAATTGAATATCCTATTTATTATAAGAAAAATCAGAAACTTAATAGAGGGCAAGCATGAGAGATTATCTTTGAGATATTTAGAGTAATAGTGTAAGAGCAAAGCTAGAAGACAGATAAGTAAAGTTCTGAGACCTGAACGTGTAGTTGTAGAGCCATTGCCACAGGAAAGAGAACTTTCCTGATTATCCAAAAGGCACTCCTTTGCAGGAGGCATCACATAAACATTACTGTTCAGGTTCTAATTGTGAGCACAATCCTCTGCTGTAAGGTGTACATTAGAGGCCCTGGTCACATCCTAAACCTGTAAAAAGCCTAATCACTGCAGTAAAAGCATACCTGGACACCAAAATAATTTTAAGTTTGGTAAATATAGTAGACATATAACAATGATTTTAGTTACTATAAAAATAGGAAAACTAAAAATGTTGTAATTCAAGTCTATAAAATCATAAAAAGAACCAGAGACTTTGGAGCATGAAGTGTTTCCCCACATCTCAGAGCATTCATACTAGAGCACTTTCTCCTTAAAAACTTGAAAGAGATCATTTCAAGGTAAATAAAACAGATTCCACTGTACCTTGAAAGTAAATTTATGAAAATTATTATCCTGAAAAGTAATGAGTCTTAGAGACCAAAATTATAATTTGCATTCTCATGTCAGTTGCTAAGGTTACATGCATAAATATCTTAAAATTTGCTCGCTCTTCCTTCCTTCTTTCTCTTTCTCTCTCTTTCTTGCTCTCACTCTCTTCTCTCTATCTCTCATTAGATTTCCCTCATAGATAACTCAATCATTATGATTTTTACTGAATTGTACATAACCAGGAACTTGACTGTAAAAAACAAATCTCTCAATAGGACAAAAAATGCTTTAATGGAAAGGTGGAAAGAAAGACTGAACTACTTCTCAAATTTTATATGTGTTCTCTGAAAACATAGGAGCATTGCACTATGACTAATAGAGCTAATGAGTCATTTCCAATACTGATTAGTTGTACGGTCTTGTAAACCTTAGTTTGTTTATCTTCAAAATGGCAAAAAAATCTTTCTCACGGTTATGTTGGTGAAATAAAGGAGATGATAAACTATGCAACATGTTTCCTACAATTCCTGGTACAGAGGAAGCTTTTGATAAATGGTAATTAAATTGTTTTGATCAGTATCCACTATTGTACTATAATTTATATGATATAAGGAAGTAAAATTAAGCTGAGTGCATGTTTGACAAGCCAGCTGATTTTGGATTTCCACAAATGGCAGGTGCTACAAACTTTATTGTAGTTAGTAATGTCATACTCTGTACCATTTATTCAGATGGAAACCACTGGACCACCACAGAAAACTCAAGCAAACACTATATGTGTATATATATATATAATATATATATATATATATATAATATATATATATTTATATCTATATTATATATATATATAATATGTATGCATATAGACAAGAACTAAACATATGTATTTTTTTCTAAATCAAACACCATTAGACATTACATTCTAGCCTACAAGGTAGTAGAAAGACCCCAGGAGCTAAATAACAGCTATGGTGAAAAAAAATTCCTAACCTTATCACATTTCAGGGTCTTCTAAAGCAGCAGCTAGATCTCATTTTCTGTAATATATATGGATACAGATAAAAATACAGAGCTATGTGTTAAGTTTTGTGGACAATATAATAAAGGCATGCCATTAACTGATGTTTTGGGAAGCTTACAGTGTTTTGAAGAAATAAAAATTTTAGGGGATTAAACAAATAAAAGACTCAGGATAGTATATAATTAATTAGAATATATTATTTAATATATATATGATAAGCCATTGAGACAATATCTGGTCTGTTACTAAAAAATGATTAATTCACCTGATGAGTATATAGGACATAAAGCTGTACTTTATTACTTGCAGAGAATAAGACCAAAGCTCATGCATAGACTGAGTTGAATGTTTGACCAAGGTTAATGTTTGCGAGTTGCTCTAATTACACCTACCTGATCTAGAAGACACATTTTCTGTAATTCAAAACCATGATTGACAAGGCACCAGTGGGCATATGGGAAGAGGAAACTTGCTTATTTGTAATGACTATCACGTACCAGTGTAAGGAACCCATGTTTATTAATTAGAAGTGCAGAGCAAAATCACTAGGACACCTTTCTCAAGGACTTAATTTCCAATGAGCCTGACTTATCACCCTCACTTGAGAAGCACTGCTGTAAAGAATAATCAGTTCCTGATTTCTCAGATCAAGGGCTCTACAACTTGTCCTATAGTAGAGGAAGTTTATGGAAGTTGTATGCAATTAAAATACTTTGTAAGAGCTTAAAAAATTGTACTTCCAAAATATCTGGAGTGGAGTGAGTGAAAAGATGGAATAGAATTGATCTATATTTTACCAATGAACAAAACTTGGATTGGTGAATCAAGAAAGCAGACTTCAGTACAGTGTGAAAAAAATTCAGGATATATTGAAATGGCCCTCTTTCAATGAAGTGTTACTCTATCATGACAAATTTCTAGAGGAAGTTGAAATATCAGTGGCATATATATGGCACTCCTGTTCTGCTCTATCAATTATAGTTACAATTAATTGATTATTATGCTTTTTTTTTTTCCTGCTGAGCTTGGATGAAGTAAGAATGTTTCTTAACACAGCATTGTGGGTAGTGAATAAAATGGATTAAATTTGGCATGCAATATAAAATCTATTTGCTGTACTGGAACTAAATGATTTCTATCTCTTTAAATCTAAGATTTATGAATCAATATTCAGGATATTTTAAGAAATATACAAGCATAATTTTTGTAATTCTAGTGTCTGCCCTTCTGTATATGCATTGTGAAATCCAGAGGGCTTCACTGTAAAGCTATTTCTCCAAAACAGTCAAAATATTCAGAAGTACTTTCAAATTTTTCTCAGTAAATATTAATCATATATAGGAGAATAATAGTACTGAATTTCCTAAAATCCAATGTAAATTTATAAAATATTACTTTGTGTGGAAAACCTTTAGTGACCTACAATACAGATGCAATTCTAATGGACTTGTTGCAAGTGTAATATATGGGGATATGGAAAATTTTGTTTTAACAAGTGTTATAAAAAAGAAGTGTAATTATGAAAGTCATAATACCCAAAGGATAAGAACTAGAAGACAAAAAATTATTACATCTATTCCAAAATCATATTTAAGATGTTAAAATCATATTATGCTCAGCCATTAAATTCAAATGTTTTATTAGTAACATAGGTGATATTGATGTATTAGAAGAGTCAATTGTTAAAACTTTTAGAATGCATCCTGACATTATTTTTACTAGATAATGACAAAATCATTAGTCTTACATTTTTCATGGTCACTAAGCCTTTTCTGGTTTAAGTAACTAAATATTCTGGTTTGTGGTAGTTAATTATTGCTGCATAACAAATTAACCCAGAATAAATAATTTGTTATCTCATAACTTCTGTGAGTCAGGAATTCCAGGCACCATTTAGCTGGGTCATCTGATTCAGGTCTCTGAAAAGACTTCAATCAAATTGTCAGCTGAGACTATGGTTTCATCTGAAGGGTCAGTTGGGGCAATCCACTTCTGAGCTCATCCATATGATTTTCGGCAGGATTCAATTTATTGTGAGCTGTTGAACTGAGTTCTCTGTTCCACATTGGAGCTTCTCACAGGTCTTTATCATGTAGACCTCTCCATAGGTCAACTCACACCATATCAACTGTCTTCCCTCAGATTCAGTGAGGGAGAAAATAACAAATGACTTGCAAAAGTATTTTATCAATAGTGCTGGTTACCTAAGTAAAATCTGATGAAAAGCTCATACTTTCCATAGAATTATGGGGAAAAATTAACTGTTATTAAAGATAATTTTAAATCCTTGCACTTTATTTGGTTTAAAATCTAGTTTATTTGTAAGAGCAATATGGATCACCAATGTAAGAAAAGCAGGATATTTCTTTTTGTGCATCTTGTTCCACTAATTATATGCTGCATTAAGGTATTTGCTCTTCTGATTTTCTATTAACTCAGGACTTCATTCTGTTATGGTTTCATGGACGCTCCAAGTTGTAAATGACCTTAAAAGTCTTCAAGTTAGATTCCAAGTACACTTAAATGCATGAAAGACTACTCCTTCTATGGGATTGCTATAGCTGAGTACTCCAAATAATAAAAAACAAAAAATAAAGCAAAACAAACACAATTTTGAGCTTTTCTACTTGAAAGTTGTCATTATTTAAGTACTGCTTGCTATCATTTCTGTCCTGTGGCTTCAAATAGTAATCTAATATACTTCTATATTAAAATGACTTTTTATCCCTCCAAGTAATTTTTTTTTCCATCAACTGCTGTTGATGATACACAGACTAATGGAAAGAGCATTGCCTTTGGAGCCCAAAGGAACTTGGTTAACATCTAGAATTAATTGGTGTTATTTTCATGGATGGACTTTAGCAAGTTGCTTAAACTCTTTAATCCTACCTTTGTTTATAAGTAAATGGGGTTAATAACATCTCTCAAGACAGATATGATCCTTAATAAGGAAACATTTTAATATTATAGCATTATTCTTGTCATATAGTGGGACAACTATGCATAAAGATCCCTTCCTTCATTTGCTAATTTATGTATTACAATGTGTCATCTGAATATTTAAGGATTTCCCTACAAGATAAATGCAGTTAAGGAGAAAATTCTAAGTTAAAATTGATAAGACTGGATACTCAGTTTCTCAGCCTTACTTTTTTTTGTGGGACGCGGGCTTCTCACTGTTGTGGCCTCTCCCATTGCAGAGCACAGGCTCCGGACGTGCAGGCTCAGCGGCCATGGCTCATGGGCCTAGCCACTCTGCGGCATGTGGGATCTTCCTGGACAGGGACACGAACCCATGTCCCCTGCATCAGCAGGCGGACTGTCAACCACTGCGCCACCAGGGAAGCCCAGGCTTACTTTCTTAAGGAGCAGATGAGTTTCTCAGCCCAGTGATCAACAGTTGAAAGAGCAGGTTTCTTCCATGTCACACCTATTTTAAATAGTGCTGCAATGAACATTGGGGTGCATGTATCTTTTTGAATTATGGTTTTCTCCAAATATATGCCCAGGAGTGGGATTGTGGGATGATATGCAACCTAAGTGGCCATCAACTGATGAACAGATAAAGAAGATGTGGTGTATATATACAATGGAATATCACTCAGCCATAAAAAATGAATGAAATAATACCATTGCAACAACATGGGTGGACCAAGAGATTATATAGCTAAGTGAAGTAAGCTAGAAAGAGAAGGACAAATATCATATATCACTTATATGTGGAATAAAAAAAATGATACAAATGAACTTATTTACAAAATAGACATAGATTCACAGACATAGAAAATAAACTTATGGTTATCAAAGGGGAGATTGGAGGGAGGGATAAATTAGGAGTTTGAGGTAAAATATACACACTATTATATATAAATTAGATAACCAACAAGGACCTACTATATATCACAGGGAACTATGCTCAATATCTTGTAATTACTTACAATGGAAGAGGATGTAAAAAAGTATATATATATATGAATATACATATGTATAATGGAATATAAATATGTATAACTTTGCTGTATATCTGAAACTAACACAAAATTGTAAATCAACTATACTTCAATAATTTTTTTCATAAAAAAGAGTGAAGGAGCATGGACAATGGAGAATTCATGAGGGTAATGGGCACAGTCTCAGCAGTCCATTCTGGTTTTGGAAGCAATAATGTGCAAAGTTTCAGTGCTCAGTATCCAGCACTCATGGAATAGTCTAGAGTAAATAGTGATTCTAATCTACATTATAGTATGTATTTGAGAAAGTCAATACTTTGATTTTCAGAAAATATAAGAAAATTTGTTCTATTTTATTTTTCAATTAGTTTATTTCAAAACTTCTTTGGCCTCTATCACTTGGGGACCTATTTGCTGAATTAAATATATTTGTAGATATCTTATATTTCTTTTAAATGAATGATTTTCTAAAATGCTTGAGAGTTCCTAAAATGTATTGTTTGTCTAACTTTTTAAAACCCACTTTTATCTATCTTGATCACTCATACTCTTAATAAAGGGAGAGGATAAAAATAAAAATTATCAGATATCCTACACCCTGTAGTCTTTTTGTTGTAAGCTATGTTTTACAACATTTTAGTGTAAATATACAGTATTAAAAAAAACACTAAACTTAGAGTCAGATAAGTGGATTCTATTCAGAGGTCTATAACTAACTAGTTGAAGGACTTGAGCATGCAGATTTGGTTATTCTTTCTAGGATTTATTGATTTTTGTTTGTTAAAAATTGGAAGCAAAGATTTTCAAGATGATGGAAGAGCAGGAGGATGTGGAGTTCGTCTCTCTCCACAAATGCATCAAGAATACATGTACAGATGGAACAATTCTCACAGAACAGTGGCTAAACACTAGCAGAAGACCTTGGACACCAGAAAGGACAATAAAGACCCCTGCATAACCAGGTAGGATGAAAGAAAGAAGGGAGAAAGAAGAGGAGAGGAAGAGGGATGGGACCTGCACCCCTGGAGGGGAGCTGAAGCAGAGGAGAGGTTCCTGCATCTGGGAAAACCCTCTCACCAAAGAGGAAATTGGTTGGGACAGAAGTGAACCATCTGAGGCTGTGGGAGGAGTGTGAAAAGGCCAGTTTGTGGCAGACAGGACCGAGTAAGAACTACACAGATGGTCTGTACCACCACCCTGCACGCCTGGAACTGGGACGTGTTTCTGCTGGTGTGCACAGGGGCTAGGAGCTGGAGCGTGGGGATTGGAGAGCAAACCTGGGGAGGAGGACTACTGTTGGCTGTGAGAAGACAGCCTGAGGGGATGGGAGGGAGGAAATCTACAATCTGGAATGCCTGTGGAGGAAACTGAGACTGCCATGGAAGCACCACTCTTGAGTGACATGCAGAGGATGGAGCTGCCATTGCAGCCTCTCTCTCCTCATGTGCCAGTCCCTGACCCCCAGAAGCTAGGAAAGGGCCCCGTCAGGGCTGGCCCTCAGGTGTCTGCCACCGGGCACTAGAAAAGTCTCCCACTAGGGCCGGATCTCTTGCATCATGGCCACTGGCTTCCCCATGCACCTATCACCTCTGGGGCTCCCATTACCCAGGCAGCTGTGCCACCTCCATGCTCTGTCCTCACTGAGGCAGACACAAGTGCTCCGGGGAAGGCTCAGGAGAAGATTCCTCTGGGTGGCCCACAGGCAGAGGTGAGACTAAAACCACAGCTGTGTCCCAGGGGTGAGGCAACTAAGAAAGAGGAATGAAAATCTTTCCATCAGCTGAACAAGCTGCAGCTTAAATCCCCATGATTGGCTTGGTAGACCCTACATATATAGAATATCTGAATGGACAATGAGTGTTCCCACAGATGAAACTGGTCTGGCTCTGGCAGCTGTGGACTTTGGGAGCAAGCACACGTGGGAGCTGGGCCAGATCAGAGTCTGAGCTCTCTCTACAGTTACCATAGTGGGTCCAGAGACAAATCTAGAGGCATTGGAGGGCCTCCCAGGGAGGTGGAGGTGAGCTATGGCTCACAGCTGGGGCAAGGACATTGACAGCTGAAACTCCAGGATAATATTATAATTACTATTATTTTTATTATGTTTTCATTTGTTCCATTGTTGATTTTGTTTTTTTTAATTCTTATTTTTTTATTTAGTTTTTTTGGGGGGGGGTTGGTTTGTTTGGATTTTTCTTTTTTCTTGCTTTATAAATTTTTAAACATATTTTTATTTTTTTATATTTCTATTTTTACTTTGCTTTTTTGTTGTTCTTTGTTTTTTCCCTTTTCCCCCTTATTCTATTTTGTTTTTATCCTGTTTTTCTCTTTATTCTGTTTTGTTTTTATCTTTTTAAAAATCATTTTTGTGTGTTTGTTTTGTTTTCTTTGCTTTACTTTTCAGTTTGCATTCTGCTTTGTTTTCTGTTTTGTGTATTTGTTAGTTTTGTTTTTAATTGTTTGATTTCATTTTGGGGTACTTTTGTTTGTCTGGTTGTTCTCTTGTGTTTTGTATTCTTTCGTTTTTCTTTGGTTTCTTGTGTGTGTGTGTTTTGTTTGTTTTTGTTTGTTTGGTTTTGCATTTACCAATTGTCTGGGGTTTTGTTGGTCTTTTTTATTGCTGTTGTTGCTGTTTGTTTCTGTCTTTGTTATTTGTCTTGGGTTTTGTTTCTCTGTTTGTTTTTATTTGTTTTCTTCCCCCATATTTTTTCCTTTGTTTTCCCTCCTTTATTTCCATGACTTGTGGTTTGAGGGGTCTTGGTTCCCCAGCAGGGGGTCAGGCCTGAGCCTCTGTGGTGGGAGCAGTGAGTCCAGGATGCTGGACTGCCAGGGAATTCCAGGCCCAGGGAATATTAATCAGCAAGAGCTCTCCAGGAATTCTCCATCTAGAATCTAAGACCTGGATCCACCCATACACCTGCAGCCTCCAATGCTGGATGCCTTACACCAAACAACAGGCAAGAGAGGAACACAAACTCACCCATCATCAGACAGGCTGCCTAAAGTCCTACTAGCTCACAGATACCCCAAAACACACCAAATGACACAGCCCTGCCCATCAAAGGGACAATATCCAGCTCCACTCACAAGAATGCAGGCACCAGTCCTTCCCACCAGGAAGCTTACACAAGTCACTGGACCAACCTCATCCACCAAGGGCAGACACCAGAAGCAAGAGAAACTATGACCCTGCAGCCTGTGCAAAGAAGACCTTAAACACAGTAAGACAAAATGAGATGACAGAGAAATATGTTGCAGACTAAGGAGCAACGTAAAAATGCACAAGACCAAATAAATGAGGAGGAAATAGGCAACCTATCTGAAAAAGAATACAAAGTAATGATAGTAAAGATGATGCAAAATCTTGGAAATAGAATGGAGGCATGGATAGAAGAAATACAACTGTTTAGCAAGGACCTAGAAGAACTAAAGAACAAATAGTGATGGACAACACAATAACTGAAATGAAGAATACACTAGAAGGAATCAATAGCAGAATAAGAGGCAGATGGACAGATACGTGACCTGACAGATAGAATGATGGAAATAATTGCTGCAGAACAGAATAAAGAAAAGAGAATGAAAATAAATGAGGACAATATCAGAAACTTCTGGGACAACATTAAACACACCAACATTCAAATTATAGGGGTCCCAGAAGAAGAGAAAGGGAAAGTGTCTGAGAAAATATTTGAAGAGATTATACTTGAAAACTTCCTTAACATGGGAAAGGAAATAGTCAATCAAGTCCAGAAAGTGCAGAGGGTCCCACACCAGATAAATCCAAGGAGAAACAAGATTAAACACTTATTAACCAAACTAACAAAAATTAAACACAGAAAATATATTGAAAGAAGTAAGGGAAAAGCAATAAATAACATACAAGGGAATCCACATAAGGTTAACAGCTGATTTTTCAGCATAAACTCTGCAGGAAGAAGGGAGTGGCACAATATATTTAAAATGATGAAAGGGAAACACCTACAACCAAGATGACTATATCCAGCAAGGATCTCATTCAAATTTGACAAAGAAATCAAAAGCTTTACAGACAAGCAAAAGCTAAAAGAATTCACACCACCAAAACAGCTTTACAACAAATGCTAAAAGAACTTATCTGGGCAGGAAACACAAGGAAGAAAAAGACCTACAGAAAGAAACACAGAACAATTAAGAAAATGGTAATAGGAACACATATATCAATAATTATGTTAAATATAAATGGATTAAATGCTCCAAAAAAAAAGGTACAGACTAGCTGAATGGATACAAAAATAAGACACATATATATGCTGTCTTTGAGACCTAGTGACACATACAGACTGAAAGTGAAGGGTTGGAAAAAGATATTCCATGCAAATGGATATCAAAAGAAATCTGGAGTAGCAATACTCTTATCAGATAAAATAGACTTTAAAATAAAGACTGTTACAAGAGATAAGGCAGGACACTACATAATGATCAAGGGATCAATCCAAGAAGAAGATATAACAGCTGTAAATATTTATGCCCCCAGCATAGGAGCACCTCAATATATATGGAAACTGGCTACAGCCATAAAAGGGCAAATCAACACTGACACAATAATAGTGGAGGACTTTAACAATACACTTACACCAATGGGTAGATCATGCTGCAGAGAAGTAATAAGGAAACACAAGACTTAAATGACACTTTAGACCTGATAAACTTAATTATAAGACATTCCGTCCAAAAGCAGTAGAATGCACTTTGTTCTCAAGTGCACATGGAACATTGGCCAGGACAGATCACATTTTGCATCACAAGGCAAGCCTTACTAAATTTTTTAAAAATGAAATTGTATCAAGCTTCTTTTCCAACCACGACGCTATGAGATTAGAAATAAATTACAGGGAAAAAAAACCATAAAAAACACAAACACATGGAGACTAAACAATATGCTACTAAATAACCAAAAGATCACTGAAGAAATCAAAGAGGATATCAAAAAATACCTAGAAACAAATGATAATGAAAAAAATGACAATCCAAAACCTATGCAATGTGGCAAAAGCAATTCTAAGAGGGAAGTTTATAGCAACACAATGTTACCTCAAGAAACAAGAAAAATCTCAAGTAAACAACCTAATTTTACAACTAAAGCAGCTACAGAAAGAAGTACAAATAAAACCCAAAGTGAGTAGAAGGAAAGAAATCATAAAGATCAGAGCAGAAATAAATAAAATGGAAATGAAGAAAATTATAACAAAGAACAATAAAACTAAAAGATGGCTCTTCGAGAAGGTAAACAAAATTGATAAACCTTCAGCTAGATTAATCAAGAAAAAAAGGGAGAGGACTCAAATCAATAAAGTTATACAGGAAAAAGGAGAAGTTACAACTGACACCACAGAAATACAAAGGATCATAAGAGACTACTATAAGCAAATATGCCAAGGTACAACAGCAAAAGACTGAACCAGGAAGAAATAGAAAATATGAATAGACAAATCACAAGTAATGAAATTGAAACTGTGATAAAAAATCTTCCAACAAACAAATGTCCAGGACCAGATGGCTTCACAGGTGAATTCCATCAAACATTTAGACAAGAGCTAACACTCATCCTTCTCAAACTCTTCCAAAATTAGCAGAGGGAGGAACACTCCCAAACTCCTTCTATGAGTCCACCATCAACCTGATACAAAAACCAGACAAAAATATCGCAAAAAAGAAAATTACAGGCCTATATCACTGATGAACATAGATGCAAAATCCTAAATAAAGTACTAGCTAACAGAATCCAAAAACACATTAAAAGGATCATACACCATGATCAAGTGGGATTTATCCCAGGGATGCAAGGATTCTTTAACATATACAAGTCAATAAATGTGATACACCATATTGACAAATTGAAGGATAAAAACCATATGATCATCGCAAAAGGTGAAGAAAAACTTTCGACAAAATTGAACACCCAGTTATGATAAAAACTCTCCAGAAACTGAGCATAGAGGGAAACTACCTCAACATAATAAAGGCCATATATGACAAACCCACAGCAAACATCATTCTCAATGGTGAAAAACTGAAAGCATGTCCTCTAAGATGAGGAAAAGACAAAGATATCTACTCTCTCTACTTTTATTCAACATAATTTTGGAAGTCCTAGCCATGGCAAACAGAGAAGAAACAGAAATAAAAGGAATACAAATTGGAAAAAAAGAACTAAAACTGTCACTATTTGCAGATGACATGGTACTCTACATAGAAAAGCCTAAAGGTATCACCAGAAAATTACTAGAGCTAATCAATGAATTTGATAAAGTTGCAGGATAAAAAATTAATACACAGAAATCTTTTGCATTCCTATACACTAACAATGAAAGATCAGAAAGTGAAATTAAGGAAACTATCCTATTCACCACTGCAACACAAAGAATAAAATACCTAGGAATGAACCTACATAAGGAGGCAAAAACCTGTACACAGAAAACTATAAGACACTGATGAAAGAAATCAAAGACAACACAAACAGATGGAGAGGTAGACCATGTTCTTGGATTGGAAGAATCAATATTGTGAAAATGACTATACTACCAAAAGCAATCTACTGATTCAATGCAATCCCTATCAAATACCAATGGCATTTTTCACAGAACTAGAACAAAATTTTACAATTTGTATGGAAACACAAAAGACCCTGAATAGCCAAAGCAATCTTGAGAACGAAAAATGGAGATGGAGAAATCAGACTCACTGAGTTCAGACTATACTACAAAGCTACAGTCATCAAAACAGTATGGTTTTGATGGACAGCTACATGTAAAAGAATGAAATTAGAGCACTCTCTAACACCATACACAAAAAATAAACTCAAAATGGATAAAAGATTAAAATGTAAGGCCAGACAGTATAAAATTGTTAGAGGAAAACATAGGCAGAACACTCTTGATGTAATCACAGCAAGATCATTTTTGACCAACTTCCTAGAGTAATGAAAATAAAAACAAAAGTAAACAAAAGAGACCTAATGAAACTTAAAAACTTTTGCACAGTAATGGAAACCATAAACAAGATGGAAAGATAACCCTCAGAATGGGAGAAAATATTTGCAAAAGAAGCAACTGACAAAGGATTAATCTCCAAAATATACAAACAACTCATGCATCTCAATATCAAAAACACAAACAACACAATCAAAAAAATGGGCAGAACACCTAAATTTTCCAAAGAAGACATACAGATGGCCAAGAGGCACATGAAAAGAAGCTCAACATCATTAATTATTAGAGAAATGTTAATCAAAACTACAATGAGGTATCACCTCACACCAGTCAAAATGGCCATCATCCAAATATCTACAAACAATAAATGCTGGAGAGGGTGTGGAGAAAAGGGAACCCTCTTGCACTGTTGGTGGGAATGTAAATTGATACAACCACTATGGAGAACAGTATGGAGTTTCCTTAAAAAACTAAAAATAGAACTACCATATGACCCAGCAATCCCACTACTGGGCATATACCCTGAGAAAATAATAATTGAAAAGACACATGCACTCCAATATTCATTGTGACACTATTTACAATAGCCTGGCATGTAAGCAACCTAAATATCTATCAACAGATGGATGGATAAAGAAGATATATATATATATATAAAATGGAATATTACTCAGCCATAAAAAGGAATGAAATTGGGTCATTTGTAGAGACGTGGATGGACCTAGAGACTGTCATACAGAAGTAGAAGTCAGAAAGAGAAAAAGAAATATCGTATATTAACACATATATGTGGAATCTAAAAAAATGGCATAGATGATATTTTTGCAAAGCAGAATTAGAGACACAGACATAGAGAACAAATGTATGGATACCAAGGGGCAAGGGATGTGGGATGATTTGGGAGAGGTGGATTGACATATATACACTATTGATACTATGTATAAAATAGATCACTAATGAGAACCTATTGTATAGCATAAGGAACTCTACTCAATGCTCTGAGGTGACCTAAATGTGAAGGAAATCCATAAAAGGGTAATATATGTATATGTATAGCTGATTCACTTTGCTGTACAGTAGAAACTAACACAACATTGTAAAGCACCTATACTCCAATAAAAATTTTAAGAAAATGGAAGCAAACACAAAATATAGGAATGGAGAGACCTAAAATTACACTGCTAAAGTTCTTACTTATTAATAAATGAAATTCCTGCACTCTAATCCATATATACTATAATAGCTGAAATTATCAAAGGTGTTTCTTTCCATCCTAGCGAGGAATTGTGGAATGAATGTTTTCACAGGTGACTAAATATTGGAAGGGTACCTTAAGAGACCTGATATCCTAAACATATCATGTTCAATATGACTTTAAATTGAATATTAAAGTCATTTATTACTAGACGGTGTTTCTTATTAAATAATGTAACAGTTACCACTGCTGAGTTCACTACATGTATGCTCACCTGAAGAAGTATTCAGATGATTAAAGCATTTGAAATAATTTTCAAAAATGATATCACAAATTCATAAGGTATGTAAAATGTATTGTCTCCAGTGTCTCTACTTGTAATATGGAATACATTTTTTTCTTAGCAGTTAATATGTCAGTCAACTTCAAACAGTCACAGTGAATTTTGCTGCTTTACCCAGTGAAAGACTGAACATTCCTGTTTCATAGCTATATCTATAATTATACCTCTATCTATTTATCTATCTATCCATTTATCTTTTTATATTAGGTAAGTAGAGAATTTGGTAAGAAATATAGTTGGTGGTATGGGCCTTCACTCAAGCATAAAAAGCCTCCCACATCATCTTCGAGAATAAGGAAAACAAAACCCTTCTTTTTCTTATGTTAGGCAGCCTTCTAAAATAATCTCAATGATCCACATCCTTGTGCAGTCCTCTCTTCTTGAGTGTTAGATGAACCTAGTAATTTGCCTCTAATAAATAGAAAGTTGTAAAAATGATAGACCATCATTTTCAAATTTAGACAAAAAACACCATGACTTCTTTCTTTCTCATACTCCAACTTTTACCTTACGTTCTCTGCATTTCTCTGTCATCATCATCGTCATCATCTTGCTTGCTTGCTCTGATGAAGCAAACTGGCATGTTGTGAGCTACCCAATGGAGAGACCCATGTGACAAGGAACTGAGAGCAGTCTCTGGTCAAAATCATTGAGGAATTGTGGCCTTAATTTGACAGCCCACGAGTAATGGAAACAAGCCAAACACAATGTGAGTGAACTTGGAACTGAATTCTTCCCCAATCTAGCTTTCAGTTGAGACTGCAGCCCCAACAGACTTGTGAGAGCATGCAGTCTTATAAAAGACCCTTATCCAAAATACCCAGTTAAGCTATACCAAGATTCCTAGCCCACAAAGACTGTGAGATAACACATGTTTTGAGCAGTTAAGTTTTGTCAGATTTTACTAGTAATAATAGATAATTAATACATCCCTCCTGCAATATTGACTTCTGCTGGATAAAGCTATATTAATCTTTTGTGTGTTACTCTATGATCATTCTTACTTTTTTTACAGTTCTGTTAATTCAGACTGGAGTGTACAGAGAATAAGTAGGCTTGAATATTCATATTTCATATAATACATATAATGTACATATATATATATATGCATTCACTGCACACAAATCCTGAAATATTAGTGAATAGAAATTTAAATGTGAATTTTCAGTTTGAAGATGTAAATGTCTATGAAATGTCTCTTGTACTGATACAACAAAGCAACTGAGATTTTGAGTTCTACAAGGAAATGAGATGACTCACCTATTTGGTTAACATTTGTGTTTGTCTTATTCAAATTCTCATCTCAAAAGATATGAAAAAATTTTCAAATTTAGCCTTAGGCTCCTCATAGTCTTGCCTCAGCCCTTCATAATTCCTTTTATATTTTGTGTTTTTTTAATCATTTGCTTTCATTGCCTCTATAAGTGGCAAGTTTCTGAAAGTCATAGAATTGAATTATTTATTAAAATCTGCTTGAAATATTTACCACTGACTAGAGAACAAGGTTGATAGGGTTTAATCTTTCAAGTCAAGTGATAAATATAACATGATCCAGGGATCAGATTAAGTGGAAGTGATTGCATTATGTATCCTAATGCTGGTAAATACTTAGGTAAGTAATTTAAAGATGCTAAATAGGAGATTCCTGAAAAGGAAGGGAACCCTTCCAATTAGCCCACTGTGAAAAGGTCAGCTTTGGAACTTAGAGTCAGCAAATTACCAGGATGGTAATTTTGATATGTGCAGTTGCATTCCATCAGCAACTGGGTTAACACTTCCTGTTACATGGTCAGAACTCTACAAGAAATGGATGCAAATAGAAAAACAAATGTGAAAGACAAAGACCTAAGTTCCCCTTACCATAAGAAAATGGTGGTGATAACCCAGGTTTGGGATGTCTCCTCAAGTAATAAGGGACTTACTTCTTATTGCATGTATTAAAATCGTGGCATTAATTGACAAGGTTGTGTAAAAGAAGGTTGAAAATACTGAGCTATCAGTATATTCCTTAACAGCCCATGGCTAACTCAAAAGCAGCCAAAGCTTTCACAAAAGTACTAGGAAAAAAAGAAAAAGAAAGACCCAATTGATTTATATTTAAAATGCCATTCTAAATATCAGAACTCAGCGGGGTAAATTTTTCATATCGAATTTTCAATAACATGTGTATAGTAAGTTTCATTATTTGGAGAATTGACAAATATATTTTATTATTTGATCCTGATAATAACATCATCAGAAAAGTAAGACTGGACTTTTGAATTTCATTGCCATTTAAAAATGAAGGAAAAAAAAATTCCAGAGAAGTTATAGGATTTACTGAAGGGAACACAGCTAGAAAAAGGTAGCCCTGGTGTTTATAACCAAACAGTCTGACCCTAGCTCCTTCTGTTCTAATTAAAAAAAAATTTAATTAATTGTATTGTAAACACACATTGTATGTGTGAGCATTTATACATATGTACACATCCAATAAATTCTGGCACATGAGTTTATTCTTTTGCTAGGAATTTTTTTTTTGTACTAGTGTCTCTTTTGGAGGGGGATAAAGGTAATTGGCTATATGAATTACATTGAATTACTTGAGCAGGTGTGAATAAACACCTGTCTGAGCAATGATGCAAGTAAGTATAACCCTTTCCCCTGCAACCTACATACTTTTTACTTGAAATCCATGTCAAAAAGATAATCTCATTAAGCAAGGTATAAAACTCATTATCTCACTCATAAAAAAATGTTCTTTTGTTTTAACTCCAAGAAAGTTAATAAGAACTAACCATCCTAAAGCAAAGACTTTTAAGAGGTTTATAGACCATGGAATTAGAAAATGGGATCTCAGATGATTTTATTTTGTTGCTTTTTACTAGAAGTAGTTTTATCAAACTAAGAACATCTTTAGGCAAGGCAGACAATACAAAACTGAAAACTTAGCTGACATGTCTGGTGTGAAAGAGCTAAAGGAAAACTATTTACTAATTCTAAAAATAATAACTGGTAATCAATAATGTCTGAGGAAAGTGCCCAATGGAACAAAGGAGTTAGAAATAAAGCATGTGGTTTCAGAAAAACAAAGTTCATAGCAGTTTGAGTCATATTTAGTCTATAAATGCTGGAAGCCCTGAAGAAACTCTTCCCATGACCAGGTTCCTGGGCAGTGTATGTCATTAAGAAATATGGTGCTAGTGACTAAATATTTGTGCCTCCCCAAATCCATATGTTAAATCCTAACATTTAGTATGATGGTATTTGGAAATGGGGGCCTTTAGGAGGTGATTAGGTCATGAAGATGTACCCATCACAAATGAGATTAGTGTTCTTAAAAAAGGGCACTAGAGAACTTCCTCAACCCCTGCAGCCATGTGAACACAGAGAAAGATGGCCGTCTATGAACAAGGAAGGGAGCTCTCACCAGACACCAAATTGGCCAGCACTTTGACCTTGGACTTCCTAGCTTCCAGAATCATGAGAAATAAATTTCTGTTGTTCATAAGCCACCCAGTCTATGGCATTCTGTTATAGCAGGCTAAATGGACTAAGACACTTGACAAAGATAAAATTTGTGGTGGTACTGGTGGTGATATTGTGTATTTATATGTAAATGTTTGCGCTGAGAAGTTGAAGAGAGTTTTGTTGCTCAATACCATATAATTTAGGGCCAAACTCATGAATTATATAGGATTAGGATTCAGAAAAAGTGATGCAAAGAGCCAAGAAAAAATTTACTTAAATTGCTTCCTTAGATAGAATCTAAGCTGTCTTTTTCACTGAAACATATAGAAACACTTTTGTATGTCTCATCTTTCCTGAAAATAATTTGCTTCTTTCATCACTCCTCAAATGGGGGCAGGGAAAAGCAGAGAACAGAATGGCTTTGCTTGGGGGGAGAAAAGAGCTACGACAAGAAATACCCTTCAAACAGCTCTGAGGAAGTGTTAATAATTATTCCCCTAGGAAAGAAGGCATTTTGTGTCTACATATGACCCAAATCAGCATTATGCCAGTTCATTGGAAGGAAAGAGAAAAGATTTGGCAGCTACAAAGACTGATGGACAGTTAAACAAGTCATTAGGTGGTTGGGTCGTTTTGAAAAATAGATTTTGCTCCCCCTCGCTTGATTAATGCACAAGTCAAGGTAGAAATTTTATTCGTAAGTCATTCTGAAAGGCAAAGTGTTCACATAACTAAAAATTTTATTGAGGGGAAAGACATTTGTGCAACCATATAATGATATCCTTTTTATTGGACTATCATTAAAGAATTATACCTTCTTCAGTATTGCAAATCATTCCCATAAACACTGTAATGGGAGTGAAATGTTGTTTGGTCATAGAGGAGATCTCCCATAATATTAATATTAAATTTAGTTAATGCTTGGTGTGCCATCCTCTGCATTGCAAAAAGATCTTTTGCTAAGTTAAAAGCATTGTTAAAGGAGCACAAACATAATAATGAAGCTGAGTTACAGCCCAGTGCTAATAAAGACCATGTAGGACTACATTTTAAAAGTAAATTAAATTAGGCTTAGAGAAATCATAAACATTTTTGGAAAAGAAGCACTGTTTCTCTATTCAGTCTAAGATAAAAGACTTGTCATCTGAAAGACATGACATGAAAGACATGATTTGGTGAGGAAAGGACAGATAAATGAGTTAAGAAAAAAATTAATCTAGCTAATGGTTATCTTGAAAAGTTAGAAGTAAGAAGAAGAACCTTGCAGTTGATATTGTCCTTAAGTCATGGTCACTGGAGCACAGGAATCATAGAACTAATGTAGCCACACAGATACTTAGGATTCTGCCAGGCCACATTTAATACTAAGCAAAGTTTTTACATTGACAGGATCACAGTGCTAAAACAGACTGGTTTCAAGCAAGACAGGCATTTCCAGATAAATATTTTAAGACTGGGCTCCTGAAAATCTGCAGACATTACCTTTCATGAGTGTACAAGAAACAGAGATAAATCTCTCCTCCTCTGCTCTATTTCTGCTCTCAGTGACTTCCCATTGTTATCCCTGTCCAACTTAGCACCATAAAGTTGGGAGAGCGGCAAACTATGAATCAGGAAAAAGTCTAATTCAAAAGGTCAGATCATCTTTTGTAAACATAATTTCATGAGATAAATAGATGGGGCGGGAATTCTGAACTGCTGACTGAGAAGAGGTTTTTCCACTCAGGGCTCACAACTTTGATAAAGACTCTGGCCTCTAATTCCTGCTTTGTGCCTGAGGTTATCAAAATGGCCATAACAATTATGGGAAAAGGGTAATTGAATATTGAATAGAAGAATAGTTTTCTCTTTTCTTTGCTTAAGAAAAGGTAATATCGACTGGTGGTATCCACTTGATTCAGGCTTGTGAGAAGGTTAGAAGAGATAAGTTCAATATGGGATTTTAGGAACAAAAAGATTTTGTCTAACAACCAAAACCTGACACTGGCTCTAAGTCCATTGTAATTATTCTTTTAGTGCAAAAATTAAATGACTAAAAGTTATCTTTAGAAGATACAAATATGTGTATTGATATTGATTATGATTCATTAACATGTTGACATTCTTGAATTAATCATATTTGTTGACAAGTCATTTAGATTATATAAGATGTAAAGGGAACCTGAGGAGAATAGGCACTAGACAGCTAAGATCTGGTTTCAGTAGTTTGTAAGAATGATCAGAAAATGTTCAGGATACCAGAAGATAAGTAACACTCAAAAATAAGAAGAACATATTGGATAAGAGGCTAATTAAGCACAAAATAATCTTAATCAGTGTAACTACTTCCCTAATATTCCAGTAATTTTATCTGCTTTGAATACCTTATCTTTAGATTCTTTTAGAAGATGGGATATATAATAAAATACTAAATTACATGGTTTTGGATTTATGAGCTTTAAAAAAGGATGGTGGAGGAGTTATAAATTAAGGGGCTTTGTTATATATATATTTTTCTAAAGTGTTCTGTATCATATAATTATGATTCATTGGTAAATCCTGAAAATAAAAGATTATTTAACAACAGATTTGCAAGACTTCCCAGTGCAAAAATCCCTGAACAAATCTCCCTAAGAGAAAATCTATGTTCTCCAATTAAAATCTTCAAGGAAAGAAAAATCCTGATATCCAAGTGTGGTCTAGTTATTTGGAAATTTTGATTATTAGAACTGCCTTTCTTATAGCAAACTGACATCTTTTTCCTTATACATTTAAACTCTTGGTCCAAAAACTCTGTGGCCATGAAGATGAAGGTGTAATCTTTCTTCTAAGTAATAGAATTTAGATGATATAAAAGAAATTTCCCCATGAATATTCTTTAGTCAATGAAACCTATTTTTCATATGTGTTGTACTGATTTACTTTTCAAGATGATTACTTTACCTGGACACATTTCAGTTTGTCAATGTCATAGTTTAAACTGTGATGCCTAGATTCAGTCAAAAGGAGGCATTTCATGATGGTGGTGCCTGGAAAAGCCTGAACTTACTTCCTATCATTAACATAACAAATATACAGTGATATGGATCAATTCCCTCTGAAAGGAACCTGAGAACTAGGTGAATACCTGCTCCACAACAAAGGGACCATATCGAGATGCATTTCAACACACCCTCAACAACAGGAACATATATCAAGAATGAATTAGGTGGTATAGACAACCACAAAGATTCTACAGACAACCAAGATCTAGGGTAGGATTGAAGGAGAAAGATCATCCTCTAAACATGGCCACTCCTTCAAGACTGAGAGAGTTAATTTTGGTCTAATACACAGAAACATACACAGGGAGACATACAAAATGAGGAAACAATGAAATATTTCAAAATGAAAGAACAAGACAAAATGCAAAAACAGATGTTAATGATATAAAGATAATAATCTACCTGATAAAGAATTCAAAGTAGTGGTCATAAAGATGCTCATAAAACTCAAGAGAAGAATGGATGAACATAATAAGTGCTTCAACAAAGAGAAAATAGAAGAGAGAACCATTCAGAGCTGAAGAATACAGTAACTGAAAAGAAAAATATGCTAGAGGGAATCAACAGCAATTTAGATGATACAGAGGAATAGATCAGGGATCTGGAAGACAGGTTAGTAGAAATCGCTGAATCAGAGCAGCCAAAGGGAAAAATAAAATTTTTAATGAGAATTGTTTAAGGAACCTCTCTAACAACATCAAGCATACTAATATTCACATTGTAGCAGTCACAGACAAAGAAACAGAGAAAGAAGCAGAAAACCTATTTGAAGAAACAATGACAGAAAAATTCCCTAACCTGGGGAAGAAAACAGACATCCAGATCATGGAATCAAAGAGATTTTCAAAAAAGAGGATCCCAAAGAAATCTATACCAAGACACGTTATAATTAAAATATCAAAAGTTAAGTATAAAGAAATAATTTAAAACCAGCAAGAAGAAAATAATATGTTACATATATAAGTGAACCCCCCATAAGATAATTAGCAAATTTCTTATCAGAAACTGTGCAGGCCAAAAGGGAGTGGAATGATGTATTCAAAGTGCTGAAGGAAAAAGAAAAAAGCACTTACAACCAAGAATACACTATCTGGCAAAGTTATCATTCAGAATTGAAGGAGAGATAAAGCATTTCCCAGACAAGCAAAAACCAAAGGCCTTCATCACCACTAAACCAGCCTGACAAGAAATGTTAAAGGAACTGCTTTAAGTGGGGGAAAATGTCATAACTAGAAATAAGAAAATATATGAAAGAAAAAAATTCTAACTAGTAAAAACAAATATATACTAAAGGAAGTAGAACAACATCTCATAAAGTTAGAATGACGAGTTAAAGAAAAAATGTAGTAAAATAACTAAAACTACAATAAGTAGTTAAGGGATGCACAAAATAAAAAAAAGTTATAACTTATGATGTAAAAAAATTAAATGTGGGGGGATAGTAAAAATTTAGTGTTTTAGAATGCATTTGAACTTAAGTAAGGATCAACTTAAAATACTCTGCTTTATATATAGATTGTTATATATGAACCTCATAGTAACAACAAAACCAAAGCCTATAATACGTACACAAAAAGTAATGACAAACAAATCCAAAGATAACAGTAAAGAAAATCATCAAACCCAAAGTGAAGAGACTAAAAGAAAAATAAATGAACAGAGAAGAACCACAAAAATAACCAGAAAAAGATTAACAAAATGCAATAAGTATGTCCCTATCAATAATCACTTTAAATGAAATGGATTAATGCTCCAATCAAAAGACATAGGGTGACTTAATGCATAAAAAAAAAAGATAAAAAAAACCCAAAAAACAAGATCTATCTATATGCTTTCCACAAGAGACTCACTTCATATCTAAAGACACATGCAGGCTTAATGTAAAGGGATGCAAAAAAAGATATTTCATGCAAATGGAAGCAAATAGAAAGCTGGGGTATTAATATTTATATCAGATAAAATAGACTTTAAAACAAAGATTGTAACAAAACACAAAGAAGGGTGTCACATAATGATAAAGGGGTCAATCCAACAAGAGGATATAACATACTTATGTATCCAACATAGGAGCATCTAAATATATAAAGTAAATATCAACAGAAATAAAGGGAGAAAAAGACAGCATTGCAATAAGAGCATTGAGATATTATAATTGCATTAAGTAAAGCCATATTATGCAATTGTTTTATTTAATAACAACAGGACTAATTATTTTTCCCATTAAATTTATACTTAGATGTTCCATTCCAATTTGTCCAGATCCTTCTGGAGTCTACATACCATTCGTGTTATTAACAAACTCTCTTATCTTTCTCTTATTGAAAGACTTGACAAAGTAAAGCAGCAGGTTGAGGCTTTGAACTCAGACATCTGAAATAAAATTAAATATTAATATCTTAATAATTATGTAATCTGAGCTTTTGTGATTCAACTTCTTTATCTGTACAATGGGGAAAGATCTGCTTGAGTGTTTAAGTTTTTTGCCTTAGCACTCTCATTTGCATTACACTAGTCCAGGTCCTAATTTTCTTTAATTGCAACCTAACCCAGTTTAGATCAATGAAAATCAGGTGTGAAACTTTCTCTTGAACAATTTGAAGTGAACCTATGGAGTACCTAAATCAGTAGGACATAAGCCAAGAGATAACGACCCTATATCTGCCAAAACAAATAGTAGGCCTGAGAATTAAGCCAGCACAGCAGAAATAGAGCGTGAATAAGAAGGACTCCCTAGAAATATGTTTTAAGCCCCTAGATACAGGTGTATAAAGTGATTTTAATGTCTTATTTATTTATTGTTCTAGATAACATTGGCCAATAAATTCTGTTTGTTATCTTAGCCAATTAAATTTCCTCCACTGGCAACCAAGATTTTACTTTGTGATTCATTCCACCCACTAAACTATCAGAAGTTATCATCTTCTATTCATCTCATAGAAAACTGCTTTCTCTTTATAAATATTATTTGTTTGGGAAATTTATTTTAGATTTTGAAAAATATATATGTATACATACAGCTACAGTTGAAATCTAATAATAAACATGCTCCTATGGAAACCACATGGAGATTAAGAATTGGAACCTCACCAATTCCTTTGCAGAATCCTCTCTACTGTATCTGTCTTATTCCTCTTCTCAAATAAACATTATTTATAATTTAGTAATAGGTTTTTATCACTAAACAATACATTATTTATTTTTATTGAATAATTTATAGATAAACTTTCTAGAGTTTTTGAGTTAAAATTTACATATAATAAAGTTCACCCATGTGGGCTTCCCTGGTGGCACATTGGTTGAGAGTCCGCCTGCCGATGCAGGGGACACAGGTTCGTGCCCCGGTCCGGGAAGATCCCAAATGCCACGGAGCCGCTGGGTCCGTGAGCCATGGCCGCTGAGCCTGCACATCCGGAGCCTGTGCTCTGCGACGGGAGAGGCCATAACAGTGAGAGGCCCGCGTAATGCAAAAAAAAAAAAAAAAAAAAAATTCACCCATGTTAAAATATGGTTCTGAGTTTAGATAAATAAATCAAGTTACATCACAGTGATCACAATCAAGATTTAGAATAATTCTACCACCCCCAACATGTTTCCTCAAACTCCTCTAGAGTACACTCCTCTCCATACACTCAGCCCATTGCAAACACAGAATATTCACCATCACTGTAGTTTAACACTTTTACAGACTTTTACATAAATAGAATTATATCATATTAAACTTTGAGTCTGGTTTATTTCTTATAGCATAAAATGTGTGATATCCATAGTCACTACTGTAGTTTTATAATGAGTCTTGGAATTAGGTAATGTGAGTCTTTCAATAACCTTCTAATTGTTCTTTGCCAAAATTGTATTGTAATTATATTAACTTTGCAATTTCATATAAATTTTAGAATCATGTGGTCTATTTCCATTAATTAAAATATTCTGGCACTTTGAGCTTGCTTTAAATGAACAGATATATTTGGGAGAATTGATTTCTTAACAGTGTTGAATTATCCAACTCATAAACCTGATCTACCTCTCCATTTATTTATGTCTTCTTTGATTATGTTCAACAGTATTTTGTAGTTATTAGAATGCTGACCTTGCATGTATTTTGCCAAACTTATGATTAAGTATTTTTGGGTATTTGGTTCTAATGATAATGGTTCTATTAACAATAATTGTTCTATTATGGTTATTAATCTATTAATTTCTTTTTATTGCAAATATACAGACATACAATTAAATCTCATATTTAATTGTATATTGAAATTGTGTTCTACAGTATTGCAGTACTCCTTGGTAGTTCCAATATATATATTTTTAGATATTTTGGGGGATTTACTTTGAAGACAATTATGCCATCTTCAAATAGATATACGTTTTTCTTCTTTTCCAATCTATATGTTTTCATTTTGCTTTCTTGCCTTATTGCTCTGGTTAAGACTTCTAGTGTGACAATGAATAGGTGTGGTAACAACAAACACATTTGCCTTCTTATATACTGGGGTAAAACATTCAACATTTTACCCATATGCAAAATGTAAAATGCAGGATTTTTTTTTTCCTGTTGATGTTTTACCTCACGTTGAAGATGTTCCTTTTTATTCCTATTTTGCCAAGAGTCTTACCATGAATGTGCCTTGAATTTGTCAAATGTTTATTTGCAGCTATTGCAGTAATATATATTTTTTCTTGTTCAGACAATTTATATGGCAAATTGCCTTAACTATTTTCAAATGTGAAACCAACCTTACATTCCTGGAATAAACTCCACTTAACCATGACATAGTTGGCTCTCCATATCTGTGGATTCCACATCCACTGATTCAACCAAGCTTGGATTGATACTATCCAAAAAAAATCCCAGAAGTTCCAAAGAGCAAAACTTGAATTTGTTGAATGTCAGCAACTATTTACATGGCATTTTCATTGTATTTAAAACTATTTACATAGCATTTTCATTTTATTAGGTACTATAAATAATCTAGAGTGATCGATACAGGGAACATATTGCTGATTGCCAGAGGTGGGGAGTGAATGGTTGGATGAAATGGGTAAAGGGGGTCAAAAGGTATAAAATTCCTCACACACACTACTATATATAAAATAGACAACCAACAAGGATCTATTGTATATCACAGGGAACTATACTCAATATTTTATAATAACTTATAAAGGAAAAGAATCTGAAAAATTGAATCACTGTGCTATACACCTGAAACTAACATGACATTGCAATTAAACTATACTTAAATAAAATAAAATTTTAAAAAAGGTATAAACTTCCAGTTGTAAGTCATGGGGGTGCAATGCATAGAAAGGTGGCTATCATTAATAATACTATATTATTGCAAGTATTATTATTCAAGTATTGCATATTTGAAACTTGCTAAGAAAGTAGATTTTAAAAGTTTTCATCATGAGTAAAAATATGTAACCATGTGAGGTGACAGATGTTAGATATTGTAGTAATCATTTTGCAACTTATACAAATATCAAATCATTATGTTGTACATCTGAAACTGGTAAGTTATATGTTAATTATATCTCAATTAAAATTTTTGAAAAAACAAAATGGTAACTATGTGAAGTGATGGATATAATTTGCTTGATTATGGTGATTATTTCACAAGGTATACATATATCAAAACATCAAGTTGTACAACTTACATATAATTTTTGTCAATTAAACCTCAATAAGGCTGGAAAAAAGAAAACTGCTTCAGTATTTATATGGTAATGAAATGGAACAAAATAACCAAGAGAATGTTGAATAGGATCACACATTATCTGTGTATTTTGGTTTAAGAAATGATGTATTAATACAAAAGAGTGAAAATAATAGAGAAAACAGACTGACACAGAAGCATTCACCTAATTATAATAAATATGAAACTTTTGCTGCAAGGTAAGGGTACACTTTTCAGGAATGGGTGCTTGTCCATATAGAAACATGATCTTGATATTGAGCATCCATACCTCACTTCATATTGATCTTGAGCATCCATACCTCACTTCATACAGCATAAAAGTTCCAGATGTGTCGTAGGTCTAAATATAATAGGTAAAAATTATTCTGAATATAAAATAAAAATTATGAAGCTTTTAGAGAATTATCTTAATAAACTTAGACTAGGAGATGGTTCCTTAAGTAGGACAATCATAAAAGAAACTATGGAATTACACATTAGAGAAAACCAAATTACTTTATCAAACTACATCAAAATTAAGAACTTCTCTTTAATTAAGAACACCATTAAGGTTATGAAAAGCCAAGAGTGGAGAAGATATCTGCAAAATATATCTGAAATAGATAACCACTATTTCACGAGAATAGTGAATTTTCTTTTTTTTTTCTCGATCAGACCCTTTATTTCTGGACTGTCGCCAAGGCCAATTTGGGTCACAGGCACGTCACGGAGTACCGGGGAAAGTGGGCCAGTAGGGCCCAGCGGGGCTGCCTGCAGCTGCCGCCTCCTTATGGGGAGCTGAGCCGGCCGCAGAAGAGAAGCCCGCTGGTCTTGCTGTGCTGGATAAAGATGAAGAAAAGGTTGGGCTTCCCGGGTGGCGCCGTGGTTGAGAGTCCGCCTGCTGAGGCAGGGACATGGGTTCGTGCCCCGGTCCGGGAAGATCCCACATGCCGCGGAGCGGCTGGGCCCGTGAGCCATGGCTGCTGAACCTGTACGTCCGGAACCTGTTCTCTGCAATGGGAGAGGCCACAACAGTGAGAGGCCCACATACCGCAAAAAAAAAAAAAAAAAAAGAGGAGGAAAGGGTGTTCGGCTCGGAACCTGGGGGTGATTCTGGTGCAGCGCAACATCAGGACTGCGGCGGAGGCCGTGGCCGCCTCTGTGCCCTCCTCGTCGACCTCCACAAAGGTCTTGTGGATGACCTGGGACAGGCGCAGGTCCCTCTGGGCCGACATGGCTGAGAAATCCGCCCTGGTGTCCTCGAAGGCGTCGGTCACACCCAGGGTGCGGAGGACACCCTCCATGCCGTAGCTCTTCCCCAGCTTAAACCTGGGCAGGGACACCTCCACCTCCTCCTCTATCAGGTCCGACCTCGTCCACTTGATGAATTTCTCATAAGCAAGGTCCTTTTCCACTGTTTTCAAATCGGTGTTTTCATTGGGAAGCATGATGATCATATTGAGCTCCCTGCCGATGTAGGGAAGCACCAGAATCTTCGTGAATATCTCTCCAATGTAGTTCATTTTAAAGGTGGATTTCTTGAAGATCATTTGCACAGCCTTCTCCACATTCTTGCTGACTTTGAACAGACTTTCCTTGGTGTGCTGTTTGTTAAACTGATTCTTCCAGTTTCCTTTGAAGTAGATGGCGTTCACGAGAACCAGACAGGTCATGGGGTCCACTGTATTTGGAGACAGCAGGTCTGTAATTTTTCCTTCTGTCCTTTGGGCTACCCAGGTGTTTATGTGTTTCCTGGATTCCTCCGCAGCACTGATAAAGTCCAGCTCTTCCGTCTCTGCTTGGTAGAATTTGCGGCAGGAATCTTTGAAAGATGGGAGGAAACCATAAGTCTTCTCTCCAAAGAGCCTGTTGACGGTTCGGAGCAAGTATGCTGGTCCTGTTAACTTCGGTGAGAAGGTTCTGGAAACCCTGGTGGACGTTTCCACCTCCACTGCTGCTTTTGCTTAGAGAAAGTGCCTGGGACATCTGGGCCACAGTGTTTCCCTTTGCCCCCATGAAGACCATGGCCAGGGCAGAGGGGATGCTTATGGGTGAGAAAAACATTTTTCGAGTTGTCTTCACCCAGGTGTTCAGAAGACATGAACCAAAGACTTAAATAAGTAATTCATACACACCCACAAAGTTGGCATATGATGAATTTTCATTTTCCTACATTTATATATTTTTTCTAACAAGTGTTTTCTACTATTACAATCTTATTTGACCTAAAATATAATTATTTCCACTGTGTATAGTATAATTATTTATACTAAAACATAATTATTTTTTCTTGGCTCCTTCTTTTCCCAGTTTAATATTAGGTCTATGCTATCTTCTTCAAGTGAAGTGTGGAGATTTCCTCAATCTGTGCTTTAGAATAGAATGTGTAGTATTAAATTTTTGTTAACACTTGCTACATAAAGCTACCTAGGTTTGAATTTTTTTTAGAAAAACTTGCCTCTTTACTCAGTCTTTATTATGAAACAATTAAGATTTTCTATTTTTTCCTTGCACCAAGTTCAACTTTTTTCACCTGAGTTGTCCCTAAATTTTTCTCACTATTCTTTATCTTCTTTAACTTATGTAATTAGTAATTCTTTCTCATTTTGGTGTGTTTATGAGTGTGGGAACATACCTTCTCTTCCCTTCCCTCTTTCTGTCCTCAGTCTTGCCAGAGATTTGTCAATGCATTAGTCTTTCCAAAGTCCAACTTTAATTTTATTGATCTACTCCTCTTCATTTTATGTTGATGTTTTATTTAATTAAATTGGACTCATTTTATTTCTCTTTGAGTTTTAAAAACTTATTTTAGGCCAAATTGCCTCATTAATTTTCATCATTTTTTTCTTTTAAGATATATGCATTTAAGGCTTTGCATATCCTTCTTAGCATCACTTTAGTTCTATCCCAAAGGTTTGGATGTGTTATAAATGTTTTCTAATTTCCACTATAATATATATATATATATATATTTCTACCCAAAGGTCATTTAAGTGGAAGACATTAATTTTCAAAAACATGGGGATTTTTATGTTAAATCCTTTCATTTCTAGCTTAGTGCATTGCAATCAGAATGCATATAGGGGTCATATATGCTTGAAGTCCTTGTACACAATCAATTTTATAAATGTTCTTGTGCTTGGAAAGATTAAATTCTCCAGTTTCTGAGCTCAGTCTTCTCTATATAGATATCAGGTTAAGTTTTAAAATTTGTTAAATCTTCTATGACTCTTATTTAACGTTAGCCAATTTTTTCTATTAATTACCAAAAAAAGTGTCAAGTAAAATATCTAGTACTCTGTCTTTTGCTTTCTCTGTCTTGAGGGTAAATTATCATGTGAATGGTCTTTCAGAACACTTATGTAGTCATGGTTATTGGATTTTTATCATTGGAGTGACTAAAATTTTTGGCTACTAATTATTTGTGCCTTAACTTCTCTGTTTTTCTATTATTAATATAGCTATACCAGCTCCTTTGGTTTGAATTTGTGTAGTAATTCCTTTTCGTCTTTTACAATCAACTATTTTGATAATTTATGATATAGCTGTGTCTCTTGTAAACAGAAGAGGTTGGATCATATATCTAAAGCGTGATGACAATTTTTACCCCTGAGGAATCTAATCGATTTTGGTAACAAAAATTAATGCCATATATGGACCTGTTTTTCACTTTACATTCTATCTATTTTATGTTTTTCTTTTCTCTTAGACTTTAGCTTCCATTTGAACTTATTATTTGTTCTTTCTGTTTTTATTCCTCTACTAGTTTGGAAGTTACACTTTCTGTTTCTATGCTATATTGCGTTTTTTAAACATTATAAATTGCACACTTGATATGTCAGTCTAAATTTAATCAATATATTTTAAGTTTTCCCCCACAATGCTAATATTTTAGAACACTTTAATTTCATTCTTGTATATCAAAAATTACATACAAATATGTATGCATGTTAATTTTTAATTTAATGACTATTATTGTTTTATGCAATCAACATACATTTAGTATTACATATATATACCACAACACATTGTACGTTATCTTTTTCTTTCTTGGTACTCAAATCCTCCTTCAGCACAACATTTAAATTTTTCTTTAGAGAGTATCTGTAGGTGGCATGCATGTCAATTTTTGTTAGAAAATGTCTTTATATCACTTTCATTTTGAAAGACACCTTCACTGGTTATAATGATTTAGGTTGACAGTTATTCTCTCTCAGCACATTGACTTTGTCATATTTCTGTCTTCTGGCATCCATTGTGACAGAAGTCATCTGTCAAGCTGTTACCCCTTTCAATGTAAACCTTTAGTTCTGGCATCTTATAAAATCTATATCTCATCTTTGGTTTTTGTCATTATCACCACAATGCAAATTTCATTTCCTTTATCCTGCTTATAAATTTTGTGAATCTTCGGGTTTCTTAAATCTTTCATAAGTTCTATCACTTGTGTCTTCTCAGTTCTAGATAGTCTCAGAATTATATCTTCAAATATTTTCTTTGATACACCCTTCTGGAATCAGCAAAAATAATTAATTTAGGTATATAGCCCACAATACTAGTGGAAATGCAAGTCTTCTTCACCACTTTCTATGTAACACTATTGTTATTTGATCTTTTTTTTTTTTTTTTTTTTGCGGTACATGGGCTTCTCACTCTTGTGGCCTCTCCTGTTGCAGAGCACAGGCTCTGGACACACAGGCTCAGCAGCCATGGCTCACAGGCCTAGCCGCTCTGCGGCATGTGGGATCTTCCTGGACTGGGGCACGAACCCACGTCCCCCGCATCGGCAGGCGGACTCTCAACCACTGTGCCACCAGGGAAGCCCCCTGATCATGTTTTTAAAGAAAATTATTAGAATCTATGTAGCCTGAGGAGAGAGAACACTTATTATGTATCCATGTATTCCTTGTAGTCCTGACCATGATAACAAGTTAATATTTGGTGATTATTTTTAACAATTCATTATTTTTCCTAAATAGAATTGACAATAGAAACCAGTATTGAAACAGGCCAATAGCTATGTCAGTGATTTATGTGATATTGAAACAGGGCTTTGAAGAATTTTGATGCTTTTTCTCCTCTAGTATATTAAGACATTTTGTCATGGTGATAAGTATTAAGAAATATTATTGTCTATAGATATTTTAATATAGGAACTATAAACTGTTTGAAAGTTATGCCCCTGAGCGTGGATAAATAAAGTGAGACAGCCACTTGAGATTACTATTTCTCTTTTTAACCTATAGTATATGTTAAATATTATGGGCATTTCAAGTAAATGAAATTGTAGAACCAGAAGTGAAAGCATTCTTTAAGGTGGGAAAAATTATGGGTTTAAATGTCGTTAATTTAGAGATCTGAGAACACACTGTCCTAGGTGTAGTACTCTACTTGGTCTTTGTTAGATTTTTTTTTTAAGTTTAAAAAATTAGAGACAATTAAGAAAACTTGATTCTGTTCCTAATCCTTTCTTGGATTATTTGACATTGAGGAAGTGGTTTAACTCTTCACAACTAGGTATGCTCATCTCAAAAAATTAGTTGATTGGAATTATCTTTGTAGCAGAACCCACAGGGAAATAGATTGTGTACCTTGACAAAACCAGTAAGTCACAGGTACTTATTGAAACATTTATTAAGTTGATTAAGAATAAACTTGTAATAATTTGCATATATAAGTAACCAAAGGGGATATCTGCATTTTCACTCAATTTCCACAGATGTGCACATAGCCACAGTACCTGATAACAGTGTTACCTAACCTGGATTTGGATCCACTGGCCAGACATGCAGCAAAGCCAATCTACTGACACTGGGTTGCAGTGAAGGAAAGTGCAATATTTGTTGCAGGGCATCAAGAAAGGAGAACAGGCAGCTAGTGCTCAAAAGACCTGAACTCCTTGATGGCTTCAGGGAAGGGTTTTTAAAGGCAATATTAGGATTGTGGATTGCAGGGTACCTGATCAGCTCGTGGATATTTTTCTGATTGGTTGGTGATGAGGTAACAGGGTGATGTTTTGTAAGTCAACATCATCAACCTTTTGGTCCCAGCTGGTCTGGGGTGTTCATGTTTCTGGTTAGCCGTTTTCATCTGGTGGGGTTCTGGTTTCTGTAAAAACAACTTAGGAATGTGCGTCAGTCCTTATCTATATCATTCAGAGAATGGGGAGTTCAGTGACTCTGATATGTGGCTGATTTAGAGTCTAAATTGTTACCAGTTTCCTGGCCCAAAAGGTATCCCTTTTTCCTGCATTTTTACATTTCCTAATCATTAACTGTCAAGCCAGTCTTCTGAGACTCAGGAGAGGCCTGGGAGAATAAAGCAAAAATCTTTTTCTTCAAAAGATAGGGACATGGGGTCTTGCAAGACATGGGTCTTGCAGCTCACATGAAGTGAGTTTGTCCATGTAGGATTAGCAAAAGCAGACACACGACTTGCTTTCTTATAGCCTGATCTACCTAGAATTGTGTGACACAACCAGGAGGATGGTTTAACCTGGGTTCAATCTTTCAATGGAGGATTCTCAAGTAACAAAGCATGTACTTGTTTCTCTTTCTTCAACAAACTTAAATACACACATGTGCACACATGCACGTACACAGAAAAGATATATAAAAATCATATTCATCTTAATTTGATAGTTAAATTGTAGTGGGAATTCTATATTGCAGACATCCCTGTTATGTGAATAACTGGAGAGTAATCCAGGAAATTATGTCACCTATTGGGTACTTCCAGTGAATAAATGCATCTTCTTCCACATATTCAGTCCAGAAACAGAGGGAGCTATTGTTGATCTAAAACAAATAGGCTGCCAGATATTTCTGCAGCAAAGATGAGTTTATTGCAGATCACTGGAGAATTGCAAATTTGGGGTCTGCAACCACGGCAAGCCTTGGACAAGTCCCTGCAGGACAAGGGAAGAAAAATTATTTTATAGTTGGGAAAAGGACATTGGGAGGGCTGTAGTAAACAAAAACTCCATGGTTTTTCATTGACTGAGTACTCACTAGGAAAGAAGAGGCGTATACCTCTTGTTGGGCTCTGCTATCATTGCAGGGCCTGAGAGCTTCCCTTTCTGGTCTCCCAGCTCTATTTAGTTTCTATTTTTAAATTTCTTTTGCTGTGTAACCTCTCTAATGTCACTGATACCTTAATTGGAAATCAGGAATATGTTACTTTTTCCTTTCTTGGGGAGATACAAATAAGTGACAGGCGTTCATGATCAACTCAGCAATTTATGTTTTTGTTTCACTTCGTTTTTAATTAAGTGAATGATTTTACTGAGGTGAAAACTACTTACATTGTATTTTATAATCCCGATAACATTGTGAAAGATCTCCCTCAAGGTGTTTTTTTTGTTTGTTTGTTTTCAATACTTTTACAGATAAAATGTGAGAGATAAAAATGAAAGAGGAACAAAGAATATATCTACACATGAGGTTAACAGTTTAGGAATTTGTGATTCAGACTGACTTCTCCATGTTCATATTTCTCAGTGCTGTCTATTCCACCTTTTCCTTTTTTCTCCTCCTTCCTCTCTCCTGATCCTTTCTCCCCTTTTCCTTCCCTCTCTTCCTCCCCTCACCCTCTCCCTTCCTCTCTATTTCCTCCCCTTCCTCTTCTTCTCCCTCCATCTCCTCATCCTCCTTCTTTGTCTGTTTCTGTCTCTCCCTAATAGCTTGTCGTGAGATAAAAATCAAAGGTAAAACTGAGTGTAGCAGAATTCTTTAGTGATGGCACATTCTGCCTGACTACAAGAATTACTGGGGAATTTCTTCTTGATCATGGCTTGTGAAATTGTTTAGCTGAAAAATACTGTAAGATACACATTGTACATCACAACCTAGAATACACATATAAACTCTGGAAAACAGAGTCTCCTTAGCAATGCTATATGTGGTACACACATGTTCTACTATATTTTAATTTAAATTATTTTTTTATAATGCTTATGCCTACACAGTTGTTGTTATATAGCTAATTTGTTATATAACTTACAGTTTAAAAGTTAGTCATGAAGGGACATTCATGGTCTTAATGATAGAAGGACTTTCATTCAGAGACCACTGTCCTAAACTAGAATTGAGGATACAGGTACAGATTATAGGCTGAATATGAGGTAACGCTTGAATTATATTTTTTAATATCAATTTATAATGAGGCTTATTTTCTTGTCATTTGTCTCTTGTTTATATATGTCAACCAGAGCTAAAAATAAAATTCAAAATAGAAGGTTTTGGTTAATTAGGTTCTAGCTAATCATACTGCAACCTTTTAAGCTATAGAGATTTTGTTCTATTAAATTAGGAACTAATTAAGTGGAAAATTACATATAAAATGCCCAATAATTCATTTATTTATTTAAATATTCATCTATGTCTTATACTATGAAAAAATTTTAAAGACAACTTCAAGCACTGCTGTTTTCCTGTAGAAGCCTTTATATTGTTTTAGAAAAAAAAA
Source organism: Grampus griseus (assembly GCF_964374135.1). Lineage (NCBI taxonomy): Eukaryota > Metazoa > Chordata > Mammalia > Artiodactyla > Delphinidae > Grampus > Grampus griseus. The sequence goes on along the minus strand of NC_139009.1, from coordinate 71,295,411 downwards.
AAAAGAAAGGTATAAAAATTGGGTAATAGATTGGTTCCTTAGGTTACGGGATTTTGGAAGTGGCAGGCTAATCAGGGAATATCCTTTGCCAAGTTAAAAACTGTTTACTGTGATAGGTAAACTCCCTTAGGTTTATTTAATCATAATCATGCTCACTCCAATATTTTCTTCTGATATTCTGTGCCCATAGTGTGAATCTTCAAACTCTATTTAACAACACACATCTTTTTATTTAATTCAGATTAATTAATTTTACAATGCAAATGATGTTTTCTTGTTGATATAAAAAGAGTAGGACATATTTTTGTAGTAAAATCCTCCCTCAAAGTTATTTAAATTCCTATGACCCAAGGCAATATTTTAATGTTTTAACATGTACTTTACATTTATTATAGTTGTGCTCACACCCTTTCATTTGTGATTTCTTACAATAATTTACTGTATGAATTAATGATATGCTGTAACATTTCTCTATATGAGTATTTACAAGTACATTAAAATAAATTTTTGTTCAACAAGTATGGTATTTGCAAAGATGTATTGAAATAATCAATATTTCAGTTTTCTTAACCTTTCTGTATGTATTGGTTAGAAACAGGTGTTGTAACAATAGTTCTCTGCCTTGGCTGCATGTCAGAATCAATGGCAGAGGTTTACAAATGTCAACTCCTATGTTGTTTACTAGAATAATGAATTGGAAGCTCTGGGGGTGAGACACAGATCACAGTGTTTTTAAGCTCCTTAGGTTATTTCAAATGCTTAGCTAAGGTAGAAAAGCACTGCAAATAAAGAGTAATAGTTGAGATTAATAGAGTGGATAAATCTTGTTGAAGCATTACTGTTACTCTTCCCAAAATTTACTCTTCTTTGTGAGATTCAAAGAAATGAAAGGCAAATCATATTGCAAATATAATTTTTCTTTTGATAAAATTCAAGCATCATAATCAAATTTTCAGCTATTCATCATGCAAAATTATAGTTAATGACCTATGTGATATGTCTTGTTTTTGAAGAAGTTCAAATATTGAGTGTTTCGCTGTTACCAAAGTTCTTTTCTTTTTAAATATTTCTTGGAGTATATTTGATTTACAACGTTGTCTTAGTTTCAGGTGTACAGCAAAGAGAATCAGTTATATATATACATATATCCACTCTTTTTTTAGATTTTAGATTTTTAGATAGGCTGTTACAAAATATTGAGTAGAGTTCCCTGTGCTATACGGTATGTTCTTATTAGTTATCTATTTTATGCATAGTAGTGTGTATATGTCAATCCCAATCTCCCAATTTATTCCTCACTGCACTTATCCACTGGTAACCATAAGTTTGTTTTCAACATCTGTGACCCTACTTCTGTTTTGTAAATAAGTTCATTTGTACCCTTTTTTTAGGTTCCACATATAAGTGTTATCATATGATATTTGTCTTTCTGTATCTGACTTACTTCACTCCATATGACAATCTCTATGTCCATCCATGTTGCTGCAAATAGAATTATTTTGTTCTTTTTTATGGCTAATTTCCACTGTATATATGTACCACATCTTCTTTATCCATTCATCTGTCATTAGACATTTAGGTTGTTTCCATGTCATCGTTATTGTAAATAGTGCTGCAATGAACATTGGGGTGCATGTATCTTTTCGAATTATGGTTTTCTCTGGGTGTATGCCTAGGAGTGGGATTGTGGGTCATATGGTAGTTCTACTTTTAGTTTTTTAAGGAACCTCCATACTGTTCTCCATAGTGGCTGTACCAATTTACATTCCCACCAGCAGTGTAGGAGGGTTGCCTTTTCTCACTATTTCCTGTAGCTTTAAAAAAATAGGAATCAAATTTATGTTAAGGTTTGCCTCATTCTACCATAAGCTAATCATCTAAGAACATATCACTTAAAGATATGCTAAATAAAATCTAACATTTTACATTTAATATTATTTTCAATATGTGTACTCTATGCTAATTAAATGCAAAAATATTTGGGGGATATGGAACTGTATGATTGTAGGAAATTATTTATATAATATATATAAATATATATTACAATATTATATGTCACAATAATGTTCTATACAATATATGTACACATATACACATAAATTATACGTACATTTAACCATAGGTATATCAATGTACATATTTTTGTTGCCAAGTAGTATATCAGTGATTTAAAAAAACTTTCAAACATAGAAATATATTAAATTAGTATAATATTTGTGGAATAAGTGGAGTAAAAATATATAAGAACCAGGGACTTCCCTGGTGGTGCACTGGTTAAGAATCCACCTGCCAATGCAGGGGACATGGATTCAATCCCTGGCTCGGGAAGATCCCACACGCCGCAGAGCAACTAAGCCTGTGTGCCACAACTACTGAGCCTGTACTGTAGAGCCCACAAGCCACAACTACTAAGCCCATGCGACACAACTACTGAACCCCATGTGTCCTAGAGCCTGCACACCACAACTACTGAACTCATGAGCCACAACTATTGAAGCTCGCATGCTCTAGGGCCCACGTGCCGCAACTACTGAGCTCACATGCTGCAACTGCTGAAGGCTGTGCACCTAGAGCCCATGCTCTGCAACAGGAGAAGCCTGCGCACCACAACGAAGGGTAACCCCCACTTACTGCAAATAGAGAAAGCCTGTATGCAGCAATTAAGACCCAATGCAGCCAAAAAATAAATATAAAAATAAATTAAAAATTTTAAAAATATAAGTACCAGAAGGAAAAATGCACTACATAAAAAATTTCTACACTTTTAAAAATTTTAATAGAGAAAATTTTAAATCTCTATGGAATTCAGATTCATTTAGTTGTGTTTAATACAGTTACTTCACCATTTTATTGTAAAATATTTACATTTGTAATGTCAGAAATTAAATTATTGTAACTATAAAATTTGATGAAGTAATTTATATATGAATTTTAACACAGGAATGATATAGTTATTCAAAATTGTTTTAGTATTGTTTCAAACAAACAATAGTTTGTTAAGACTATTGTTCCCCTTCCCATTTTTTAGTTTCCTTTAATTATAATTTTTAGCACTCTCTTAAATAAACTTTGGAATAATATTTTATTCCCCCAATATAATTAAAATTTTTATCAGAATTATAGTAATTTTAAACATAATTGAAAATACTAGATATAGTTTTGTTGTTCATGCTTTTTTCATAGTAATAGATTAATTTACATTTATTGGTATTTTGGGTTTATATTTGTGTAATCTCTTAATATAATAGGTGTATGTTTTTTAGTGTTTATTTCTAAGTAGTTTGTTTTTAACTTTTATTGTGTTAGAGATTTCTTTTCTTGGTCTCAATTTATTTACTGGCATATAGAATAGCTATTGTATTCTATACATTCATTTTAAACATTTGCCAACATGTGTATATCTTTTATGATTCTAGCATTGTTTATTGATTGTGTTAGGTTTTCTAATCTAAGGTAACATACATTTTAGGAAAATACTAATAAATAAATTCATCTTTTAAAATTTATTTATTTTATCTCTTAATCTTATAGCTCTGGCTAGAGATTCTAAGCTAACATTAAATGATTGTTGCAGTTTTTATCTTACTACTGATAGAAATTTCTCTATTTTCCTTTTATATTTTTACTGAGCATTTTAAAATTGGGAATAAATGTAGACTTCTATTAGAACCACTGTGAGCATTAGTGTACTCGTATTTTTCCTCAACGTGTTTGTGTTTTAAATTATAGTAATATATTTCCTAATAGTAAACCAGGTCTTCATTTTTAGTATCCTGCTTGTTCTGAGTGAATGGTTACACTGTCACACTGCTTTACTAATACTCTGCTTAAAACTGTGGACTCTAAATTGAAACTGAAGTTGTTCTGAATATATTGTGCATTGTGGTCTCTGATTTTGGTTCATCTAATAAAATAAGTTGTGAAACCAGTTTAAATGATTTGGAATTATCATCCTCTCCAATATTTGAGATAAATTATTTGTAAAAACATAAGTATGTAGATCCTCTTTAGGGGTCAAATAGGTTAATAGATTTTCTGATTCTCTTTACTTCTGACATCTTACTTTTATTAATCTTTTCAAAGAAAGTGTTTTTGGACATATTTGTAAATATTTTCCATCTTATCTAATTTAATATAGTTTTGCTTCAAATTTAATAATTTCTACCTTTAGACTTTTGATATTTTTATGGCATAACTTATTTACCTATATTTGGTTGATTTTTATATTTGTTTTATATATTTTTCTTAATTAGGAAAACATGTGCTGTGATTTCCCTATGACTCAAGAGTTGGCTGTATTCTCTCATCTTTTATTTCTAAATTAATACAGAAGTGGAAATAATAATGGGATACATTTTGTAATGAAATAAGAAGCAATTCTGGACATTTGGGTATCTCTTCCTTTCATTAATAAAAGATGTGGTGATTTTGCTCTAGGAAGACCCACACATTTGGGGTGTGCAACTGATATTATTAATCATCTTTCTTTTTGTCCCATGTATCTCTGTAATACTGACTTGATATTTAATATTAGCCCTTCAGCATTCTTATTTACACACCTACTTTTTTATTTTCTTAATGTCCAAATAAGGGGATGATGATGATACTAATTGAAGGTTAAATTTTATTGTCCTATTGAATTTCTTTTGAGTTTCCAGAGAAAGTTTAGAGAAAATATTTAATATCTACATTCTCATTTTCAATTCATAACAACTGTACTGAGTGTTATATTAATTTTCTCATTCTGTTCTCATAATACTGTGGAAGGAGAGCTATTTTTATCCCCATTTTACAAAAGAGGAATTAGGCTTATAAGAGACAAGAAAAAAATTAGAGTTTGAATCCACAAATACGTAACTTTAAAAGTTAAGCATTCATATGTATCATCTCACAGTAGACATTTTTTTTAAACATCTTTATTGGAGTATTATTGCTTTACAATGGTGTGTTAGTTTCTGCTTTATAACAAAGTGAATTAGCTATACATATACATATATCCCCATATCTCTTCCCTCTTGCATTTCCCTCCCTCCCACCCTCCCTATCCCACCCCTCTAGACATTTAAATAGAGGCCAATGCAGCAAAAGAAGAAACTTGTGAATAATTAGTAGAATGTCATGCTTTAACCAAGGGATAAAAGTAAAGTAGGGAAATTATGAAGGAAAATAACCAGAGACTAAACAATGTATCTAAAATCACAAACACATCAATTTTAAGTGGGGCCTAATACAATTATGACTGAAGATTAAGCAAGATAGTTTATCAATGACTCACAGTAGTTCAATATAGAGTTTTATGAGATAGGCTTCGAGAAGCAGTCTTTTCTCTCTGGAAATTCTGATTCTAAAACAAAAAATGTTAACTAATCTAAAAAGATTAGAGCTGCAGATATGTGATACAACCACAAGATTGACTTGATTTGGTGCCCAAGCAAAGTTGCCAACATTTAGTAAGTTGAAGCACATATTCCAGGATATATGAAAATCCTAGCGATGATGCCTGAATCCTCTGGCTTTGGAATGTTTACTTCAGAGCTATCTTGTTATCTGGAAGAAAGAAAAACAGCCATAAACCCATTCAACATAATTTATTGACAGCAAAGCTTATTTATGCTTCTATTTTGATAAATAGATGAAATAGCAACTTGCAGCACATGAGCCTTTTGAAATTCATTCCATGCTTAAAAATAAGGGGAAATACATGTGGTAACACACATTTGGAAATTTAGCAAACCTCAGACTTTTATTGTGAGATATTTGATGAACTCAAACACAGCTGTGTACACTTTTACCAATTGCATATGGCATTTTCCCTCAAAAACAGCAAATACCTTTTCATACTATCAGCCTACTTATGATGACATCATCCTGATTAAAAAATATCTTTGCTCCTCCAGAGAATATTTATAAAGGAGAAAGGCTTGTTTTCAGCCCATGCACAGGCTGAAATTCAATGAGGAAAATACTGTTTCTAGAATAATTTAATATCCTGATGAAGCTCTAAGTGTTATTAAAAACAAACAAGTTTGATTAAATGAGATATGAATGACCATTGAGCAAATGAATGGAAAGTCTACTGGCATGATTTGTATGGCAGGTTAAAATAAAAATAATAGAGTATTTCAAAGAATTCCATCTTATAATTTGATACCGTGTACTTTATCATTGGTTTAAATGAATTTATTTTAAAGATTTTTTTGCATGGTGTGGGTAAAAACCACCTGAAAATAGGGAAAAAATAAAACATTGGACTTGAAATAGTCTTTGTCAGACAATGAAACATTGTTTATGTATACTTTCCTTAAAAGGTAGCAAAAATGTCAGCATAATAATGCAACAAAAAAATAAGATACTAAAAACAAAAGCAGAAGCAAACAACATTGTGGATAGTATATAGATTCATATATGAAATTCATATAATTTATTCCCATATGTACAGCTGTAGAGCTCTTATATTTATCATTAGCTTCATGTCTGTTAGTTTCCTCTCAGCTAAATAATAGAATAACAATTTTATGAGAGTTCAGATTATCAAAAATTTTATAGATATAAATATACATACAAAAATTTTTGATAATATATATAAACATATATAAATATATGTATAAATATATATATAAATATATACATATATATATATATATTTAAAGCTGGTGAAAAAATATCAAATGTATAACAAGTGTTCAATTGTAGTCCTAACAGGAAAGGAGGGTGAGAATATGGCAGAATGGAATATTTGAAAAAATAATTATATGATCCATGAATCCCATTCCTGGGCATACATCCAGAGAAAAATATGGTTCAAAAGGATACATGCACCCCAATGTTCATTGCAGCACTATTTACAATAACCAGGACATGGAGGCCACCTAAATGTCCATTGACAGGTAAATAGATAAAGAAGATGTGGTACATATATACAATGAAATATTACTCAGCTATTAAAAAGAATGAAATAATGCCCTTTACAGCAACATGGATGGACCTGGAGATGATCATACTAAGTGAAGTAACTCAGATAGAGAAAGACAATTATATGATATCGTTTATATGCAGAATCAAAAAAAAACAATGAACTTATTTACAAAATAGAAAGAGACTCACAGACTTAGAGAACAAACTTATGGTTACTCTAGGGGAAGGGTAGGGGAGAGGGACAGATTGGGAGTTTGGGATTAACATGTTCACACTGCTATATTTAAAATAGATAACCAACAAGGACCTACTGTACAGCACAGGGAACTCTGATCAATATTCTGTAATAACCTAAAAGGGAGAAGAATTTGAAAAAGAATAGATACATGTATATATATAACTGAATCATTTTGCTGTACACCTGAAACTAACACAATATTTTTTTATTATTATTATTATTTATTTTTTATTTTTGCAGTATGCTGGTCTCTCACTGTTGCGTCCTCTCCTGCTGCAGAGCACAGGCTCTGGACGCACAGGCTCAGTGGTCATGGCTCACGGGCCTAGCCGCTCCACGGCATGTGGGATCTTCCTGGACCAGGGCATGAACCCGTGTCCCCTGCATTGGCAGGCGGACTCTCAACCACTGTGCCACCAGGGAAGCCCCAACACAATATTTTTAATCAACTGTACTCCAATATAAAATGAAAAATCTTTAAAAAAATTTTTAAAAATGGGTAAAAATTTCTCAATTTGTTGAAATACAAAAGAAATATAAATATAAACACCTCAGCAAATAAAAACAGGATAAATACAGAGAAAATTACATCTACACATATATTTAAACTGCTGAAAACCGAAGATGAAGAGAAAACCTCGAAAGCAGCTAAAATAATACAACATATGGGGGAACAATGTTTTAGATAACCATTGACCTCTCGTTTGAAACTGGAACCAAGAAGATAATAGATTCATTAAGAACAGTGAGGAGAAATAAAAGGACAAATCAAAATTTGAAATCCAGTTTCAATATCTTTGAGAATTAAGGCAAAATGTATTTTTACATAAAAGGAAGCTAAAAAAAATTATAGTAAACAGACCTGCCCTACAAGAAATTCTAAACAAAATTCTATCAAGAGCAGAAATGTAATACTCAAGTTTCAGGAAAGAATGAAGAATATCAAAATTAATATTTATCTTGGTAAATATAAAAGGCTTTCTTTCTAAATATCCACTTTTATTATGTATAATCAATATTTTATGTAGGCACTTGCCAGTACAAGTAGATAAGAAAACTACTGTAAAACATATAAAATATAGAAAGGAAAAATTAAAATTGTTTCTATTTTAATATTATATAATTGGCTTGTAGAAATCCTAAGATATATGCAAAACTAGTTTTAGAACTAAAAATTGAATTTTGTAATGTCACAGTATTCAAGGTTAATATTATTGAAAACCATATTTCAGATACTAGTAACAAACAATTGGAAACAGTAAAAACCAGTTCTGTTATCAGTAGTATTAAAAATAAAAATAGCTAGGAATAAATTTACCAAAAGTTGTCCAAGAATTCTACACTGAAAAATTTAAAATATTGCTAAGACTAAAATAGGAAAAAGCAAAAAATTGGAACAAATGACATAATTATGGAATGGAATACTTGATGCTGTTAAGATACTAATTTTTCCAATTGATTTATGGATTGAATACAGTCACAATCATATAGGCATACTTTGGAGATATAGCAGGTTTGTTTCCAGACTACCACTGAAAAGCCAATATTGCAATTAAGTGAGTCACAATTTTTTTTTTTGCTCCCAGTGCATATAAAAGTTATGTTTACATTATATTGTACTATAGTATATTAAGTATTCAATAGAATTATATCCAAACAAACAAAGTACATACCTTAATTTAAAAATATTTTATTGTTAAAAATACCAACCACCATCTGAGCCTTCAGTGAGTTGAAATCTTTTTGCTGGTGGAGGGTCTTGCCTCACTGTTGATGGCTGCTGACTGATCAGGGTGGTGGTTGCTGAAGGTTGAGGTACCTGTGAAAATATCTTAAATGAGACAAAAATCAAGATTTCCCCATCTATGGAAACTTCCTTTCATGAACAATTTCTCTGTAGTACTTAATGCTTGTTGATAACATGTTACCCACAGTAGAACTTCTTTCAAGATTGGAGTCAATCCGCTCAAACCCTGCCACTACTACATCAACTCAGTTTATGTAATATTCTAAATACTTCGTTGTCATTTTAACAGTCTTCACAGCATCTTCAACAGGATTAGTTTCCATCTCAAGAAACTAATTTCTTTGCTCATCCATAAGAAGCAACTCCTCATTCCTTAAAGATTTATCATGAGATTGCAGAAGTTCAGTTAGATCTTCAGACTCCACTTCTAATTTTAGTTCTCTTGCCATTTCCACAACATATTAGTGGCTTCCTCCACTGAAGTCTTGAACTTCTCAAAGTCATCCATGAGGGTTGGAGTCAACTTCTCCTAAACTCCTGTTAGTGTTGATATTTTGACCTCTTCTCAGGAAACAAGTGTTCTTCAAGGGATCTGGAATGATGAATCCTTTCCAGAGGTTTTCAATTGACTTTGCCCAGATCCATAGGAGGGATCATTATCAGTGACAGCCATAGCCTTACAAAATATATTTTTAAAATAAAAACACTTGAAAGTTGAAATTACTCCTTGACCCATGGGCTGCAGAATGGATGTTTTGTTTTCAGGCATGAAAACATCACTAATGTCATTGTACATCTCCATCAAAGTTCTTAAGTGAACAGTTTCATTGTCAGTGAGCAGTCATATTTTGAAAGAAACCATTTTTCTCTGAGTAGTAGGTCTCAACAGCGAGCTCAAAGTATTCAGTAAACCATGTTGTAAACAGATGTGCAGTGATCTAGGCTTTGTTTTTCCAATTACAGAGCATAGATCAAGTAGATTTAGCATACTTGTTCAGGACTCTATGATTTTCAGAATGGTAAATGAACACTGGCTTCAACTTAAAGTCACCAGCTACTTTAGCCCTAACTAGAGTGGTGGCATGACCTTTGAAGATTTGAAACCAGGCACTGACTTCTCTCTACCTATGAAAGTCCTAGATGGCATCTTCTTCCAATAGAGGGTTGTTTCATCTACATAGACAATTTGTAGTTTAGTGTAGCCACCTTCATTAATTATCTCAGCTAGATCTTCCAGATAACTTGCTGCAGCTTCTACATCAACACCTGCTGCTTCACCTTGCACTTTTATGTTATGGAGATGGCTTCTTCCCTTAAACCTTATGAATCATCTGCTAACTTCAAATTTTTATTTTTCAACTTCCTCACCTCTCCCAGCCTTCATGGAACTGAAAACAGTTAAGACATTTCTCTGGATTAGGCTTTGGCTTAAGGGAACATTGTGGCTAGTTTGATCTTCTATCCAGACAGTTAGAACTGTCTCCATACCAACGATAGGGCTGTTCCACTTTCTTATAATTTTTGTGTTCACTAGAGTAGCACTTTTAATTTCCTTCAAGAACTTTTCCTTTGCACTGACAACTTGGCTAACTGGTGCAAGAGGCCTATATTTCAGCTTATCTCAACTTTTGACATACCTTTCTCAGTGTTTAATTATTTCTAGCTTTTGTTTTAAAATGAGAAATATGTAACTCTTTCTTTCACTTGAACACTTAGAGACCATTTTAAGCTTACTAAATATTGGCCTAATTTCAATATTTTTGTGTCTCAGGAAATAGGGAAGCCTGAAGAGAGGGAGAGAGATAGGGGAACAGGTGGTTTGACAACATTTATCAATTAAGTTCACCTTCATGTATGGGTATGGGTTTTGGCACCTCAAAAAGATGATAATATTAACATCAAAGATTATATATTATAAATCACAATAAAAATATAATAATAATGAAAACGTTTGAAATATTGCAAAAATTATTGGAATGTGACACAGAGATACAAAGTGAGCAAATGCGGTTGTGAAAATGGCACCTATAGAATTGTTAGACACAGGGTTGCCGGAAACCTCCAGTATGTAAAAACAAAGTAACTGAAAAGCACAGTAAATAAAAGTGCAATAAAATGAGGTATGCCTATAATTGAAGTAAGCTTTTCTTTAGTAGAAAATTACAAATAGAATCTAAAATTTTAAATGGAAACACAAAGGACACAGAATATCCAAAGTAATCTTGAGAAATATAAATGAAGTTGTGGGAACTAGTCTATCTGATTTCAAGTCAGTGTGTTACTGACATAGGATCAAAAAAAGATCAATGGAAATAAAAGAAATTCCAGAAATAGATCCACAATTTTGTGATTACTTCATTTTTTTTTTTACAAAGAAGAGCTGAACATTAAAATGAAACCTGTATTCCTACCTCACATCATATACAATATTAATTCAGACTTATAATGTATCTAAATATAAAGTAAAAAATCAGAAATATTTTAGTGGAATTGTAGAATAATCTTCATGATTTAATGGTAGGCAAAATTTTCTTAGACCATGTAAAGAAATAACTTAAAATTTTAAAAAATAGGCTTCATCAAAATTAAAACTTCTGCTCATCAAAAGGCAGAATTAATCAGTGAATAATTGAGCCACAGACAAGGGGGACATATTTATAAATCATATATTTGAAAAAGATGATAACTATTGTATATAATTTCTATAAACTAATAAAGATAAAGACAATTTACAAATAGTTAATGAGGGCCCATTTTGCTCAACATTATTAATAATTAGAGAAATACAAATTAGAACCACATGAGATACCACAGGTCGACCAAAATGGCTCATATAAATATTAGAGAGAAATAAAAAGAGAGAGGCATCATCAAACACTGGTGTTTGTTGAAATGGAAAACTCATTGCTTATGGGAAGTTAAAATGGTAAAACTATTTTGAAAACTTACTAGTGGTTTCTTACAAAACTAAATATATACCTACCGAATGACCCAGCCATTCTACCCCTATGTATTCACTCAAGAGAAATAATAACCTTTTTTGAACTTAAATAAAATATTATATAATTTTAACTACTATTAATAACATCCTAAACATCATGAATGGCTCTCAAAAATATTATTCCATATTATGAAAAAACTTTTCTAAAAATACGTCATGTATAATTTTATTAACATGAAATTCTGGAAGAGGGAAAACTATTATATGGGAAAAGAAAAGGACAAAATGGTTGTCTCGCAGGGATAAGAGCAAAAAAATAACTAGGGAACTGCATAGGGAGATTTCTGAGCAAAGGTAAACCTCTGTAACTAGCTAGTATTTTGGGTTACACAGATAAATACTTTTTTCTAGACTTTTTGAATGTATACTTATGAATTGTATATTTAATTGTATGTAAATTCTACATTAAAATTAAAATCCTACAGATATCAAACTCAAATTAACGATATGCATACTTAGAGAATCAGAAAAATTTACTTCCAAATTTATTAAAAATAACATGGATTAATGGTTGTGTAGAGAAGTGGGTCAGATATATGATAGAGCAAGAATAATAAAATATTAATCTACAAAATATGATTATAGGTATTCTCTGTTAAATTATTTTAAATTTTTAGTATGATTGATAATCTTAACAAAATATTGAGAACAACAAAAATCGTCTTCTGGAATTTTACATTTTGTTTTTCTTTTGAAGCCCCTTTCACCCACTACTAATTTTACAGCAATCATGCTCATCATTCAGAAAGCATGGGAACCTAAATGTTAAGAAAATGTCATTAAATCACCAGGTAGAGAATCTTTACCAATTAATGAAGCATTCATATTTCTAACACAAGTTTCACTAGGTGATCCTGGTTAATTTCCTCCTATGTTCCACACCTCAGGTCCATGTCTAGGAATAATCTCTGAGTTTCCTCTCAGCCCAATTATTTTAGGATTAAGAATCTGAGTCTATATTCTCATAATCAAAGGCAGTATTAGAATATTCAGTGGGTATGATATCTAGTTGAAATGGTACAGGCTTTGGAACTATGTGGACTAGGATTTAAATCCCAGCTTCCATATTTTTGTAGAAGAAAAGTAGCATAGCTTCCTTAAGATTACATTCGCTAAAAGATGTGCTGCCTTATGATGCACTTCACACTCATTAAAGTTAATTCACCTTTTCCTTTAAATATGCCTATAAATAGCCAAGTTATGGGTACTTTCAAATGAATGGAATTTACACAATTGGAATAATTCTAAAATTCACAAATTGGAAATATTTTAAAACATTATATACAACTGTAGATGAATCATATTCAATATCATAGTTCAAAAATTAATGAGAGTAGGAATGGCTGAAGATTGATGGTATCAGACTGGGTACTTCTTGGTCAGTGGAGAAAATTCAACACATCCTTGAATGGAATTATTTTTTAATCATCTCAAAAATGTTTTTCAAAAATGTATACTTCATTTCCTTCAATGTGTCTAATCCTTTGGCAAATATGTAGATTCTGGGTCTTGAAAAGTTACTTAAAACTAAATTTAGATATAGAGTTTGAAGAAGAAATATGAAATATTAAAATATGCTTAAATATTTATTTTCTTATGTGTAAAGTTGGTTAGATAATAAATACCAGTATACTCTGTTGCTGAAAGGGAAAAATATATTTCTATTTTATTAACTATGGGTACTATGAATCAAGTCTATCCTAAATTACAGTCATTTTAAGTTGCATTACATAATATTTAGCACATATGAAAAAGGTATATAATCTATATAGGAAGTATGAACCAAAAAGAAATAGACTTCTATAAGCACAGCTGGATCATTAACAACACTTCTGCCTGTACCTTGGTGCTTCTTCCCCATTCTTTATCCTTCTTTCCTCATTAAGCGCCTGAAGTATATATTGTCTATAATCTCTTTGCTTTATATATTTTTATGTAAGGTTTTATTTTTAAAAGCAGTTTTAGAATCACAGCAAAATTGAGAAGAAAGTACATAAAATTTCCATATACTCCCATCTTCACACATGCTTAGCCTCCCCCATTATCAACATCCTTTCTACTTAATTCATTAGAGCCCTTAGCATATTCATCATTGTTATTTGCAATTCCGGTTTGATAATTCCATCATCCCTGCATGTCTCATTCTGAAGTTTGCTGTGTCTCTTCAAATTGTGCCTTTAGCCTTTTGTTATGTCTCATAATGCTTGATAGTTGGACATGCAGTAGTTGGCAAAAGGAATTGCTGTAAATAGGTTTTTAATGATGCAGTGGTGATGCGGGGGGAAAGGAAAATTTTTGTACTCTATGACTGGGTCTCAGTCTTTTAGTGAGGCTCTACCTCTGGACTGTTGACTTCACAAGAGTTTCTCAGGCTTCTTCTTCCTTCTTAGGTGGAACATGATGATTAGAACTAGCTGGTACCTCCATTCTCCCAGGTTATTTAGGCTCTGATAATACTCCCGCAGGTTAGACTCTGGTTAACTAGTTTTTCCTGTGGCCAGCCCTTGTTAATAAGAACAGAGTGCTTTGGCATATTGCAAAATTGTTCCTTTTCCCCTTCCCCTGCTAGAAACGCATGGGGATTTTTCTCTGATATTTACTGTGGAAATCTGGGCAAGTTCCTGGAGATAAATCTCACAACATCGAGGGGGACCCCATATGGCCGGGGTCCCCTGGAGTTTTTAACACTCAGACTTGATTACATTGAGCCTCCAGCAATTCATCAATTACAGTTCAGCTTTTCCTGCCCCTGCACTGGTTTGCAGGGTGGTTTTCACTCTTGCAAATCTCTGTTCCACTAAGCAGCAACTCCCTGTATTTTCCTGTCTCTCCAATCTTGGAGGCTGTGGTTTGCCTTATGTTTTTCCACCTATTATGAATTAAAGAAGAGTTGTTGATTTTTTGTCTGTTCAGCTTTTTACTTGTTAGTACTGAATGGCAATTTCCAAGCTCCTTACATGCAGAACTAGAACCAGAAGTGAAAATCGTGAAACTTTAGAGGAAATAATTCATCAGGCTCTAACTGAGACCCAAAGATAGTGCAAAAGAGTAGGGTTTGTTCTAAAATTATAATGATGCTTTATGTTTTTATGGACTTACATAGTCTGCTATGCGTTTTTCCTATATACCATCTTTTTTAATTCTCACAAGGACACTTATCGGCAGGTTAGACTTAAAAGTGGCAATTTTATCATTAGTGACCAGCCCATGAGAAAAGCTATCCTTGGGTATGGGCTAAATAGATTAAAACTTTTATGTTGCACTCTGAAGAGCATTTTTCTCCAGTGGTTTCCATACAACTAGTAGGTTACTTCCACCATCTTTGATTTAGCCCCATACATTACCATATAGAGAAAGTTGTGGATATGCAGGTTCAGCAAACAGATGTTGGCATATTAAGCAAGTAAACAGACCATATCAATGACAGCAAGCATCTTTACATTTGGGTGTTTGACCTGGAGTATATCATATAAAGAATAACTGACAACTGTATGATTATGTTTTGAAAGTTTAATGGCAGAAATGAGCTGATTTTTCCTAACCTCAAGAAACATGTTCAAAAGAAATGCAGAAGACTTCAATTGAAAAACGTCTAAAAACTTTTTCCTAAATGATCCTGCTGTGTCAATTTTCTGTAATGTATAATGTATTTCTCTTTTGATCCTTTTATATCTTTTACGTATTGAGTGTTTTTGAGTCAGCAGTTTCTTATCCTCAATTAAAACATCATTCACAAAACAGATTTGCTGCATATACTTTTTAAATGGGCTATGTACATTGTATTTATTTCCAAAGGTTTCAGTTTGATTTTTTAACCTATTTATTTTATTGTGCTAAAAAACACATAAGATTAAGTTTAGCATCATCATTTTAAGTATACAATTCAGTAGTGTTAAGTATACTCACATTGCTATGCAAAAAATCCTCTAGAACTTTTACCGTCTTGTAAAATTGAAACTCTATATCCAAAAAATTAATTTCACTTCCACCTCAGCCCTTAGCAACCACCTTTCTAAATTCTGTTTCTATGATTTTGAGTACTTTAGATATGTCACATGAGTGGAATTATATAGTATTTGTCTTTCTGTAAGTGGCTTATTGTACTTAGTATAATGTCCTCATGGTTCATCTGTGTTGTAACAAGTGACAGTGTTTCCTTGTATTTTTAAGGCTGAATATATAATACACATTTTCTTTATCCGTTCAACATTGAACGTTTGGGTTACTTCCACCTCTTCCCGCTTGTGCATAATGCTGTTACAAACATGGGTGTTTAAATATCCCTTCAAGACCCTTCTTTACATTCTTTTGGATATATACTCAGAGGTAGGATTACTGGATCATATGGTAATTCTAATTTTAATTTTTTTTTGAAATTAATCTCCATACTGTTTTCCAAAATGCCTCTACCATTTTATACTCCCATCAACAGTGTTCGAATTTCTTTGTTTCCTCACCAATGCTTGTTATTTTCTGCTCTTTTGGTAGTAGTCATCCTGATGGGTATGAGGTGATATCTCACTGTAGTTTTGATTTGCATTTCTCTTACAATTAGTGATGTTGAGTATATTTTCATACACTTGTAGGCCATTTGTATAGCTTCTTGGGAGAATTGTATATTCAAATTCTTTCACAGTGGTTTTAAATCAGGTTATTTGTTTTTTTCATTTTTAAGTTGTAGAAGTTCCTTATATATTTTGGATATTAACCCCTTACCAACTACATAATTTGCATATATTTTCTCCCATATGTAGTCCTATTTGTCTATTTTTTGCCTATTTTTTTCTTTAACTTATCTATTTTTGTTTCTACTGCCTAAGTTTTGGTGTTATGTTCAATAAATTATTGTCAAATCCAATGTTCTGAAGAGTTTCCCCCTATTTTTTTATTCTAGAAGTTTTTTATTTTAGGTTTTATTTTTAGGTGTTTGTTTAATACTTTTGAGTTAATTTTCATGTATGTTGTAAAGTAAGGTTTCAACTTTGATTTTTTCAGTTTTGGATGTTCCTTTTCCCCAGTACCTTTTGTTGAAGAAACTGTCCTTTTACCGTTGTGTTGTCTTGACACCTTGACAAAAATCATGTGTTTATATACACAGGGGTTTATTTCTGTTCCACTGGTCTATATATGTCTTTATGCCAGTACTGCACTGTCTTGATTACTATTACTTTGTAGTGTTTATTTTTTATTTTTTATTTTTTTTGCAGTACGCGGACCTGTCACTGTTGAGGCCTCTCCCGTTGTGGAGCACAGGCTCTGGACGCACAGGCTCAGCGGCCATGGCTCACGGGCCCAGCCGCTCGGCAGCATGTTGGATCTTCCCGGACCAGGGCACGAACCCGTGTCCCCTGCATCGGCAGGCGGACTCTCAACCACTGCGCCACCAGGGAAGCCCTGTAGTATGTTTTGAAATCAGGAAGTGTAAGGCCTCTAACATTTTAAGATTCTTTTTGTTATTCAGAATCCTTTGAGATTCCATGTGAATTTTAGGAAGTTTTTTTCTATTTCTGCAAAAATGCCATTGGGATTTCGATAGAAATTTCACTGATTGTGTAAATCACTTTGCGTAGTATGAATATTTTAACAATTTAATCCATGAGTATGGGGTGGCATTTATTTTATACCCCAATTTTCTTTGAATGTTCTCTTCAAATGTTGAGGTTCAATTATAGGCTGTGACATGTACAGATTTTAAAAAATAAAATTGAACTCCGTTATGGAACCAAACACTTGTGAAATCAAATCACTTTAGAGAGGAGAGGATCTCAGCCACAGCCCTCAATGACACAATGACGAGAGTTGTTGTTAGTCTTCTTTGCTACAAAACAAATTACCAAAAACATAATGACTTAAAACAGCACACATTTATTATTTCAAAGATTCCCTAGGTTAGAAAGTTAGACACAGGTTAAATGTCTTCTACTCATGGTCTCAGAAGACTGGAAAAAAAATGCATTGGCTTTGTGTCAATTTTACTTGATATTCTTTTATACCCACATGGTTGTGATAGATTTCAGAACTTTGAGGTTGTAGGACAGATACCCTCAGCTCTTAGAGGCTATCTGGCATTCCCTGCTATATAGCCCTCTCCATATCTTTTCAGTTGGCTTATGCAAGACCAATAGGACATCTCTTGATGTTTATTGTCTCTAACTTCAAGGTCGTCTTTTAAGGGCTCACCTGAATAGGTCTAGCCCATTTGGGCTTGCAATTAATTCAAAGTCAACTTATTAAAGACCTTAATTATTTCTCCAATATCTCTTTATTTTTGCTATACGATGTAACCTAATCATAGGAGTGATCTTGTATCATACTTACACTTCCTGCCCACACTCAAAGGGAGAAGATTATATGGGACACAAACACCAAAGGGCAGAATTGTGCCTACCACAGAGTCCATGGCCAAATTTGTTGCAAAGCCTCCCAGAGAATCACATTTTCTGATTCCAAGGCAGATTCTTACTCAGATTTTTCTGAAAAATACATATGTTTGTTTTAATCAGAAAATATCTGTAATAAGGGTTAGCTCTTTTTTTAGATAGATACAGGTCACCAATCTTGATTATATTCATGCTTAATTGGAAAAATAAATTTCTGAAAATCCTGGAATTTAAAATAATTTTGAACTTTCTGTGAGTTACATTAAAACTCATCCTTAATTTTCATCCGTATTAGAATTTTATCAGAATAAATAAATATTGATATCAGCAGAGTGCACACTAACCGTGAGGCAATTCCCTGGTGGATGATGTCCTTCTTTTGAGAAGTTTTACCTTTTGGAAAGTCTCACCTTTTGAACTATTTAATTTGAAATGAGGATTTTCCATAGGTGGAGTCATCGAAAGCTCAGAGATTGAGGCTTTTGAATATATTACAAACGTTTTCTTTACTAACATCTATATTTTATTAGTAGTATGGAATAATTCAGATATTTTTCATGATTTTTCTGTCTCTCTGTTATAATCTGAATATTTATGTCTTCTCAAAACTCCTAAGCCTCAAAGTTGATGGTAGGCTTTTGGAAGGTGATTATTTGTGAGAGATCTGCTCTCATGAATAGGATTAGTGCCTTTATGAAAGAGACTCCACAGAGATCCCTTGCACCTTCTA
Source organism: Grampus griseus (assembly GCF_964374135.1). Lineage (NCBI taxonomy): Eukaryota > Metazoa > Chordata > Mammalia > Artiodactyla > Delphinidae > Grampus > Grampus griseus. Next base: position 71,276,400 of record NC_139009.1, on the reverse strand, counting down.
CCATGTAAAAACACAGCAAGAAAACTAATGGATTGAGACATTCCCTAATCCTCTGCTACCTCTGGGAATAATAGCTTTGGAAAGGAGATAAATGAGGCTCATTTGTAACTTCTGGACTAATTTTTAATCATTAAATTGTACAGAATATATATATCCATTAACATAGTTAAAACAATTATCTTGTGCGAGAACAAAACTTGAGGCATCACACTTCCTGACTTCAATTTATACAAAGCTATAGTAATCAAAACTGTATGACACTGGAAAAAGCAAAACTCCAGACACATTAAACTAATGGAATAGATTATAGAGCCCAGATATAACACACATAAAGTGTAGGTCAACTAACCTTTGACAAATGTGGCACTAATACACTCTGTGAAAAGGACAGTCTCTTCAATAAATGGTGTTGGAAGAAGAATGACAGTGTACCTTCTCTTTCACTACACAAAAAAATGAACTCAAAATGTATTAAAGACTTCAGTAGAAGTTGCAAAGGTGAATTTTTCCCAGATCATTACATTGCTGAACACTTTATCTTTCAAGGCAATATATATTTCTGTCACTGTGTTTGATCAAAGGTAAAATGAAATCTTTTAATTATAGGATAGCTGTTTGGACAACATAATATTTAAGGTACATTCCTAATCAATAATCTAATACTTTATAATTCTGAATAAGTGATGTGATATCTCCCTGAATATCATTAGCATACTCAGATGGAAGATGGTATCACAGAGGGGCTGGGATGAAATATGTATCAATGCAGGATTTCAATTTAGAGATTATATTTAAGAAATGGTGAAATAAATACAAAAACATTAGTGTTCTCATTTTAAAATAACTCTAGTAAGACATCTTAGTGATTGAGCATTAAATATTGTGTTAGGATTATAGACAAATATACCTGTATATATTTTTATTGATCCATTTTTTGCATTTTTAAAGGTGTTAAGTAAAGTACACCTCAGTATACTCCTTGCATGCACAAGTAAAGAAATGAAAATCTATATTAAATTTTGTAGCATTCTTGTTGTGTTAGAAAACTACTATATATATATATATATATATATAGTAGCCTATATATAGAGAGAGAGACAGAGAAAATGGGAAGGTTGGTCAGATTTTCTAATTCAAACCTGTTCTGCCTGATGCTACTGTAAAATTGAGTTTCTTTATAATAGTTTTTTATGGAAATCATATATTTTTATAGATTTATGTGTGACTTTAATTGAAACTTTGCCATAAGATTTATTAATCTCCTCTGATTATATATGTCTAAAGTGAATTTTGATGAGTTACAATTTCCTAAAGTGTCTATTGAAATTTCAAACTTATTAGAATAGAACAGTATATAGTTTTTCCTAGTTTTTTTATTATCTTCCTTATCTGTGTTTTACTTTATTTTCACAGCTAGCTTTTGAATGTAGTCATTATAACTACTCTGTTTTCCTTTATAGTTTCAAATTAGTGTATATTTACATATACTTATATTTGTTTTCTCCTTTTTGAAAACATTAGGTTGCAGCCACTCTGAAAAGGCTACATACACTATGATTCTGAACATATGACATTCTGGAAAGGGTTTTCTATGGAGACAGTAGAAATATCAGTGGTTGCCAGGGGTTGAGAGGGAGAGATGAATAAGCAGAGCACAGAGGATTTTTAGGGCAGTGAAAATACTGTATGATACTATAATGGTGGATACATGTCATTATATATTTGCCCAAAACCATAGAATGTGCAACTGCAAGAGTAAACTCTAACATAAATTATGGACTTTTGGTGATAATGATGTGGCAGTATAGGTTTATCAAGTATTACAAAAATGTACCACTCTTTTTGCTGGTGTCATTGAGAGAGGAGGCTAAGCATGTGTGGAAGCAGGCAGTATATAGGAAATCTCTACATCTTCCTCTCAATTGTGCTCTGAGCCTCAAACTTCACTGAAAAAAAAAATAAAGTCTTAAAGATTGTGTTAAAACTGCAATTAATTTCATTTTAAATAAAGATATGTACTGCTATATATTTGCCTCTAAATATGACTTCTATAAGATTTCATATTTTCAATTGATAATCTTATAGTTATTATTTCTAAGTAACTTTCAATTATAGTTTGTAATTTTCTGACCCAGGAGTTATAAGGAGGTTTTTTTTAAATTTACCATTTCTAAATTCTCAGAATTGTTGTTTGTAGTTTTGTTATGTATTTGAGCATTGTGTAGTGTGCCCAGAGACTGACACACCGAAATGAAATTTTTTGACCTTGGCCTAACACAATCACATTTTGTAAAAGTTGCAAAGGATCAAAACTGTGTTAAACACACATGTGGGGGAAGGGAGCAATATAAAAAAATGCACCCATTTCCTACATTCATGCTACACTGAAATTTATTTACCTTATAATATTTATAGATGAAAATGATGCAAGAACTCTTGTAACACTGTATGTGATAATTCACTGATTTAGTGTTATCATGGATAATAAAAGTTGGAAAGTCAATACAGAATGTAACTACAGATAATTTGGCCCAGCGTCTTTATTTGCAGATGAACAAACTTGGATTTGGGATCTTTAAAACCACTTGTCCAGTGCCACATAGGAAATTAGTGGATTAAGAGATGTGGACCCCAGGCCCTTTACCATCATTTAGGATCTTCTCTGCTGCCAAAAAGCTTTGAAGATCACCTCATCATTGACCATGAATAGGAAATATAACATAAAATAAAATATAATTTATGTGTTTCAAATTCAGAGAGCAGAAATCCTTCAGGAAGCAGGCTCAATATTATATATATATGCAAATTAAACAGTTTCTTTTGTGGTTTGAGAAGAATGGCATTAGAAAAGACTTTTGTATCCACCAATATATCTCCCTGACTTCCTGGCCACAATTGACTTTATCACTCATAAGTCATTCTTTGGGTTTCGACAGAGGTCTCCTTACTTCTAATTTTTAAATGCAAATGTTCCCGTTGCATATTAAAGGCTTTCACCTTAAGTGTCTGATTTTTATCACACCCTTTTTAGGAGAAAGAAGAAGAACCATGAAAGCAGAAAAATGATAACAATCCTAAGTGAGACCTGATGAAGAAATCATCCATTCATTTTAAATTGTGTACTGCACAGGCTGTGTTCTGGAATCAGAAGACTAGTGCAGATTTGCATGTGAAGTTTCTCGTATGTTGTGCTTACTGATGCAGTGTTTTAATCAGCATTTGATGTAAGCTTTCCTGTTTCCCTCCAATGGAAACAATATTGGGCCCTCTGGCATTTCATAAGAAGAAAATTTTCCCTTTGCTCACAGATATGGACTGCAAAGAGATATAAAATAAATCTTCAGAGGACTTCTCTTTACTGTTTTAACAGCCTTGTCTTCAAGCATCAGGTCACGAAGAGATACAGAGAGAAACTTATCTTTTATTTCAGTACATACCATTCTTGATTTTTTAAAAATTGGTCAATATAGTCCTGCCTGATCAATAAATTTTGATATCTGGCTTCTCAGAAATCAATATCTGCTTCTTCAGTCTATTTTTTCTTAATGGCACTGAGAGGTTGATTAGTATGGCCAGTGCCATGGGGTGACTCATCTACTAAGTCCTGTCTAAGAAAACTAGAACTGTGAATTACTACCCCATGTTCAACAACAAAAAGCACTGTCTTTTAAAGAAAGCACAACTGCTTGTTTATGCGAACTTCTGAATCCTTTGTCATCAAAATTCCAAACTTGATATTGTTTATAAATTGTTTGTATTCTGAGATAGTCTGATATCTATCTAGATGTTATGAGTTCCTTAAACCTTCGAGAAAAAAAGAATTATTATATTAAAGCCTTGAATATAAGTAAAGAAAGTGATCCTCTCAGTTGTTTAAAATGGAAAATTCAAATGGTTCTGAAGAACCTAGGGACAGGACAGGAATAAAGACACAGATGTAGAGAATGGACTTGAGGACATGGGGAAGGGGAAGGGTAAGCTGGGACGAAGTGAGAGAGTGGCATTGACATATATACACTACCGAATGTAAAATAGATAGCTAGTGGGAAGAAGCCATATAGCACAGGGAGATCAGCTCAGTGCTTTGTGACCACCTAGAGGGTGGGAGAGGGAGGGTGGGAGGGAGATGCAAGAGGGAGTAGATATTGGGATATATGTATATGTATAGCTGATTCACATTGTTATAAAGCAGAAACTAACACACCATTGTAAAGCAACTATAATCCAATAAAGAGGTTAAAAAAAAAAAAGAAAAAAGAAATGAGAAGACCTTTGCCTTCCCCCACCCCCCAAAAAAAGGAAAATTTTCATGGAGTTAGCACTTGAAATCTAACTTTTCTTGATCATAACTGGGTCTTTGGGTTATGAAATCTAACTTTTCTGGATCATAACTGGGTCTTTTGGGTACATTCTTAGAGTTCAAAAACTTTATTGATTATTCAACTATTCAGTTCTGAATCTATGTAATTTTAATCAGGAAATGACTTCAAGTATTAGAATGTAGAAGAGAGAGTACTATTGGGATGTCCAATGTTAGTAGGGGTTTGAAGTACAGCTGCACGTTTCTGCAGGATTTTATTCTCCATTGTGTCTTTGTTTCTATTACTTCTAAAATTTTAATAGGCAGATTCTAAATCATTGAGTCTTGATTTGGGCCTGAGATTCTGCATTTTTAACAGACTCTCATGCTATTCTAAAACAACAGCAGAAACTTGAAGTTTGTTACACAGTGGTTCTTGAACCAGCAAATATAACATGAACCAGTTATTTTTGCAATAACTGGAAACCTTTTAAAAATACCTATTAGAATCTGCGGTGGGTCTCAGGCTTTGGTATTTTTTGTAAAGCTCCTGAAGAGATGCTAATTGAGTGTAAGGATTGGAAATCACCAGTATTGGAATTTATATCATTCTTCAAAACCCAAGTCAGTCTCCACCTCCACTAGCTTTTCCTTGATAAGTCTCCCCTGTTAATTCTACTCTTCACTTTTCTCCCATTATCCTGATGATTTGAAACACTTTCTGAGGACTTCCTCAGTGGTCCAGTGGTTAAGACTCTGCACTTCCACTCCAGGGGGCACAGGTTCGATCCCTGGTTGGGGAACTAAGATACTACATGCCACGTGGTGTGGCCAAAAAAACAATTAAGTTAAAAAAAAAAGAAACACTTTCTGGTCAAAGTGACTTATTATTAAGACTTATATATCCTACCCTCTAAATGGAAGTCTCCTGGATCTACTTTTTAATTTCCCCAGGGCATTTAGATTATTACCCCCATCTTCCATGCACTGATCTCTGGACTTTGACCTTTTTGTAATTAAAAGTATTAACAGACACACCTTGATATCTGTAAGATAATCTCCTTCATTTTGTTTGTTTATTTTAGCAATAATCATATAGTATCTGCTTTAAAAAAATTCAGGAAGAAGTACATGTTACCTTTTGTAGGCTGAGAATTGAACCAGTTCAGGACAGCCATTGGAGTTTCTAAATTTGGTCTTTAACACTATTTTAAGGAAAGCTAGATATTCTTATGCCAATATTTAGGCCTAACAGTGGAACATCTAACTTTATCAGGGACAACATAATCTTATGTTAGGGCTCATTTCTCCTTTTGTAGTTATTGCAAAAATAACCCACCAGCATAGTCAATTCATCTATATTTTTGCAGCAATATCATAGATAACATGATGCAACCTAATTTTCATTTAATATTATAAATATTTTTGGCTTGCTACATTATTATTTCATTCTTTTTTTACCTTCACTTTTCCACAAAAAACATTTTTCTGTGCTTATGCTATCCCATATAACACACACACACAGCATTAAAATTATTATGAGTTTATTAAAGTACCCTTAAGTTTCAAATCCTTATGGTCAGTTGTATCAGTCAGCTCAGGCTGCCATAATAAAATATCATAGTCTGGGTAGTTTAAACAACAGAACTGTATTTTGTCTCAGTTCTGGATGCTGAAAGTCTAAGATCAGAATGCCAGCACAGTAGAGTTCCGGTGAGAGCTCTCTTCCTGACTTGCAGATGGCCACCTTCTTGCTGTGTCATGACACAGCAGAGAGAGATAATTTTTCTCTCTTCCTTTTCCTGTAAGGTCACCAATCCCATAGGATTACCTGCTTACTCTTATGATCTCATTTAACCTTAAATACCTCCTAAAATACCTGTCTGCAAATGCAGGCACTTTGGTGTTTAGGATTTCAACATACGAATTGGGGGTGGGGCACAATTCAGTCCACAGCAGTTGTCCAGTGGGCTACATGGAACTAAGCCTCCATAAACCCACCTTACCTATGTGATAACTATACAGATTTGCATAGATTTTACATGTTATAAATGTCAGTAAACTTGTATCAATCCCACAATAGCACCATTGAGCCCTTGACAATTTCAGAAATCAGTAGTAAGGGCAGAATTCTGAGGGAACCAAACAATGAATCTTGGTTCCTGCTTTACAATATCAAAAAGTCTACTGCGTTTCTTTATGTAGACCAAGTTTGGTAAACATTATCAATATATCATTTAAAAGTTTGAGCTTGTGAAATTTAGTACTAAATCTCCAATTTCATTTATTGGCCTGAAATTGAATTAATCTTTTAAAATTCTTGAAATATGTGTATATATAAATTATTAACTAAAATTAGGAATGACTTTATATTTGAATTTTGTACAAAGAGAAAAAAATAACTATGCCTAATACAGACTTTGATCTCTGACTTTGAGGATAAAGAGAATAATTTCAAGGTAGAATTTGAAATTCACCATTTCCTCTTTGCAAATTATGACCTAAATCAAATTGTTTAAACATAACTTTTAAGGAAATTGACTTTAGGAAAGTGAGTTTTATTTTATGTTACATAGTTATCCCCTTATGCACTTAGATATCTAATGTAGGAGGAGTAATAACACCAGGAGGAGGAAAAAAATAACTTTCTAGTATCTTTTTATACCTGGTTTTCATGAAATGTATCACATATTGTTACATACAGGGAGGCTTAATAAATATGTATTGAAAAAAATTGTCTCAATTAAGGATAAATTAATTATATAAAGTGTCCACTACACTTGAATGTCTTTAGGAAAGAGAATAATGTATAAAATATAATTTCTTCTCTTAAGAAAATTAGAGAAACAAGACTATTACAGGAGAAAAAATAACAAACAATATCACAATATATAATCAACAAAGTGCAGTATGGATTTTAATTCGTGGAAGGCTTAATGGGAAATTAGTAGCTTTAGATTACTATCAAATGACAGGGAGAATTTGTATAGAAGAGTATAAAGAGATATAGGGGAAATAGAAAGATTAAAGCAGCCAGAATTAAATAGTTAAGAAATCAGGTTGAAGAGAGGGATCACACTGGTATATAGTGAGACTAGATAAAATAAATAGGATCTAACGTGATACTTTTTGGTTGTTATGTTTTTGCTTCTCAATCAATATTCTGCATTGATATTTTGTATAAGTTCTAAGGTTGGCTTGCCTGACCCTTATTGAAATTCCTGTGTCATAGACACGTTTTGGCAGTTCTGACCAGCTTATCACAAATCTTTTCTCTGAATTTTTGGTCCTCTTGCTTAGGGTTGCCTGCTCTCTCAGTTCACAAACTAGATTTCTACTATTTCTTCACCTCTGTCCATTTACTTGGACCAGGAGTGGACACAGGATCCAGATTTGCTACTAAAATTAGAAATTGGGATTCAAAGATAACTAATTATCTATGTTGGTTAATATGAAAAACAGTTAAAATTCAGAAGTTTTGAGATAGTTATATAATGTGGAAAGGGAAGTCTTACAAAATTGAATGCTTTGCAGTCCATATTATCCTCCCCTCACCCCTCCCTTCTTTCCTTGCTTCTTTCCTTCCTTTCTTCCTTCCTCCTTTCCTTTCTTCCTTCCTTCTTTCCACTTCATTAGCTAATTTAGATAGTTTCTGTAACATGCATCTAGAAGTAAATCATGGATGAGACTGCCGATGTTATGGTATAATAAATTTTAGTAGTAGTGTGTTTCCTTTGATTATCCCACTATCAGCCCAAATCAAATATAATGTAATACTAGCAATCATATAATATACTAACTCAATCAAATACCAGAAATGTAAGGAGAACTAGGGAAAGTTAAGTATCCTAAAAAATATAGAAAATCAATTTGATTGGGAATATCATCCTAGTCACACACTGTGATTCCTTGTAGTAGTATCTACAACAATAGCAATAAGTAGGAAAACCAATTGATTTAAAGGTTCTTTTTTTTTTTTTTTGCGGTACGTGGGCCTCTCACTGTTGTGGCCTCTCCCATTGCGGAGCACAGGCTCTGGACGCTCAGGCTCAGCGGCCACGGCTCACAGGCCTAGCCGCTCCACGGCATGTGGGATCTTCCCGGACCGGGGCAAGAACCCGTGTCCCCTGCATCAGCAGGCGGACTCTCAACCACTCTACCACCAGGGAAGCCCTAAACGTTCTTTTATGTCATATAAATTTTCAGGGCGAAATGTCTTCAGTTTGACATCCTTTAACTAAAATTTGTATTGTTGGGCTGCTGAGCAAAAATTATATATGTTTAATAGAGAAAATTACTATTACTGTCCAAGCTTTCCAAAGCCTAAATAAGTTTATAAAAGAAGCAACAATCCTCTGAGACTTAAAGAATTGTCCTCATTTAGGAAATTAATTTTAATGTTTTATTAAGCTCAGCTGTTTGATGATGGTTGAGACACTGAATAAAATTTAAAACTTCTGCATGTTATTTGAAGAAAAGAATTGACTCTGTAAGTGAGTGTTAAATTATTTTGGAAGAGAGTATGGTTAAGGATATTTTTCCTGTTTTAAAGTATTATTATAGAATGTTAGGAGTGCAGAGGAGATCTCTAAGTTTGAACAGGGACAAAACCATTGGGAATAGAGAAGTGAGAGAAAATATTCTCTTAGGCAAGCATCAGTGCAGGATGGCTTTAATGACTTCTTCCAGAATGTAACTGGTGGACTTCCCTCGTGGCACAGTGGTTGAGAGTCCGCCTGCCAATGCAGGGGACGTGGGTTCGTGCCCCGGTCCAGGAAGATCCCACATGCCGCGGACCAGCTGGGCCCCTGAGCCATGGCCGTTGAGCCTGCGCATCCAGAGCCTGTGCTCTGCAACAGAAGAGGCCACAACAGTGAGAGGCCTGCGTACCGCAAAAAAACAAAACAAAACAAAACAAAAAACAGAATGTAACTGGCTTTGTCAATATCTCTACAGAGTTTACATAGGCTCCAGAAGTATTAGTAGTAGAATTACTATAGGGAGCAGAAAAAATGAAGAAATAGTAGATGCCCTCTAAAAGCAGAGGGGACTGTGTACATGAGTACACATGAGATGCTCCAGGGCACTCTGAGAAATAATTGTGTGTGTAAGGAGGGGAGGAGGTGGTGAGGGAAGTGACATAGAAAGAAAAAAGAATAGCAGTGCTATGTGAGCAAAATATAAAATTATTCAGACTCCATTTTTAACCTCAGGTGGGTATGACTTTGGAAGCCAGCCTACTTTTAAAGCAAAAGCTATTCTAGGTTAGAGATTTTCACATTGTTAATGTTCAAAATGTATATCCTTTTTTAAAAATAAAAAGTGTGAATAGCCTCAAACAATTAATTGGCTTTATAAATTAAACATGGTGATATCAAAAATGTAGATGGAGAAATATACTATACTATCTTTTCTATTTAACATCAAACAAATCCTTTTGTCTTAGTCTTTCAGGAAGGATTCATTTATATATTTCTAAAACTTTGAAATCTGCATAGAATCCAAGTTCCACACTAATATACATATAAAATGTATGCTATTTTTTATGAACGACAGGGTCAGAAATGTCCTCCATCTAGCTTCTTTGAAGTTTTGAAGCAAATTATTTTTTCTGATATAGATTAAAGTAGTCATTTTATGAAATAAAATAATTATAGAAACATTGAATTTTCAAAGATACATTCTCTTTAAATAGACGTCTCCATTTATGACTCTTTTGGAATATATTCCTAAATAATATGATTGTTTTTGGTGCAGTGAAAATATCCCCTTTCATTTCACACTGGAGTGCATTTCCTCAATAAGTTTTACTAAGAGCATTGTGCTTTCCATTCCTTTGACTATATTTCAAAATAAAGATTAAGATAGAAATTGATATTGTGTGTATATTTGTATATTTTAGGTTTATTATTTTTTCCAACATCAATATATTTTATGTAAAAATTGATCATCCAGAGACTATTGACAAGAAGGCTTCTTTGTGGGAACTGCCTATGTAACTGAGGCAGAAGCACAGATAAAATTGCTGAATTTTATCTCAACTATAGAGAAAACACATACAAAGGAGTTTGATAATCTTGTTTCCACTTACATTTTCCATTGATGATGTAGCAAATACTATGGGTTGCTAAGTTAATTTTTTTTTTACTTTCTATATTGATCCATTGGAACATCAACTTCTGACAAAGATGGAGTATAACTGGCTCAATTTGAATACCTGCCTTTAACCACTACTGAACCAGAAAAAATATACGAAACAGCAGTTTTCAGACATTGGTCAGGTAGCACTGGAGAGGTAACCTGAAAAGAAAAGGAACAAACAAAATAGCCCAGAATTATCCCAGCTATTATTACTACATTGTATGGAGGGGGCACCCATATTCAGACTTGTATTGGGGAAACATAATTGAAAATTTGTGAAGCCAGCTAGAAAGTTCAGGCAGAGTGCAGGAGAAGAGAGAGCTGCATGTAGAGAAGAGAGTTTTGCAGAGAAGTCTGAAGAAATGCTTCCCTTCAAGTCTGGAGCTGAGTACTGATCAGCTCAAGTACATTATGCATGCATGTGAAAAAAGTACTCGAGACTGGAGAAAGACCAATAAAAAAACAAACAAGCAAACAAAAGCCCCCAAAATTCTCAGACCTCAAAAAGACCTACAAATAGTTTGTATTCCTACCTGCCAAAATGCAAAAACCTTAAAATAGACTGAAGAGTGTATAGAATATTCAGTAAGGTTTTGCTTGAGAAGTGTCAAGAAATTGGTCCTAGACTATCAGTTGCTCTGCTTCTTCTGAAAATAAGATTAAATGTGAGACTTAAAAATATCAAACCATTTTCAGTGACTTAACTGTGTCTCAAAACAAAGCTCAGAGATATTTATAGAAATATACAAATATCTAGCACAAAACAGGATAAAATTTACAATATCTGTCATCCAATAAAAAAGTTGCTAGGCATACAAAATGCAGGAAAATATGACTCATGATGAAGAGAGAAATTAAAAATAAAAAAAGACCCAAACTGAATATCTAGAAATGAAAAAAAGTCTGAGATGAAAAGTACCCTACATAGAATTAACAATACAGTAGACATTGCTGAATACAGATTAGCAAGTTTGTAGTGATAACAATAATTCAAAATAAAACATATAGAAAAAAATAATAAATAAATTGTGTATCAGTGAACTATGGAACATCTTCAAGTGGCTTCATATACATGTAATTGAAGATGCCAAAGGAGAGAAGGGGTGGGGAGAGGAGTCTTTGGGAAATAATGGCCCAAATTTTTCCACTTTGATGAAAAATATTAACTCAAAAATCCAAGACATTCAACAAACCAAACTTCAAACACAAGAAACATGAAAAAACTACACTAAGGAAAGCAAATCAAATTACTCAAAACCCATGATAAATAGACAATCTTAAAAGTAGCCCAAAAAGACACATTACATCTAGAGGAACAAAAATAATGACAGTAGACTGTTGTCATAGACAAATGTAAGTCAGAAGACAGTGGAACAACATCTTTAGAATATTAGAAAGATACAAGTGTCAACTTAGAATTTTATACCTATCAAAAATATCTTTCAAAAGTAAAGGTAAAATAAATACTCTCTCTGAAATACAACACCTGGAAGAATTGATCACTTCACTCCAGAAAGAGAATACCCAATGGAAATCTGGATCTACACAGATAATTAAGAAGAGTAGAAATGGTAACTATGTGGGTAAACAAAACAAAATAAAAACGTCTTATTATTTTTAACATATCTATTAAGGATAATTGATGTTTTTAACAAAATTAACAAACTTTCTGAGTGTTCTGCATGCTCCATATATTGACTGGGATGGAAGGCAAATGAGTGTCAAATATTTCTCAAGTTTCATTGAATTGTAAACTAAGATCTATACAATATTTTTGTCTAAATTAAATTTAAAAAATGATTGATAAACAAACTATTAGGGATATTGAAGTTATATTTTATACTTTTTCATATACTTACAGCTTAATTGTATTATTTTTGTGTTGATAATTATTTGAATCTCTCTCCAATTTTGTTTCATAAAATGTTCTTTAGTGGGTGAAAATCATTCATTCTAGCTACTATAATAACATGTTAAGTTTAAGGTGGAGAATCAGTCAACAAGTAAAGAAGTGCATGTAGACAGTATAGACTGCCAAAATATGTCAGTGGTGTCTTTTTTTAAAGACGCCTATTTAGATTGGTCTAACTGATGGTTTCATCATTACTCCCAATTTATCTGTTTTACCCTTAAGATAGAAACCAGGATTATCTGGTGTCTAAGTTAATGTATTTATTGTCTTGTCTCTAAATTATACACGTTATGTACAGTAAAAGCCAAGGAAGAAAACCTCAAAATGTACTAGTAAAGATTTACATAATGTGAATGAAAGAATTTATCCTAGATTAACTTTTGCATGGGACTATGGCATGTAGTTATAGAAGATCCTTCCATGAGGATTTTTTTTAAGAGCATTTTAAAGAAATTTAGTGCCTTCTCTCCTGAAAACTGCAGACTCCTCAGAACTCTACCGTCTGTGTAGGCATATAACATATTTTTAGCACTGTGCAATTATTTCAACCAATCCAAATAGAATTACTCAAATCCCATTATTTAAATGAATTTTTCATAATAGGAGGGAATCATTGCTGGGATTTGATTCTAAGTATCTTAACCATAAGGGTCAATTATTTTTATGGAAATTACTGTATATCCCACCAATGTCCTTGATCTTGATGATTTTTATTCCTAGATTGGTAAAGACATGGAATGGAGATTGTAATTTCTTTTAAACATATACTAAATTACAACTCTTTTTCAAAAATGTAACATGATATATAGGTGTTATGTTTATCCTGGCCTCAAATTCTCAGAGACACAGAGCTTTATTATTAGAAACTGTCAGTTGAGTTATTCCATAACTGTCAGATACACTGCTATTAGGGAATCTAGGCAACCATGTCCCTTTTGCCATATTCAGCATATTGGCATTTTCTTTTAAATCAGGGTGACAAGCCAAGGATAGATTTGGCAGTTAGCTAAGGGGTTTAATTAGTGGCAGCTGGATATACTGAACTTCCACTACTCAGACTGGAAAAGCGACTGCATTTCCACCCTCTTTTTGAGGATAATGCTAGCCTTCACCTTGAGATCTTCTCCTTATCTCCAAATTACTCTTCCTTACTATTGCAGACCATGAGCCTATTTAAACACCTGAATCAAGGAATGGAATCGTGCTAATGTGGATTATTGCTACCAAATACATTTTTGCTCTACTCCTAAGACATTTTTTTTCCATGTGGCAACTGCTTTTTTTAGCCTTTATTTTAGACCAGTGGTTTTAGATCACTGGACCAACTGCATCAGTATCACCTGAGAACTTGTTAGAAATGAAAATCTTAAGTCCAGTTACGTATCTAATAAGTTAAAAAATCTGGTGGTGGGGAACAAAAATCTGTGTTTTAAAAAGTTTGATAATCACTCCTCTGCATATAGCATTGCTTTATCCTTTCATCGGAATCTACTTCTTCAACACCCTCCTTTAACCTCAAGAAATACCTTTTTCTTTCCTAAGCTTTAAAAGTATTATTATTTAAAAATGTAACCTCAGGAAATGGATGAAGTTTTGCCTGATTTTCTTGGTTTCAAATCCAAAATCCTCAGGGCCGAGTCTTAAATGGCAAAATTTGGGTCATGCTCCTATCCCTAAAGTATTCAACTGTGGTCAAAGAATAGTGTTTTACATTATATTATACCTTTTTCCACTACAGTCATGTGGATTATGAGGGAGATGGGAAAAATATCAATTCCTAGAAGAAAGAGCTAGGCATACAATCCCAGAGTGTCCAATTCAACATTCATCCAAGTTTGGAATCCCTATACTCCTTGAAGGACTTTCACCTTCAACTGGATCTTAAGTGCCTTGTAAACAACTTTCCATTGTACATTAACATTTCTCTAATATATACTTTGATACCTAAAGGGCTGAATCAGCAGTAGTTTCCAGAGGTTTTTACACTGTTTGCTGATCTTAATTTGATCATGGGAAATTTACTTTCCTATACTTAAGGTCAAAACTATTCCCAGTGAATGGAAAAATTATCTCTCCACCAAGGGTAATATACCATCATTAAGATCCACAAAGAATGACATCATTCTATTTCTTGTAGCCACCTTTTTCCAGAAACATGGGAGAAATTTGCCTTTGACCAAGTTAGAGGATATTTGAGTGGGATGTATCACAGACTCATTTCACTGCAATGTGTCCATCCCAGTTAATATCCTAGATCTACAATATTTCCTTATATCTAGGATATAACTCAAGGTTGTTGTATTCATTGTTTCATTCAAGTTATTGAATGAAACACCAAAGACGTGGAAGTCATTGGAAATCATCTTGTATCTTGATTAATGCTGAGATGTTTTCCTGATTCAATTATTCATTGGCTGAGTCCAAACATGCTGAAATTTGTGGTTCTGACACATCTCTTTGCTTATTATGAGAAACAAGATTGCTCACACACCTTACTATTGGACACAAATTTCTTATTCTGCTGCCTTCTTCAGTTTTACTTTACTATCCCAGGAGACTCTTGACCAGAAACTTAGAGCTGCAAACATCTTTACTTCTCTCCTTCCAGGAATTTCCTAAAATACTCATCAAATCTTCTAAAGAAAATATCTAACTACAGTTTATGACAAAGACACTTTGAATCTATTGTCTCAAAATTCTTGTCTTACTCTATTCACCAATACTGTACTATTGTATCACATTTTCTCCATTCCTAACTAAGGTCTCGCACTGAAAGAACTACCTTAAAATGATATTAAAATCTCAGTAAATATTCTGACTTTGCCCTCCCTTTCTGAGACAATGCTAAGACCATAGCAAAATGATATTCTTTCCTACAATAGTAAGCATTAAACTCAAATTTGTCTTATCAACAGGTAATTTTGTGAAGTTTCAGAGAGTCAGCATTTGAAAATCTATATAATGTAACAGAATTGCACATTTATTCAGTCCAATCTTATGTACAGAGTAAATACTGTGCCCATAACTAGTTTGTTCCTAATTATGAGACTCTAACTGCTGACTAACATGGCTTCACCTTAGTTCTACTTGAGGTTATAAAATCACTGAGTCTCTGTCATGGTATCCATTTAGACCCCCACTAGAAATTTGGAAATGGGTTCCCTCCCACCTGGCCCCAGCACTCAAATCAACTAACTTCCAAATGGATTCTTCCTAGGGAAAAAAATGTAGCACATTTTAAAAATGTAGCTTCTGTTCTTCCTGATATAACTCCCCTGTCAGTGTTCCAGTATCCCAATGAATGTATTTTTGAGAAACAATTGAAGAATGGGACGCAGTTATCACATATAACTAACTGAACTTCCATCTCATATCTGAATCAGGACTTCCTGATAGACATCTAATTGAAAAATGTAAGTTAGATTTTAGTACTGCATTGTGATTCCTGTTTCTTTCCCATGGTCTAAATCATGGGATTTACTTGGGCCTGAGGGAATAATCTGCACAAAATGCTTCTCTCCTCACTAATATAGGCCCAGAGAGACTGAAGTCAGATGAAACATCAGAGCACCAATGACCTTCTCCAGGCCCTAGTCATCAGGCATGGTTCAGATCCAGCCCAAGTCCATGGTGGCCTATGTTTTGCAACCTTCTATTAATGTTCTCTGCAGGATTTACTTTGCTTTATCTAACTGTAAATGAGCATCACCTATGGGCCAGTACTAAAACAAGAGATTGAAATGAAATTAAAAGCTCCTAAAATATGTACTTGTTAATATCACTCAGAAGAGTCTAAGTTATGCTGTAGTCACACATGACCTCAAACTCAGAGGCTTATAATAGCACATGATTTTTGCCCATATTACATGAGCAACATGGGTCAACTCTGCCTGTACTCCACACACAGTCCTATGCAAAGTCCAGGCTGATTGAAGTAACCTCCTCCTACTGCCTTGCCCGTCTCATGACCCAAAGAAAATAATCATTATTACCCAAGCACTAGCTCTAAAATCTTTTCCTTGAAGATAACACACTTTACTTGGACTCACATTTCATTATTCGGAGCAAACCTTATGGCCACACCTTTAGCCAATGGAACAAAGAATGATAATAATCTCCTAAGAAGATGTAGCCAATATTTGTGAAAAACAGAAACACATGCGTGCACACACATAAAATCTATTACTCTTACCCCTAACCCTAACATCATTAACTCTCAGTTCAGCTCCAGCCCTGTCCAGGAACAATGGAGAGAGTTCACTTTGGGATCACCCCATCAACACTTGACAGTGTAACCACAATATGGTTGACCATTTTTCAGTCTAGTAAGGATTTTTAATCTAATAAGTTTCTTCACATTTTGTTGTTCCAACAATACTTAAAATAATTCTGGACATAAGATACATGCTCTATAAATGCTCCTTCAGCATTTAATTAAATATTTTAAATGTTTTCTTGAAAAAATTAAGTGCCATAACATAAATCTCTTAAACACCTGTAAGTGCTTGACCTGGATATAAGTCTACTGTGTCTTCAAATTAAATAGAATGGGTACAACATGGATAATATAAAGCAGATGTCTGTTTCATGAATGCCTTCTATTGAAACAACTGCGAAGCCACAGACAGGTTAATTATGACCATCAAGACCAGAGTAACTAAATGAATGGCAATGATTTTGAACTGGAGGATATAAAGAGACATATAAATAACAATAACATCATAAAACTTATGTATATTTAGAGACAGAAACAGCAAGATTCAAAATATAAGTTCTCTCAACTGAAAATGCTAATGAGATAGCAAGAACACCCTCTCCCAAAACACAGGCACACACATACACACACACACATACAGGCACATACCCACATGGTATGAAAATTCTTTAATAAGGAATTTTTGATTATATAGTGTGGTGCAGAATCTGGTATCCTGATAAAATGTTTTAAAGAAAGTTACAATATAAATCAATTTCCGAGAATCGTAATTCAATAAAATTTTTTGAACATTAAAGCTCTGTTGAATATACTTTTTGTTTTCTCTATTTCGGAAAGCAATTTAAAACATTACAGGGCGTTAGAAATGTTTCTTATATTTGTAGCCCATTAAATTTTATAATGTACTCTCATTTCCATTGTCTTTTGATTCTCATGCAAACCTCATGAAAGGCAAAACATTATTATGCTCCATTAGTATAGCTCATAGCATATAATAGGCAATTGTTGAAAGGTACTTTTTGTTGGAATAAGTGAATGGATTCCAGTGTCAGTTATAAGAAAGGTGAACTTAAAAGAGTTAACTGTTTCACTCAAGGTGACAGATCCTGAAGCCAGGACTTTAGCTTGATGTTAAACCTTTCTCTTCACCATGAATATGATCTCCCTTTAAAAGTCAGGTCACTTTGCTCAAACTGTATTTGGAAATAGAAAGGTGTAAATAATTCATTAAAATGTAAATTGGCCCTATAATTGTAAATATTTATTTTATATAAAACCAAAATTTTAATAGAATAAGTTATTTGCCTTAAAACATAATATAGATAAATCCATTTATGCACATATTTTAAATATATTTATTTGAAGATTTGCAGAACCTTGGGTCCAGTGCTGCTGGTGATATAAAGCAGTGGGAACCATAGCCTCTGGCTCCCACTTTTTGCTTCATAGATTGCTTGGCAGTATAGTGAAGCAAAGGACCCTTTCTCAGAACAATATTTTTAAATGAAATAAAGTATGTAAGATTACAAAGGAAAGCCATTTTATTTAACAATACTTCTATCCATGTTGAGAATTATCACATGGATAGTTAAATGATAATGGTGGTTATTATTATTGATCATTATCCATGATCTTTTAATGCTGTATGTCCTATTAGAACAAGAAGGGAGCTACAAATCTTTGTACAGTACACATGTATTTGTTCAAAGACAGAACAAAAGTGAAAATGTACATTTCACTCCATAAAATACTAACAGTAACACATAGCTAAAATTGAACACTATGGTTTTAAAGGTCATGATAGGGCAAGAATTATGGATCTTATTCCAAACACTTCTGGGTGAACCTGAGTTAACCATTTAATATACTATCCATACCTCTCAAAGGGAGAAAATAACATACATCTCATATTATTTCATGGATTATTTATTTATTTATTTTTCTGCGGTACACGGGCCTGTCAGTGTTGTGGCCTCTCGCGTTGCAGAGCACAGGCTCTGGACGCACAGGCTCCCGACGCGCAGGCTCCGCGGCCATGGCTCACGGGCCTAGCCGCTTTGCGGCATGTGGGATCTTCCCGGACCGAGGCACGAACCCGTGTCCCCTGCATCGGCAGGCGGACTCTCAATCACTGCGCCACCTATTGTGAAGGTAAGACACACTAGCACATTATAAGAAAATTTTAATTGTATAAAACACCTAAAATGCAAGGTAGAATTTCATGGAATAAACAATAAATTAAAGTATGAAATTAGAAAGAAAACACAAGACCACAATACTTGAAGTAATTAACAGGACATAAATACTAGAATGGTTCAATAAAACAGTGAAGAAATATCATAAAACAGCAAATTCATGTTTAATTGTCCAGTGCATCATGTAGACCACTAGGATAGTTGGAGATTGTAGTTTAAGAAATCACTATGGTCTGAAATGGTAAAGAAAAGCTAACTTATAGAGGAAGTATTTGGAAGGAAGGAAGAATGAAAAGATGGAAGGAAAGAAGGAAGGAAGGGAGAGAGGGAGGGAGGGAAGGAAGGAAAGACATTTTAAAATATCTTAGTCACAGGATTATTAAGAAAATTAGGAAAAACAAATCTAAAATTTTTGACATATACTCAATATTCAATACGTGAGAGCTATTATTACAACTTTACCTCAGGCAAACTGCAAGAGAGCACCTTTAGATTGCAACACCCATCATGAAAAATATATGTCCAGGTGTCTTTTACAGTGAAAGACCTAATAACAGAGTTCTTAACTAGCAATCATTTTGGTGCAAGTGTTTGATTTCTTTTCCAATCCGCTAAAGCCACAAAGGTAACTTATTTGAAGAAATTAATAGTGTCTGATAAGACTTAAGGCCCCACAAGAGACTGCAAACATAAAAGAAGCATCTGCAAAAGTCACAGGATCCAAGTCTCCTTGACATAAAGCACCCACATCATAACTAGAAAATAATTACAAATTTGACAGAGGAGACATGTATATGCCATCCAATTTGTAGAATATTTTAGTTGGCATTCATTGAGAATACGACCTATATCCATCATGAAACTAGTTTATTCCTAGCTTGAGAAACAAAAACTACTACTTTTTTCTCCTAATTTTAGTCAAAACCTCACTGCAAATCATACAAGTCAGATAAAATATGGACACCAAACCAGAGGATTGTATATGCATATCCATATGCATGCATATATGTGCCTACGTGTGCTTGTATATTTACATAGATTTATTATGTAAAAGTTTTGTGATACATATAGAAAAAATATAATTCTCACACACATAGACTCACATACACACATGCAGACACACCTCACCTTAAAGAATTCTATCCTAAATCTCTCATTTATTAGCACACATAGATAGTCAGTGCTATCTCAGTTGTGCTCTTAACAATGTATATCTGCCTCTTTTTACATTTTTCAAACTTTAAGGAGATGATACACAATGCTCCACAAATTGCTTTTCAAAATTATTCTATCATGTATATCTTTTTGAGAACCATATACCTGAAAATTATTCCTTTCAAAGTTTGCCCAGTTTCACAATATAATTGTACTATACATTATTTTAGCATATTCATACTTATGAACATTTAGATTTTCTTCAGTTTCTTTGCTACTGGATTTTAAGTAAAAATTAACTCACACATACACACTATCAATATGACTGGAGGAAAAAAATCATTTATTTATTTGTTATTTATTTATTCATTCCAATCTTAAAGGATTTTTATAAACACTTTATTCCACTTCTTGTTCATTTATATTCCTTCTTCTGGGGATAACCTATTCATGTTCACAGGTATCATAGAATCCTCAAGTGACACTGGAAAAGTTAGCACATGGGAGCTGTTTGTCAAGATGTATAAAAACAAAACAACATCAGAATGGGCTCTCAAAATTGAAGGGTAGACTCGTTATCAGCCAGTTAATCCTACCACACATGACTGTAAAAGAATTTGTAGAAATGGTCAGACTTTAATTTGAGTTGGCCCTCACACCAGCTCCTGTTTTCCCTCATCCTCATTAAATTGGTTAAGTTTAGACACTTATTTTATTTCTACTTAATGAAATGAGAAGAAAAAGCAGAATTAGTTAAATGGTCATATAACTGAATCAACAGCTTATAGACTATCACTGCTTTGCTTTGCTTTGGTTTTGTTGTTGTTTGGTTCTATAGAAAATCTGTCAACTATGCCAGTGTGATACTGAGGAGATGACATTCCGAAAACACTGATAAAGAAAACAAAAATAATGACAAAAAATAGTAAACCTATGAGACAAAGCCTTCTTCCTCACTTTTTATACTTCTAATTTTTTGGTTAAGAATGAGAAAAAGGCTACTACCATGGGTCATAGAAAAAAATGCCTAAACAGTAAACAACATTCTATCATGTAGGCATTGTGTTTCTTAATTTTTTCTTGATCAATGAAACAAATTAGTCATTTTGACTGTCCAAATTCATTTACTTGTGAGGAAAAACAAAGCGGCTCAAGAGTAAACCTTTTGTCCACACCCCACATTATGAAGGACCCAATGACACATGAGGTATAATAACAGGCCAGGGGAGGTTTGTTAACTCTAACCAGTCACTACATTTTCTGTGGGAACCTAGCCAGAATATCTGAAAGGAAAGCATGCCTGATGTTAATTGTCTCCCTTATCCTTATTTTCATTCTGTTTGACTTATATTAATTATAGATCTTCCTCTTATACTCTGCACATATGTACTCTACCCTCTGATTTTTCCTTATGTCAACTGCTTGGCTGGGTGCCATCTGTTAACTGTTGTCATTGTCTCCAGGTATCAGGCCTAAATGTCCTTCCATTATGTGCTGCTGAGTCCTTTCCAGCCATCTTACAGTGGTACTGTTTTGTTTATGGGCCTCCGTGGTCAGATCACATGCTTACCAAGCCTCAAACTTCTCTATCAACGGCCTATTTTGCCTGCCAAAAGGGTCACCCAATTTAAGGTTCCACAATGTTCTACTTTGATTAAAAGTAAAAAGGTCTTGAAAGTTTCTGTTTAAATATATTCAATTTAATTACATAGTCACTGATTTATTGATGATCATGTAAATGTCATTATTACTCATGTAATTCCTTAAAGGATGAGACCATATGCTCATTGCAATGTGATTTTCTCTCAATTTCATTAAGATTTGATAAACAACCTTGATATAAATTAAGTCACTGTTCACATATTTTTATCCTTCTTTGGGAATATTCTCTGTTTAAGAACCATAGATTTACTATAGGCAATATGATAGTAATTTTTTTAATAAATGTGATCCAGTGTCTTGAACAGCACTGAAATTGATGATAAATGGCTTGTGCTAGCACAAATATGAAGGCAGTAATATTGGGAAAGTGACTGCTTTGGTTTTCTGACTTACCCTTTGACTGATGTTGGCACACTCTAGACCTTTTCCTCTCTAACTTTACTTTTTAAGGGCATGAAAAAAATTACTTAGTTTATTTCAGAAACTGTCATATATTTAGTTTAACTCTTTGTTTTTTATACTTCTACTTTAATCTCAAATGCTTATCTTCTCTGCTTTGGAGATTATATTATAAATATTCTTAATGTCTTGGTGAAACACTTGGTCACTTTTATTGACCCTGAATTTACCTTCCACCTTCTGCCTGGAATCATATCACTCTTACCTGGGTTTTACTGCTTTCTACCCTAGATAGATTCTTCCTGTCTATCCCTTACAACTGACAGTTTGCCTGGAAAATATGACATTTTAGTTTCAGGGTCATTCACAGATCGTGCATCTTAAACCTCTCACCATAGTGTTTTCCCTTATAAACTGGGAAAATGCCCTGACCTACCCCCATAGGCAGGTATAACTGCAGGTGTCACATCCCAGCTAAGGCAGAGTTCCCTGGGTCTCTAAAATAATTAATCACAGGAGCACATAGAGTTAAAAGTTCCAAGGACCTGGAGGATATTTCAGAAGAGATGCTGGAGGATAAGAAACCATATGGTATATATAGGTCGGGATATCCAGGTTGATGATAGTCAAAGTTCATCTAAGCAGGTTCAGTAATTAGTATGCAATTGATAGTATAAGGTGATGAGTAAGAGCAAGGTCTCTATAGCCAGCTTGCCTGGGATGAAATTTCAGCTGGATCTAATCATGTGACATCAGATAAATTACTAAGATTCTTAATATCTAGGTAACCATTTCTCTATAGGAGGAATAGTAATAATAGTACTTACCCCATGATATTTTTGTGAGATTTAACATGCAATGTTAACATACAATTTAACATACTATGTTAACAAACATGATTTAACATACAATGCACTTAAACAATGTTTAAAATATAATGAGTGCTATGTAAGTTTAGATATTATTATCAAAATTCTATGGGCCACTTCTATGTAGTGCCCTGCAAGCCTTGGGATGTTTATTCTTTAGAAGCAAGACAGACCACCTGCAACAGAACCTCTTGTGAGCAATCGTTAAAAATTCAGATCTCTGAACCCACTAGGTGACTGTTTTTACCTAAAAGTCAAGCAGGGTGAAGATGGTCTTTTGTAGGACCATGTTATATAACTTACGGTATTTATTTGAATCTAATAGGAATTGAAGATGGCAAAGCTTGCATCCGAGGTGCTTTTGCACAGGGTTCTTCCTCTCTAATACTGATGTTTAACTGGATATAACTTGTACAGTGGGGATCATGAACACAGAACATTTTCTCTGCCCCTCTTGTTCTTGTATTCAAGCTGAGAGAGTCTTCCCCAGCTTCCTAAAAGACTGACAGAAACTAACCTCATCATGTTCCTGATGAAAAGGGTTCAGCTCATGAGATGATACAATTCTCTCTAGTTATGGCCCAAGGACAGCCCCCCTCTCCAAATCTCTGGAAACCCCTATCACTCAGATTTTGAATGATGAAATAAGAGATTAAAGAAAAACATATAGACATGTTTATTAAAACATTTTCTCTATAGTCTGAGGAGATGAAGAGAAAAGTTGACGTTTGGAAAAGAATGGTTTGCTTTTTACCACTTGATAGAAGAGAGTTAACAAAATACAAAACTTTAAATATTCTTGAGATCTTATTTTTCAATAATCTGTCTTATAAGTATGCCTAGTTGAGACAAAGTATATTTCATTAAAAAAAAAAAAGTTTGAATAAAGGCCGGTAAAGGATCATCTGGCAGCCTGAACTTTCAAAATCTGTCTTAACATCATAGAATATATTTTCCCAGCAACAAATACTCAGCTTCACATGGAATCAATATTGCTGGAAAGTGTTATTTCCTCTAAACTATTAAAGGTGTACTAGAATATGCATTTCATTATATTAAAACATCCTGAGGTGACTTCAGGCCAGAATTCAAGATGAGCAATTGTTATGAGCAGAAAAGAGAGAGACAAGGAAGGGGAGAATGAATACATTGGCTTGAGAGCTGAACCATTGTTCCTTAGGGGATGAATTCTCTCTTAACTTTTCAAAAATTTACAACTGATGGACATACAGGCAAGAGTTAGAGCTCTGATTTCTCCTTGATAAGCTGCTGAACAATGTTCAGAATCTAAATCAGGGAACCTAAAACTTTTTTGAGAAAAAAGATGAATTTTATTTCCTCGAATTCAGAGGGAAGGAGTTAAGGCATAACATGGGGAGAAGATGAAATTGTCATTTGGGAGCAAAGGGAAAGAAAATAGCATTAACCACAATAATGAGGCCTGCAGCTTAATTATGGCTCTAATTGTAACAAAGAAAAAAACAACTATGTGACTTTTGGCAAGCCATTTCTCTTTTCTTACTTACAAACTTAGGAAGTTGCACTAAATGATCTCCATGAAGAACTAAGAGAAGAAATCTGTTGGTTAGATGGATATTTTATGGGAAAAAATATGATACAGGTATTAGATCTTCACATGGTTATAAAATAGTTTTAATTGTGATATCTCACTATAGGAAGGAGTATTAGAGATAAATATAAATGTCTTCAAATTTAATAATTTTACATGTCTTGGATAAGGGACTGATTGGGAGAAAAGTCTTAAGGATCTGCCTGAAAAGACAGGTCGAGAAGAAGACGGAAATTCTGCCTAATAATTTCCCTCTTTGTTTCAAACACTCGATACATTCTATGACTAAGGAATAGATTTAGGAAAAAAATATATGCTACGTCTTTTGGGATGGGATGGGAACCAGTGCAAACAGTGGGAATGCCAAGAAAGCTGGGAGCTTGTATGACCTCAAGAGAAACAAAAGTGCCTCAGTGTTTTGCACACTGGTCTAAGGAAGGGAGGGAATACCAGTAACAGTAGAAAGAGTGAATAGATTTTAAATACTGACAAAACTCACTACCCTTCAAAATCAATGAGAAATGTATACCCATCCACCTTCATACATGTATAATCTCTAACTTCTTATTAATTATACTTACCTAAGATAATCAGAACTTTCTAGAAGTTCTGGCAGAAAATACTTTTTATGATTATTTCAATATAATATAATTATTAAGAATTTTCAATTCTCAGTAGAGAATTTGTTTAGATGCACTTATAAAAATTTGCATCAATGAATTGAATGAAAAAGTTTTGAAGTGCAAATTTTAAAATTTGAGTTTATTTTTATCTCATCACGTTTACACCAAATAGAAATATAAGGTATTGATAGAAATTCTTATGAACATTGCCCCACAGTATAAGTTATGTTCCAGAAGACTGAATTTTCCAAACATGTCTGAGCTTCCTTGTTGCCCACCACAAATGTAACACAGAGATATACTAACAGCTTACATAACAGTGTGAAAAGATCTGAATTCTAGGAATTAACATATATAAATATATCTCTGTGTTATTCTATTACAACTGGTACCTAGATGTGTCTTTAGGAAACATTGGGCTGGAGAACAGTGCAAACATCATTCTTAATACAAAAGGCTTTAGACTATTTCCAATATTTCTTTCCAAAATGTCTCCATATTTCAATATTCTTTAGATTATTCTGTTTACTATAACGAAAAGACTATATGATGTGCTAAGAAATGTTTTGTACTTGAGTCTAAGCAGTGATAAGTTTTCAGGGTGCATGCTCCACATTTAGAACCATTAATCCCCAACCCATGGTGTGTGTGGGGGTGTGGTAAGAGGGAGGAGGGAGCTGACAGAATTGTTTGGATGAGTGTGGAAGATGAAGTTATTTGGTAATCGTGTTTATAGTCCTCAGTAGTTTATACCTCTGAAACCAAGTCATTTGTAAAGTATGGAAAAATTTTAAAAACACTTTTCATCAAAAATCTCTGAAGTGTTTCCATATGTGTTGGTGTGTGTGTGTGTGTGTGTGTTTGTGTGTGTGTCTGTCTGAGGAAGTATAAGTCATCTTGAAGCAGTTAATTGTTTGCTATCTGAAGAGGGTATAAGTTTTGAAAATTGGTCCTTACCTTGGAGTTAGTCGTGCCTTTCAGTTTATGGAGTTCCAATCCATTTATGCCCGAGCTAGGTGATGACTTAGGAAAATGAGTGTTATTGGATATATATGAGGGGAAATTTATGACAGAGGAGGGAGACTGACAAGCCAGGATGAACCAAAAAAGTCCCTGGCTAATGGAAGACTGGAATCCCATAAGGTGTTACCAGCTCATATCAAGGAGCTCAATATTTAGCTACAAGCTCAATGGAATCAAGAGTTCGATTGTTGATGTTTTAAGTTTTCTTTTGCTGCTGTAACAAATTACTACAAAATTGGTACTTTAAAACCACACCAATTTAACTGGACCTCCGTGTGCAAAAGAAAAAAAATTCTAGACATGGACCTTACATTTCTCATAAAAATTAATTCACAGTGGACTACAGACATAAATGTAAAATGCAAAACTAAAAAACTCCTAGAAGATAACACATAGGAGAAAAACTAGATGACCTTGGTTATGGCAATGACTTTTTATGATACAAACCAAAGGTACAATACATGAAACAAATAATTGCTAAGTTGGACTTTATTAAAATTAAAAACTTTTGCTCTGGAAAAGACCATGTTGAGAGAATGAGAAAACATACCACACATTGGGAGGAAATATTTGTAAAACATACATCTGATAAAGAACTGTTACACAAAATATACAAATAAATCTTAAATGTCAACAATAGGAAAAGAAACAACCCTACAAAAATGGTCCAAAAGCCTTAACAGATGTCTCACCAAAGAAGATACACATGTGGCAAAAAAGCATGTGAAAATAGGCACTACATAAAATATTATCAGGTAAATGCAAATTAAACAATAATTAGATCCTACTACACATCTATTAGGATGGTCAAATCCAGAACACTGACAAAACAAAATGATGGCAAGAATATGAAGCTACCAGAACTCTCATTCATTGCTGGTGGGAATGCAAAATGGTACAGCCACTTTGGAAGACAGTTTAGAGATTTCTTACAAAACTAACTATACTCTTACCATATGATCTAGAATTATGCTCTTCGGCATTTACCCAAAGGAGTTGAAAATGTATGTCCACAGAAAAACCTGCACATGGATGTTTATAGCAGCTTTATTTATAATTACTGAAACTCAGAAGAAACCAAGACATCCTTCGAAGGTGAATAAATAAATAAATGGTGGAATATTATTCAGTGCTAAAAACAAATGAGCTATCAAGCCAGGATAAGATATGGAGGAAACTTAACTGTATATTTCTAAGTGAAAGAAGGCAATTTGAAAAGGCTACATACTGTATGATTCCAAATATATGACATTCTGGAAAAAGCAAAACTATGGAGACAGTAAAAAAATGAGTGGTTTTTGGAGAAAGGGATGAATAGGTGGAGCATAGAAAATTTTTAGAGAAATGAAAAATATTCTGTGTGATACTATAATGATCAATACATAATATTTTACTTTTGCCCAAACCCATATAATGTACAACACCAAAAATGAATTTTAATACTAACTATGGACTTTGCATGATTACGATACATCAATGTAGGTTTATCAATTGTAACAAATATATCACTCTGGTGGGGGATGTTGATAATAGGGAAGGTTATGCATGTGTGTAAGTAAAGAGTATATGGGAAATCTCTGTATTTTTTATCATTTTTGCTGTGTACATAAAACTGCTATAAAAATATAGTCTTAAGAAACACCTAATTTTTTCTTTTATATTTCTGTAGGTCAGAAGTCTGAAATGAATTTCATGGGGCTAAAATCAAGGCATTTTCAAGGCTGGTTCCTTTTGGATATTCTAGGGGGAATTTGTTTCTGGACTTTTCCAGCTTCTAGAGGCTTCCCCCATTCCTTGGATTGTCACTGAATCTCTCCAAACTCTGCTCCTATCATCACTTTGCCTTCTCTGACTCTGACTCCTCCTGCATTTGTTTTGTAAGGACCCTGTTATGACATTGGAACCATTAAAATAGTATAGGATAATCTCCCCCCCATCTCAAGAACTTTAACTTAAACACATCTGCAGAGTCTCTCTTGCTGTATAAAGTTACATTCACAGGTTCCAGGGATTAAGACATGGGTGTACTTGGGAACCCATTACTCTGTCATGCTAAATCCTAAACAAACTTATCCAACTGATTAAATCTCAGCATCATGTTTTCCCAAACTGACTCTCTTCTTGCTTCTCAGATAAGCATCTTTTTAAAATGGTCCTTGGAGTCCAAAATAATTCAGAAAGCATGCAGTGGGAATTACTGCAACAGTAGATGAAAAATAGTGTGAAAATATGTGTCACATAGCATATTCTCCGATGAGAACAGGTGACAGCGGAAGGCTGCTTGGTTTTCAGGTTGCTCAGTCATCAATCCCAATTGTGGTAAATCACTCTGTTCTCAAATGTTATATTAGGTTTTATTGGGAGCCACATGCAAATAAGAGTAGAATAGAGCTGACATCTAACTTCCTTATGGGGAGCATGGATAGGGTGGAATGAAATAAGGAGGATAGACTAACATTTAGGATGGGAATAGATTAATCCTCTGAAATGACAGTTATGGGTCAATTATATGATGTAATTAATTTAGACCATTTGTTTCTAATAGTTATGTAATGCTGTATCTTCATGTGTGCTACTTCTACTTCTGATTTTAAAGTCTGAAATGATTGCAAAGTAGTTTTCTAAGACTGGATGTTTACAATATTTTGTCAACATTTACTTTTAACTTAGACTCATGAGTTTAATCCACCATTAAAAAGCATAATTCTCTTAGATTTGATTGCTATAGGGAAATCTTCTAGGGGATTTGGATTGTCTCATCTAAGTAAGTTTTTTTTTTGACATTAAAATTAAAATGTCAAAGTCCTTAATAAATTGTAAATATCTGCACCAAAATTAAATTCCATAAGATCAAATTTGAATTTAGAAAATTTGTAAATGTTCTATCTCTTTAATAAGTTAAGATGAGATTCATACTGCCTTTACTTCCAGATTTAGGTCATTAAAAATTATCTTACCCAACATGAATATGTTCTTTTTTTTAAGATAAAAAGAAGCAATTTAATGAGAATACTCCTTGAATTATAATTGTGCTTTCATTATTAAATTAGAAGCTAAAACAAAGATTTTGAAATACAGGGTTTTTTTTCATTTAAAACATTCTACTGTCATTAGAAACAGTCTTTTTAATTTTATATTTCCCTTGTCAGCCCAGACTAATTACAGTAACATGCCAAAAACTATTATATTAAACTACTAAAAGCATCAACACTTTAATCTTTTCAACAAATTTTGCATTTTGTTAAATGAATTTCTGGGGTTAAGGACCTATTATAAAATGTTTAGTTTATCTTTGGATGTATATATTATGAATCAAACAAAGGAAAAAGTAAGAATGGAGAAAGCGTTTGATTCACAGTCAACTATTTTTGATACTAATGCCATTTTGGTTATGTTAATCTTCTCAAACATAAAAGGTATAAGATAAGGAGGAAAGAGTACACAACAGATTTATTTTGTGCATTTGGAATTTTCCAAATCTATTAGCTATCATTTTCTGGTAAGTTACAAATGGACGGTTGATTTGGGAAAATAAATCTTAGTTTGGGAATTAGTATGACTGTTAACTCAAGTACTAACTCTCACCATGTAACACTAGGTGAGAATTTAAACATTTTTGACATGAGAGTCCTTTATATATATGAACTGGGTTGGATTATGGCATCTCTGTGGTCTCTTCTATATCACTGATATGTTGTAGCTTTATTGTCAGGCATGACAAATTCCCACTCTCTTATATGTACACCAAAGGAGACATAAAAGCTTTCAATGGAAAGTATTTTTGAGCGGAGACAGTCTGACAAGTATATGTGCAACTAAATTTAAAGTAGATTTTGAGCTCCTACTGGTGTTTTATTTAGGACACAATGAATAAAACTTTATTTATTGAATGTAAATAACCTGTGATTTCATTAGAATGTAGGTTCTAATCAAGTAGGGCCCATGGCTCCTGTTTTTTCCCACTGTATACTTTCCTCACTTCTATATTTAGTTTTTATTTTTTTTTTGCAAAAATGTGGCTAATTTATATAAGGACTCCAAACCAACTTAACAATCTCAATAATGGGCTAAAATTAACCAAATGAAACTAAACAAACAATGTAAATTTTTGTATATTTAGATTCAAAATGTCAATATGTTTACTGTTGATTCCTATCAGCTTTCCTACCAATCTCACCCATCCCTCCTGGATTTCTTTCTTAAAGCTCTATTTCCTATGTGTTTTCCTACCAATCTCATCCATCTCTTCCCCATTTCTTTCTTAAAGCTCTATTTCCTGATGTAATTATAAATGCTTTTGCCCACTATTTCTGTCCCAGTTCCTATTTGGCCTCCCTAGAAGATGGAAACAGCACAACAGAGTTGACCATCTGTAGAAGCAGATATTCTTGTAAACTAGACATTATATGGCACATTTTTTTTTGTCTATGCCTTTGCTCAGCTAATTAGATAACATGTGCTCATATAAGTTTTTGTCCTAAGGCTAAATCTAGATCATCTTCAGTAGATACTATAAGCTTTATATGTGAGTACTCTGCCATCAGAACTGAAATCTACATCAATAAATCTTCATCCCTGTGGTTTGTGTTATCTCACCCACAATTACTTCCCCAACAGACTTAGTACTGTGACCCAGTATGATTTAGCCTCAAAGTCCACCAATTAATTTCTTTACTGTGATTTCATGCTATAGATTATTAGTTGATAGAGCAAGAACCAAATTGAAACTGGCTTTAAATAAAAGATTAAAGAGGTAAAAATGTATTTATTGATGTGTTTATAAAAGAAAGTTTATTTCAACAACGTATTTGAAATGGATGAAAACAAGTTATATACGTCTCAGTTTTATCCTTCTCTCGATTTAAAGTCCCTAATGTTAAGTGAGTGCATCTTTAATTCTTTGAGGTATGTCATATAACCTACATTACTTGGTTTGGTCCCTTGAGACCTTCCCAGAGCTATCAGAACCCTTGGCTGAATGGTTCAGTCTGTATGCCAGCATACATTTAAAGAATGTGCATGGTCTATTCTCAGCCAAATTTCCCTTTGACAAAGCCAAACTTCCTCTTTGATTTGCATATCTCAACTGTGTCTATAACCATGACCAAGTTTTCTTAAATAAAGTAGGAAAGAAATAAATTAAGCAAACAGGGCAAGATTTTATCTTTTTGTAGACTTGAATTTAGTATAGCAAAATTAGCAACTAAGTTTCAGAATATGCTAGGAAATCACCCTGTGAGTCTTTATCACTGTAATACCTAAATAATAGAGTTTGTATTATTGCTTTCTTAGGTATTAATATTTGTATGGTAAGTACCTGAAAGGATGATTGTTATTTGAGACACAAACAAAAAAATCAGTATGGTTGTTATTAGAGGAAATTTGACATGTAGTTCTTACCACCTTGAGATTTTTACTTTCTTGTTCTGGGGACTTTGAAGCTGTTTGTCTGCTTCAGTGAATGGATGTCCTCACAGTTTGGATCCTCCAGGAAGCTGATTGTGAGATGAGACTGGCTACCTGAGGGACATTATGGAATACCTTTAGGATCAACATTGGTGAAGGGAAGGAAAGGAAGCAGAAATAGATAAAGGAAGAAGTTGAGTTCTAATGTAGTCTCTGAAGGCCTTATGGTGGTCTCTGAATTGGGATGCCCTGCAGTTGGAGCAAGGGGCCTGGATTTTACATCCCCTTGTCAACCAGATATTTGATGCAGGCTGCCCAGGAAGGTGGTATGACCTTGTAAAGGGGCAGCTCACTTCAGCTGAGGCAATTCAGAAGAGGCCTGATAGTTAAGGACTGACAACTAGCAGTCAGTCCAGCAGCTGGAGGAACAAGTCCTTCCACCCTTGAGGAGGATGTGGAAAGCACATCACAGCAAGGACTACACATACTCTGGCAAAACAAGTCTGGGAGATTCAGTGCAACTCCTATACCATCCATCACTAAAGCCTGGAATTCTTCCATTAATTATTATCCTCTCACTCTCTTTTGAAATATAACTGTCCACATAGCAACACATTGTCACATATATTTGTGAACTAAACGTATCTGTTTTGTCACTCTGTAAAGAATGTGCTCTTAGTGGATATCTGCTTGAAAAGAACTATTAAGATAGGGGAGAGTGGGGCTTCTCTGGTGGCGCAGGGGTTAAGAATCCACCTGCCAATGCAGGGGACACAGGTTCAAGCCCTGCTCCGGGAAGATCCCACATGCCACGGAGCAACTAAGCTGGTGCACCACAACTACTGAGCCTGCTCTCTAGAGCCTGTGAGCCACAAGTACTGAGCCCACATGCCACAGCTACTGAAGCCTGCATGCCTAGAGCCTGTGCTCCACAACAAGAAAAGCCACTGCACTGAGAAGTCCGCCTACCACAACGAAGAGTAGCTCCCGCTCACCACAACTAGAGAAAGCCCGTGTGCAGCAACAGAGACCTAATGCAGCCAAAAATAAATGAATAAAATAAACTAATTTTAAAAAAAAAGATGGGAGAGAGGTGGAGGGAAGAATTTCCAAGTTGCTAGGTGGAAGAGAATCCTTTCAAATAGTGCTTTCCATAAATGTCTGCAACTAAATCAGTGAGAAAGTCTTGGGTAAGTTACTTAGAATTAATCATATGTGTAATATAAGGGACTCTAAAAAATAGTCTTCATAAATACCACCATTTGATGCTTGCCTAAATAAAACTTGCATCATTTTCATCTTGTCTGTACTTTAAAATACCAATAGCAGAGAAAGTACAGTCCATATTTAGATAATGGAATCATTCACCTAACCATCCATCTTTTAAGCAAATATTTGCTGAGCACCTATTATATGCCTCTACTTGTGCTAAAAGCTTGGGACACAAGCTGTCGGTCACCAGCACAAGGAGTTTACTGTCCAGTAATGGAGAAAAACAATAAAATAGAGCTAAAAAGTACAGTAATTACAATAGAGATGTGTACAGATTTTAGTGGTGACTGGAAGAAAGCGTTGTGGGAAAGCAGAAAGGTTGGTACTAGAAATTAATCTTAAAGAATGTGCAGTTGCTTTTTTTCACAGAAAAGACAGAGTTTTTGAGGCAAAAGATGTAGACTATAAACAAACCATCTCTTCCACCCAAGTTATAACTGTTATTTAAAACTTTCTTTTCACATTAAGCAGAATATCTGTTTCTCAGTGTTTATACACATGAGACAAAATACAGCCCTAAGGGTGCATTCTAGTAGAAATCTCCACACAGAATAGTTGGAAGGATCCCTACGAAATGGCTTTCACTTTAGATTTCTTGAAAGCTGTTATATAGAATCCTTCTCTGCTATATTATATTTCATTCACCACTCCCACCACAGGACTTTAATGTCACCCATTAAGTCTCAGTTTCCTCATCTGAAAAATGAGATTTGTTTGAATGATGACAGTGGTTCCTTTGAAATTCAATATTTTGTGAATTCACTTTAAATCCACATAAGAGAGATCTTATATTTTTCTTTTCATCATAATGGCTGCATCTTTGATGTTTTATTAATCATTCCAGGCAATCAATATAAATGAAATAATGTGAAAACATGGATTAAACAATTTTCTAGTATGTACTTGAGTAAATGTCATCTGATTGCCCAAAAGTCAAACACAATTATTTTAAAACTGAACTTACTTGGTGAAGACAACAGAAACAGTCTAAGTTTCTATTCAGTGGCCTTGTCCTCTACTGTTGCTTCCACGCACTGCAATGACATTTTCATGTCATGGAATTTTGTTGCAATTATGCCCCCCAAAATAGTTTCTTTAAATTTATAAAAGTGATGAAAAGAGTAAATTCCATATATCAACATCCTACGTAATCCACTTAATGACCTATATAAGGAAGGAAGGATAGAAAGAAGGAAGGAAGGAAGAGCAAATAAACATGTGAGTTAAGCCAAAGCTGAAGAAATCATTTCCAGACTTTTGGGTAGCTCACTTACATATACTTTAGAAGTGGCCATCAGTTATGTTAAAATATTTAAACATGGCTCAACAGATACCTTCAACAGTGCACTCCCTCACTATGTCCCAATAATAAACACTACTTCATATTTTTGAAACCTGCATTTGTATGGGTTTATTGCAACTACACATCTAAAGTCAGAATTAATAAGTTGAATGATCCTTGCATTTTGGATGGGAAAAACTACTCTCTAAACTGACAGGTTTTAAGCAAAATTGTAACATTCAAGTATATTTTGATCTACTTTCAATAGAGCTACAATCAGTAGAATTCAGAGACCTAATACATGTGTATCATTTTGATCTGTAATAAACTAAGACTGTTCAATTAGACAATAGTGTAGCTTCTAATATCATCTTTAACTAATTCAATTTATCTTTTCGTGCTTCACTGTTAAGCATCGGTGAGATAAGGGGAAAACACTAAGACAAAGCTTCAGGTTGAACTAGAATGACAAGGGAGATGTGGAGATTCATATATGGACAAAAATTTCCACCTGTTAAGCAAATATCTTGTAAATAGTTATTAATTCTTGATTAGGTAACATCACTGCAAAAATATCCATTCCTATTCACTTTGCTATAACAACAGAAGCACTCTGTTTTAATTCTTACGTTAAAATACGCTTGTAATTTATAAGCCGATTTTATATATCTTGACCCCACCTATGCACACATTGTTTGAGCTTAAATCACAAAGATATGTATACTCTTTCCTCAGTGTTCAAGAGCTCTACCAGTAAAGTTAGAAACCCTGTGATCTGTCTTCAAATCCATACCCTTAGATTGTCTGCGCTAAAATTGATTCAGAATGCATGGGATTTTTTTAAGAACATACATTATTTAATGTGGCAAAGCAACAGAGTTTCTTAGCCATTTTGCTGTTTCAAATAAAGAAAGAGCTACTAGTGTTTCCTCACAGATTATTTACTTGCTATAAGGAAAAATAATAACTATACATTAGAGAAGCCTATAACATTTTGCCTAGGTGATCAAAATTAACATCTCCAATGAGGGACAGATATTCATCATGTATTTTTAGAAGAAAAGCCCTGAGAAAGATGCAGTGTCATTTATGTACTCTTCTGCCTAAGAATTCACAGCTTGAATCTGGTCATGAGGAAACATCAAATAAAATCAAAATGAAGAACATTGTTATAGTAATAATAATAATAACAATAATGGTAATAATAAAGTATTATATCCTTCAAAAATGTCAACGTAATAAAGGACAAAAAAATGAAAAAGACTGAAGAGACATGACAATTAAATTCAATATTTTACCTTTGACTAGATCTTGTACTGGAGATTAAACAACATTATACAGGAAACTATAGGGTTAATTTCTTTAAATGAATAAGGATGATAAACTAGATGAAAATATTGTATCAATTTTAAATTTACTGAGTAATAACTCTCTGTGATTCTGTAAGAGAATAATATCCTTATTTATAAGAAATATGAAGGTGTTCATTGGTCAAGGGACATAATATAGGCAACTTGGTCTCAAATGGTTAAAAAAAAATACACACACACACATACACACACACAAACCATGTAAGGAATGAGAAAGACAGAAGAAGAGAGATGGAGAATGAGAGAGAAGTGTGAAAGCAAATGGGGCAAAATGTTAATAATATGCAAAACTAGGTAAGAGATATCAGTGTTCTTTGTACTATTCTTATTCTTTCATCATTTCTGTAAGCTTAATTTTAATAAAAATCTTTAAAAATTAAAAACTGAAAGAAAAGCATGAAAATTTTTATTTTTTTGGAAAATGTACATGTACTACTTTGCTGAGTTTTAAAAAATAATTAATTAAAAGAAAAAAGCACTGAGTTGTAGGAACAGAACTCAGAATGGAGAGAAAGGATGTTCAATGTTACCATTTAATGAGCATCTAACATATGTCAACTGTAGTGATTGCACTTTCTTCACCACTCCCAGCCCACCAAAAAAAATCTTTTGAACAAGCATTACTCACTTCTTGTTACAGAGGAAGAAGGTGAGACATGGGGAGTTTACCAAAATAATTTTTACAGCTATGTAAAATGCAGACCAAGATTTAAAGGCAGAAATACTGATTGTATTCATTATATTTTCATTATATAAAACTTCTGTTTATCTGGTCCACACTTTCATTGTACAAACCGGAAACATGAGGTCTTAAAGATATGAAATGACTTGACTCACAAACATGGCTCACTGTTGGGTTAGATTACTGCTGTGATTGATCAATTAATTAACTGAGCATAGATGGAAAGAACAGTACACGTGAAGTTGAAGTTGACAAGGATATTCAATTCCATCTGAATGGCCAAGGCAAACTGATGAAGTTACAATGGGAAATTGGCTTACATATATGAGACCAGATTATTGTTAAACACTTTCCATTCTTTTGAACAATTATTAATTCATGATTTATACGTTATAGAGTGAGTTTTTCTTTATTAAATTATAGTATACATACAGAAAAGTGGGAAAATCATAAATTTAAATTTCATTTAATTTTTATAAAGTGAAAATCAAGTTACCATCTCCCAAATCAAAGAACAGATCAAAAAATAGAACACTGTCAGCACCCTAGAAGCCCCAAGTTTCTCCCTCTCACCAAAGGAAGCTACTACTCTGACCCAATCATTGAAATTACTTCTGCCTATCTTGGAACATCCTATAAATGATGTCAAGGAACAAACTCTTTTGTATCTGCCTTCTTTTGCTCAATATTTGTGAAATGTAATCATGTTACTTATTGAAATAACATATTCATTTTCATTATTGTGTAGTATTTGTTTGTGACTATACCACCATATACTTGTTTATTTTACTGCTGAGGAGTACTTGGAAAGTTATGAGTAATACTACTCTGCACATCCTTGTACATGCTTTTTGTGAACATATTCATGCATTTCTGGTAGAATTATACCTAGGACTAGATTAGCTGAGATATTATTCAGCTTTAACAGATACCACTCAACAGCTTTCCAAAAGGCATATATCAATTGATACCCCCTCAGATAGTATAGGAGAGTTCCAGTTGTTCCAGATCTTTGTCCTTGCCAACACTTAGAATTTTCTCTCTGTTTTATTTTATTTTAGTTATTTGGATGGGTATTTAGTAGAGTCACACTGTGATTTTCTGTTGTTTCTTTTCATATATTAATTGGCTGTTTGGATATACTGCTTCATGGATTGCCTGTTCATGTTCTTACCTATATTTTATTTAAATTTTTCTTATTGAGTAATAAGAGTAGGACTTGTATTATGTATGAGTCTTTCCTAGCTATATGTATTGCAAATATCTTCTATTATATGGTTTTCCTTTTCTCCCTCTTAATGACATATTCTGATGAACACAAGAATGAATTAATTCCAATTTATCCATCTTTTCCTTATGGCTACTGAATTTGTATCATATTGTGTTCCAATTCCCAAGACCATGAAATCTCCACCCTTATTTTTTCTTCTAGAGTTGATACTCTTTTACCTTTAAGTCTATAGGTCAAATGATTTTGGGAAATGTTGTGAAGTAGGGGAATGATTTCTCAGAATGACTGTATTTCTACTGGATTTAGTATTAGAATCCCATCTGTTTTCTCCTCTGAATCAATCTGCTCTACTACTGCATTTTTTTTCAGCCTTGATCATAGTGTGGCACGGATCAAACTTATGAAACTCTCTGAAATATCAAGGGGTAGCAAATGTGAACCTTAGGAAAATGACACCTCCCTGCTTATGCCTGGAGTATAGAAGGAAAATGTTCCAGCATCTGGGTTGGGGTAATATTTTCTCCAGGAGAAATTTAAACTTTATGCATAAAGTTAGTTTGAGCCAAGCAGTAAAATTATGCTCTGAATCAGATAGCAAGCCTGGGAGCTGAATAATGAGGTCAAAAGGAGGTTTGCAACAAGGAGAATATAAATTCAAGAAATGCAGACTATTTGAAGGGAGGAGTTCAGGCCCTCTCTATGATTATTGTGTAGAGCTTAATTTGACATATTTATCTTTCATACAAGCATGAATGTTACTCTGATATGGTTGGTTAGGCTTGAAATCAGACAAATTCCCATTCTAAAATGGACACTTACTCTTCCTCCCGCTTTATTGAAAAATGTGCAGTCTGTTCATTTACTTCCCACTTACACAGCATGCCTTCATCTAATAATTAATAGTTTCAGTCTAAAATGCTGCTTTCTTAATATAATTGACGTTACATTACTCCCTTCTTATTCAAATAA
The DNA here is from genome assembly GCF_964374135.1 of Grampus griseus. Classification (NCBI taxonomy): domain Eukaryota; kingdom Metazoa; phylum Chordata; class Mammalia; order Artiodactyla; family Delphinidae; genus Grampus; species Grampus griseus. The sequence continues at coordinate 71,238,123 of NC_139009.1, read as the reverse complement.
CTGAAGTTCTTTATGCATGTACACAGCATCTATTTATCTTTTGGCTTAACGCACAGTCCCCATAGATGTCAAATTCATAATTGTCAAGAGCTTTAAATGAAGGTAACAGCAGGAGCATAGGTAAATTGAGCTGCCTTTACCACCTCCACTCTCCTAAGCTGAAAGCAAGAGGTTTTTTTCCCTGACATTTTAGCCACTTGAGTTCTTCTTCTGGGTAGTCTCTTCATTAAACATTTCACAACCTTAGAGGCCATTTTACTGCTTCCTGATAGTCAAGTCGAGCTCATAATCATGTAATTCTTTGTGGGGAGTATCATTAAATACCTACAAACCATTTTTTTAGTGCAAACTGTTCAAACCAATGAACTTGCTCTGGGGATACTAAAATGCCAAGTTATAATGTAGAGTTAAGCCTGTATCAAAGCTCATACTTAGAGTGCTTTGAACTTCAAACTGAAACCTAAGCTGTGAAACGATTTCTGCCCATGTCAGCATGATGGGGTTATTTATTTAGTTAGTTTATTTAGCAATACTTTTGCAGAACACATAAGCCAGGTTCTCATCTAGGGACTGTACAAATTAACTAATTTAATCTCCCTGACACACTTATGATGCAGCTTCTTTTATGATTCACATTTCACAAACAAGGAAACAGAAGAGATGAAAAGTTAAATAATCAAATAACTTGCCCATGGTTGCATACCTGGAAAATAGTATTCCAACCCAGAGAGTCCACCCCCATAATTCATGCTCTTAAACTGCTCTATTGATTTTTAAGAGGTCTATATTGAAGATTAAGGGGATCGCTATCCAAACAGACTTGACCCTTTCCTGACTCTGATCTTTGGCTCCAGTTCTCATATGGCAGGGTCCATTTTTTCCAAAAAGTTTTACTCTTGCCTTGTTCCTTATATGAATCTTCTGACCTATTTTTATATGCTCTTCTAGAAATGGAGTTTTACACTGCTTTTTCCACTTCTTTTTCCTCTTTTCTACTGTGTTCCAGAGAGAATGAAATCTTATCCTAGGTCTCTAGCTATGTTTGTGGTCCTGCTTCCTGGTATCAGACGTCACTTATGAAGTCTTTGCATCTATACAGGGCCTAAGCATACCCTTTTGTTCAGCTGCATTTTCAGGAAACCTAAATTTGTGACTTTCTGTGCTACATTTCTCTAACTGTTCACCTGGGATGTTGTCAGTTACCTGCCACCATATATGGACAATATCCATATAGATATTGTCTTCTGCCTACCTAAGGAAACTTCCTAGTTAAAAAAAAATTGTTATTGGAATATAGATGATTTACAATGTTGTGTTAGTTTCTGCTGTACAGCAAAGTGAATCAGTTATACATATACGTATATCCACTCTTTATATTCTTTGCCCATATAGGACATTACAGAGTACTGAGTAGAGTCCTGTGTTATACAGTATGTCCTTATTAGTTATCTGTTTTATATATAGTAGTGTGAATATGTCAATTCCAATCTCTCAACGTATCCCTCTCCCCATTTCCCCTCTGGGAACCATAAGTTTGTTTTAGGAACTTCCTCTTTAGTATGCAGGTATACCAACTATATTGTTGGAGTATGGAGGAGAGGGCAAATAAGAGATTTTTCAATTTAAATGTTTAACTTACCACTTAGTGTATGCTCTTCACTTAGGTCTTCAATTTAAATTCTTATAACCTTGGCCTGTCAATTTATAAAGTCCAGATAAAAGACTATGTGTATGAACTGAAATTCTCTTACAATGTTTGGCATGTGGTTTTATCATTTCTGAGTTTGTCAACTCCAGGTTCCTTCCAGCATGTGAAATAAAATCTTCAATGGAGATCTTGTTAGCAATGATGATAGCATAATTTTTGGTTGTGATATTGAAATAGAAGAGCATTATCCAAGGCATAGCTTGTTTATGAATTTGGATGGCATTCTTCTCTTCACAATGAGAATTTAGGGGATTATTGTTAGAGAAAAACAGAAAAACAACCACGTGGAATTGAAACAGCAAAATATGGCTCTGTTCCAATTAAGACATTTTTAAATGTCTATTTTCATAGCAGAAAAATTCAATATGATTCAAAATGAAGAATATTTGGAAGAACCTGAAAAATGTATAACCAATATGATATTTAGTAATTTATTTCATCAACAAATATTTGTTACCTTTTATGGGCAGCATAAGCTATATGGGGGATACTGTTTTGAACAAAATTGATTTTTATTTCTTTCTTGCAACTTATAGTCTAATGAGCAAGCAGACAGTTAAAACAAGTAAATCAATGAAAGAGTGATAAATTTTCATTACTACTATGATGTACAAAAGCAGGGTACTAAATTAAGATTGTTGCTGTTTGGACAGGATGAGCAAGAAAAATGCCTGAGGATGCCATATTTAAACCCCAACCTTAGGAAGGAGAAAGATCAAGCTGTTCAAAGTGGTGGGAGGGAAAACACTTTTGGTCTTCATCTTACTAAACAACATTTGGCACAATCTTTTACCTCCTACTTCACAAATCAATTTTTAAATTGGCTTCTGGGACACCACACACTCCTGGTTTTCTTCCTAACACATTGGCCACTGTTTATTAATCTGTTTTACTGGTTTCTCCTCTTCTCAACTTCTAAATATTGGAGTGTCTACAAATAGGTATTTGGTATTCTCCTCTATCTACACTCATTTCCTAAATTTTGTCATCTCTTCAAATGTCATTAACTGCCCTCTATTGGCTTATGATTCCCAAATTTGTAATTTTACCTGAAACCTTTCCTCTGACCTCTAGAGTCTTTATAGCACCTGCCTACTCAATATGTCCACTTGGAAGGCATCTCAAAATTTGCAGCACCTGAGATGACCAATAAACATGAGTCGATACTTAACTTCACAACCACAAAAAATATGTTTTAAAACCGTGGCATACAATTTCACATCTATTATAATGGGCAGTTTTTTCTTAAATGTGTGATGGAATTGTTAAAGATGTGGTGCTAAAGGAGCTTTATAGACTGGTGCAGACACTTTAAAGAACACTTTGGCCATATTAGACCACCAGGTGCTCTTCTCAGTGTATTTGAAAGAAAATTACTTTTTATTTACAAAGAACATATCATCATATCATCATGTGTATTCCTTGTCCTGTGTTAATGACAGAAATGGAGTTGGAAATCCAGAAGGAATAATTAAATTAAATTATTTTTATTATTATTATTTATTTATATTATTATTTATATTATTATTATTTATTTATTATTTATTAAAAAAAATTAAAAACCCCACTATGGTATATTATAAAACAGAATGCATGTAGCAGTCGAATGAACTAAAGCCATATGTGTCATGTCAAAATGTAAACATATTAGACCATAATATTAAATCAGAAAAATCAAATTTTATAATAATAAATGGAGTAGAAACTATATATATATAAAATTCCTGACAGACTATATCATCTTTGTTCATACATAAATAATTCACAAATATATTAAAGTCTGTATGGAAATAACCACCAATTTCAGTAAAGTAGATATGTCTGAAAAAGAAAGGGTGGAAATGGGATCATGTACTTGGTAAACAGTAGGCTTTAAACTTATCTGAAAAAAATTATTATGAAAAGCAGACGGAAATATGGAAGAAACATGATTTGGAAAAGATACATGGTGAATAAAATGGCATTCACTATAGTTTTTCCTATGAATTTCCACATATTTGCAATGTATCTTTTAAAAACTCAATTCAAATAAGACACTTTTTGACTCTGCCTGAATCTTTCACTATTTAGTGGCACTACATTAACTCTGTTCCTTAGGTCAAAACATAAGAGTCATCAGCTCCTCTTACTTGTGCATAATATGTATATAGTCCATTAGCAAATCTTGTCATCTCTACATAATAATGTTCATTTCTACAACCTTAGTTTAAGACTCCTTCCTCTCTCATCTGAATTTCTGTACAAAAACAACTTCTCTATTTCCACTATTTCCCCTACAGTTAGTTCTTCCTATTGTTCTCACAGTTAGATTTTTTAAATATAAATTACACATCTCTTCCTTATAGCAAAGCTTCCAGTGCCTTTTCATCACATTCCAAATATGATCAAAGTCTTTACACAGCATGTAAGGCTGACCAAGACACTTTATCTCTCCCCTCAGCTTGACCATACTTTAGGCATCCCTCTTCCTGACAATAGGCCCCTAACCTCCCTTTTTCTTAGAGCATTTATTTGTTTAAAAATGTGTTACTGTAAATTATTTCTCTGCCCCTTTGACATATAAATCTTCTCCCAGCCTCCTGACAATTTAACCACTTAGGAATACCTTTTCCAAGGAACTGAATATTCAATCATCAGGAAGAGCCAGTCTCTGTCTCTGTATGAAGGTAGAAGCCATACTTCCATAAGTGTCAATGAGAAAACACAGACAGCCTGATAACATTGACCAATGCCCCCCAACCACTTCCAGTACTAAGCTGTTAGCTCACCCTTGTACTTAAAAAATATCCCATTTTATGTTTCAGTGGAGTTGAGTTGGATGTCTCTCCACCACTGCAATAGTTTTGAATAAAGACTTCTTTGCTGTTTAAAACAATTATCTGGTGCAATTTCTCTTTGACAAGAGTACATGATCTGGTATCTCATGACCATTTTGACTTAATCTTTTACCATCACACATTAGCCATGTCTTCTCTAACTACTCCACTTTATTTCCACCACAGGGCCATAGTACTTCAAACTTGTTCCTTGTACTCGATTCATATTACTCCAGATTTTACTGGGATTTGCTTTCTTACCTCATTCTGATTTCTCTCATATGTCAGACTTTCAAAGGCTTTCTGTGACTACATTGTATAGATAACTGTTTTCTTTCTTACTCTTTTCCAATGCTTTGCTCTACTGTTCTTCATAGCCCTTATTACTCATCAGAGTTATATTTAGTTGTTAACTTCTCTATTAACTATCTCCAACATTGGTGTACCACTCCACATGGATCAATAACATTTTATTTGTTCACCGTTGCATACCCAGATTCTATCACTTACCAGATATTCAGTATTTTTAAATAAATTAATAAATGGATGAACTAATTAATTCCAGAAAGGAGGAAAGGCATGAGATAATCAGTGCCTGAGAGGTAGAAAAGATCTTATCATATCTCAAGAAAAGATGTGGCTTTGCCTTCCACCACCTCAAAGGGAGCTTATTTTGTTTGTTTCTTTTATTTTGTTTTCTTTTCCTACATCTTTAGTACTGTTGAATCTAGAAGTGGGGTAGGTAAATTCTATTTCTGTTTATAGATCATTCTTATTTCCTCTCTTCTCATCCACAAAATACTAGTTCTGAAACTTATGTTAATATATTACATCACCCACTACCCCTGAATGTAGTTATCAAATGAAAACAAGCAGGTAAGTAAGTCCCCTTAATCTATTGAAAATTATGTCCATTGGTTCACCAAGACTAGCATCTTAGTTAATTCTAAGTTTCAAATCACACATAGATGATCCTTCCTGTGTTTATGCTCTTCAAATACTTGAGCTCATCTCTTCCAGTAATCATATCCTCCACACCACTTAAGGCATAGCCTACACTTGGCATTATCATATCTAACAATGGATTCATCATCTTAATATATGCGTTATTCTGTGACTAGTGTCAAAACACAACCACATTGATTGGTCTCACTTTAAATTCAAGACCACAAGTCACAGATGGTGCTTCAATGCTGCTAGGCGTTCATACTCTAGGTACTCAATCCATTCAGTCTCCCATCTGTATATGCATGTATATATGTGCTGTTGGCTTGACAAAAGGTTCAACATACACTGTTAAATGGAGAAAGCATGCCACAAAACAAATCATAATTCATGGGGTGCCATTTTTATTTATAAGAAATAAAATTATTTTGTCTTTTGCTTTTCAGTTTTATTTTGTTTAAAATTCATACAATGATTGGATGATAATGTGTATATGCAAATATGTGTATTTAATAAGAAGTACCCAGATATCTCAAACTGCTGATAATAAAATAGAGAACTAAAGAAAGTTATGCAAATATTACTGCTTTTAGAAATTGAATGGCTTGAGAGAACTAAAAAATTCAGTAGAATATTACAAATTCTTTATTTATTAAAAAGATACACAAACTTTACATGGGGGTGTTTACTAAGTATCAACTGGTGCCTCTGAGATACCATGAAAACACTGCAGTTAATAACATCATACATTTCTGCTCTACCTTCTACAATGAAACGTGTTCCTGCTGACTAGGATTAGGAGTTTTTGATAGAGAGAGTTAACCAATAATGTTTCTTTGATCCACAAAATGCAAAAGGGAATATGTAAAAGCAGGATAAAAGAGACACCTTCAGAAAAAGGACTCTTACTCTCTCTTCATGACTTTAAGTTCCCCAAATTTCTTTGGATATCTCTAGATCTTTAAATCCTGGGTAAGTATCTAAATTTATGAATGTGTTCATGCCCAATAAATAGGAATACTTTTCTTCTAAAACATCCCTTCAAATTTTATCAAAAATATGTGCTGACTCTCTTGATTATGTTTTCTTTTTCTTCCCTGTCTCCTCCATAGATTTCCAACATTCTAAAAACACTTGTGATTTTATTTTGTTTTCTTGGCATGGAGAAATTGATACTGTAGCTTCACACACACACTAAAATATTGCAATCATAATATTATGTTTTAGAAATATTTACATTTTTTAAAAGTTATGGTTAGAAAACTCTGAAGTGGGGAGGGATTCTTGAAACTTCAGTTATTTACGGACAAAGCTCTATCTTTCAAATCTAAGATCATGGTCTGAGCAGTTTGTTTCTTAATATAAACAAGAGTGTGAGAAACATAGTTTTTGATAGGTTTGAAATTAAATTATTCTTTATCTATGATTCTATTTGTTTATTTCATTGTAGAATAATCTAAATCAAAAGTATTACATCTTATTTGTGAGCGGTCACCAATTTGAACCATGTGAATTTGAAATCTTCACACATCCTCTTTAGGATGTGTTCCATTTGGAAGTTGATCCTCACTCACCTCTCCTAATATTGTATCTCAGGTGGAAATTTTATTGCTAAAACAGAAAAAGTCTCAGGCAAACAGGGACCAACCCAGGTAAAAGAGGACAAATTGGTAACCCTAATTTTGATCTTGGAATTATACTTCTGAACACAGGGTTAGCCTATGAGCTGTGAAGGCCTCACAAAGACAGAATTTAAAGGAAAAAGAGAGAACAATAATGCAGGCAATTATATCCCAGGCTCGACTCTGACATGACACAGAGCCCAACAAAGGGCATTCTTTGATGGTCTTGTTATTGAGCCATTTTGTTCCCCACAAAGTCTAAAGTTTATCTCAGAAGTTTGGGAATGATTTTCCATATCCCTAATTGCCTGGTCTGCATTTTTCTCTGAGGATTTACACCAAAACTTTCTGAATCTCTTTATACTTTTAATCTACATGTCTATCAGTAATGCCAATAACACCAATAATGGCATGACAAAATAAACCAAGTCAAGAACCTAAGCTTTGGAGACACACAGACCTGGGACAACCCTTTTACAGTTTATGATTCTAGACAAGAGATTTCATCTACCTGAACTTTAGTTCTCTCATATTGTAATATGTTCTTCTAAAAGAAAGCAGAAAGGCACATAAAGTTCCTAAAACATAAAGGGTTCTTAGTAAATGGCAACTTTTATATAAAGTTGAGTTTTATTGTATAAATTAAGATTTAAATTGCACAAAATTATATATCTATAGCATCAAGATGTGCACATATCAAATTTAATGAGGAAATCAGGGTTTACCATTTCAATATAAGAATTTAATAATGAAGACTTAGTCCTCAAAAGTATACAACTGTAGGAGAGCAGCAGACTTGCCATCCATAAGCCTTATGAAGTACTTATCCTTGAAAAGGTTTGTGTGATTACATGGGTGAAACATTCCCAGGGTCATGAAGTCACTTTAAGAAATTATGACTCACCCGTGCAAAAGTGATTCCAGATGATAGATGACACTGGAAGAATTATTTCCCCAACTTTAATGTATATCACTCTTACCATCTTTTGCTTGTTTTATAAATTTTCTTCTCTGTAATTTATCTAATTTGACCCACTGATTGATCTGCTTCCCTGACTTTCAACCTTTCTATTTTAATTAAATCATTTTCCCTCTTGGCCCAGGATTACTTTGACAATATGATAATGAATTCCCTTAGTGATAGCTAAGTGCCCCCATTTTTGCCTTATCTCTCTCTCTCTCTCATACACACACACACACACACACACACACACACACACACACCTTTTAGTGTCTTCACTGATAACACTGGCAAAGATTGGCCTGGTTCCCAAGCTATTCAGGGACAAAGTTACTCTGGTGATTGCTTCATTTCAGCTTTCTTTATACCTTTGTATATATGTATATTTTATTGTTATATTCCCACCTCACTATTTCCTGGCAATCTACTTCAATAAGAATGTATATCACTTTTAAACTGCTATTAAAGAAAGTATTTACAATATTAAGTCACTGCATTATTAGTTACTTCTTTACCCCATAAGTGTTAATAGTGCTGAGGATTCTAAATTGTACAGGCTACAATTAATTTGAAAGACAATTTATAGCCGTGATCTTTCATGATCAAAAACACTAAAATTTTGTGTAATATCTTTATACCATATAAGATGAATTATTTTATGATAAATTTTATCACAGAAAAAGAAACCTGTCATGCTCATTTTGTTGAAACAGTTTCTAAGATTGTCTTGAAGCAACTCATTCATTTCCCAGCATGATTTTCTTAGTCATTGAAAAGAATGTGTTGGCAGAAGATGTGCAATTGTCTGCAACTCAACTGACTCTTCAATTTCAATTTTGAAAATAATTCACTTTTGGTGCTGAGCTATTTTGTGTGACAGAGTCCCTGATTGCTCACTTAACAGACACTCTTAGCCAATTTAGCACTGAGCACTTTTCAATAATTCATAATTCCTTAAATGCTCAAATCCCTTGCCTACATTTAGAAGGGTAATTTGTGACAGTGACTATGTTAAAATCACATGTTTCTTTATCATAGCACAACAATTTTCAAGCCATCAACTTTCCTTGTCTCTTATTATTATCTATTAAAAATTAGGATTTTTAATAATTTGGAATAATCATTACACAAATAATATTTGCTTATTTCAACTTATTGTTATGATATTTGTTAAAGTATCTTTCTTTTCCTAAGAAATGTGACCAATGTATAACAATTACCATTATTTAAATAGAGTCATGTCTACATAGGCAACAGTTTAGGAATGAATGAATGAGAAAGGAAATGAATAATTTATGGCATCAAAATTCAGTTATTTAGAATACATCTTTGAAACTCTTAGGGGAAAATGGTGAGAAGTGAGGCTGCTGCCTACCCATTCTCCCCTGTTCAGGGGGTCTCCCTAAGAACATAATAGATCCAATACAAAATTTTGACCTTTTGATTTTACAATGCAAGTCCATGGACCATCTGACCCTGGGAACCCTCCAGAATAATTCAAAGGTGTCTCACAAGCTATACATAAGACAATCTCAAAGTATGTCAAAGAAGTTTTCATTCTTCTCTCTTCTAGTTTTCTGTGTAAATTTTTGTGAAATTCTGTCCAAACTTTGTAGTTGTTTTAGTGCTACCTTATATGCATGTAACATTGATAATGTCCTGTCAATATTAGAATTATGTTCTCTCTCATCTCTCTATTAGTATGGAGGGATCATTTGTTACCAGGACTCTTTTATTTCCCTAAGAGAGAAACATTGCTTCAAGGAGCTAATAATATGTGACTACAAACATTTAAACTTGATGTAACACAATCTACCATTCTTGGAAATAACAATGTAAATAATAGATAGTAATAAAATATTGGCAATGCATATAACAAGTGCATAACTATAAGTTTAATTAAAAGTTTGGAAAATTAGAAAAAAGACAAAAGAAGGACAGTAGAAAAATAGGGGAAAAACATATAAATAGGCTGTCACCAAAGTGGAGAGGAAAACAGTCACTAAAGCTAGAGAAATGAAAACTGAATTAAAAGTTCCACTTCCCATCTTCTGATTCACAAAAAAACTATAATAAAAGGAGCGATAAACTCATTGCTTCTGGAGATTCCAGGGGAAAAAATCATGACATTTTCATTCAATGCTAATAAAATGTGCATTATGTATATTTTTAAAATTCTTGGATTGCCTTATGACCATAATTATTAAAATAGTTTCCACTTTTGCAAATTTATTCCATAGAAATAAGAAGTAATAATATAGACAGCAGTATTGTCTGAGAGGAGGGAAAAACTCTGTAAGGAATCTCAATGTTACTCATCAATAGAGGAGACACTCAATAAATTCTGCTATAGTCAATTATGGATTATTATGTAATCATTAAAAGTTATTAGTTAACTTGAAGGAATTTGTAGAATCACATTTAAGCCCAAGAAACTATGTGTTATATTATTTCATATTATAAAAATAAATTATAACAAAACTGTCATGGAGAATGTTGTTTTACCTCTGGATATGTGGAGTGCGTGGGATGTAGGAGGTCAAGCAAGAGTAGAGATGGAAAAAGGGTGGGATCATTAATAAATAAAGTGGTGCTTGAAATAAAAACATCATGCATATTATGATCTCATTCATGCAAAGTTATCCATTTGGCTGTGTATTTATGAGTATACATAGACATTAAAGAATGATTAACCAAAAAATGACATCTATACTTATCTCTGAGTGTTGGAATTTCCATTGAATTTTTACTGTCTTCCTTTTTTTCTGCATTGTCTTGAATTTTACAATGATTAACTTATATCATTCACACAATCAGGAAAAATTAGCTATTTTATCAATAATTTTACAAAAATAGTATTTCAAAGGCAAAACTTTTTAAAAAATAATTCGCTCGTGTCTCATGCATTCAGTGACTGAATGTGGAAGCATAATTATATAGAATTGGAAACTATCTGCCAAAACCTGAGGGCCAGATTCATGACTGTCTTTTATTGTTGGTGGTGGTGGTGAGGAAGAAAAGGTGAGTGCTCTCTAGAATAAAGGACAAGTTATTTCCATTTAACTTCTTTTCCCTTAAGGAACTACTTAAATTGATATTTGATGTTCTGAGCAATATGTATACCTGTGTAGCTCTTTGTAATTGTTGTAGGTTTATGTACATTTTTCTTTGTACATTAATTAAGATAAAAAACAACTGAAGAATTTGGTCAAATTCCAAGGAGATGATTTACTTCATTCACATTCAGAAGTTAGCTCTGTCCATGGCTGGCATATAAATTCCTGAGAATAGTAAACAGATTTTTTGCAGCACTCAGGAAAATGCTTTTTTTCAAGACCACAAAGAGCAGTCTGAAGAGCCAGTCTATTTTTCCAGAAGGATCCTATAGACCAAAGAAGTGATTAGTTGGAAAACGAATGAGTAAGCAAAAAATGTCAAGGCAGCAATTTCTACCCCTCTAATTAAGTCCTTCATCATTTTTCTTTTCTTACTGGTCAGAAGTCATTTTCACTTAAGGGAAGAATGGTTGTATCTCTTCCTGTTTTTGGTGCATGATATTGGGCCAGGTGTTTAGTAGACGTTAAATACACATATATCATATGGAATTATTCAGATGAATCAATTCTTTCTTTCTGCGAGTTCTGTTGTTTTAAAGTATACATTGGTGTCTGTTTGCAATTATTTTGTAAAATTTCATCATTTTGCCATCATTGGGTTTGGATCATGTAGGTATAATATACAGCAAACTTGTGTGACAGGAAATGAATATGGAAATTTGAATGAAACACATAGGCATGTCACTGTCCTCTTTTCCATCATCAAATAAGATATACTTGGTATATTGTGGACCACTAACACAGAATCATTTTAATACCTCTGGGAAATTTAAACAAATGAAACTTTTGATATTAAAGGGTGGCAGAATATACCACCCCCAAATATGCCACTCTGGCATGTTGACTATTTTGAGTTAAAGTTACTTAAAAAACAGCAAATAGAAGAAAAACACTGATCTTCCTTCTTTTAAAAAAAGCAAGAGATGAAATTCCCATGTGAAAGTTGCCCTTCCTGTACCATAAGGAAAGTAACATTTTTATCATTAAGGATAAGAAATTTAAACTGAGAGAATTCTGTACAAATAGGCCTTGGTAAAATAATTTGTATCTTCCTTTAGCTGCCTCATAATTTAGTTATTTTTCCACAATTGTCAGTCTTTGCAGGTTTCACCATTTCTTGGAGTCTTCGTTTCCTTTTGAGGGCTCTGGTGTCATGAAAAATTTACTTAAGTGTGTATGCTTCCCTTGTTAATCTGTTTATTGTCAGTTTAATTCTCAGACCCAGTTGAAAAACCCAGAGTGTAGAGGTAAAATTTTGCCTCCCTTACGATTTCAAATGGAAATTTTAATAACTGGTATTTAAATCCAGCTACTTAGTTCTCAAAAATTTCTTATGAAATAGGTGTGCCATTCTTCTACTTTTGAAAATAAGTGGGTATATAATAATTCAACACTAGCATTTGTGTTATCTAAATAATTTTGTGCAGAAGGAGCTACTTCAATTCCCAATGTCAATTAATTCTCTTTTCCAAGGCTTTAATGAAGATATTAAATAACACCTGACTTCATAGCAACCCTAGCAGCACTGATTCTGCCTCATATTCTTTGACATTTTATCACGGTGATTAATTTATCTATTGCCCTCTAGTATTTTTCAATAGCATGGCAAGTTATTTTCCTCCCTTCAAGAATATATTCCATACTAAGCCCTTTCAAATTAATTTATGGAATTAAAATTCCATAGAACATATTTACTAAAGCTCATATAAATGAAGTGTTCTAGAATGTCTTCTACTAATTTGTATTTCTACTAGGAAAAACTGTGTTAGAATGATTTCTACATAAAACAGACATGTGGCATAGCTCTCACAATCATACATTTAGGCTCTATTTTACTATATTTCAGATATATTAAAAGTTAACTTCTAAATGTCATATCCTCAGAATTTTATGAAAATCTACCTTACATTTACTTCATCACCTGTGATAACCATAATACATGTAATTTTTTCAAATAGTTTTGGAAATTTTTAAGTTAAAATGGAAAAGAGTGGATCATCCAGAAAGAAGGTCATATTTAATGAATATGTCATTGCAATTAGAGTGCATTGTTTGATTTGTTTTGGATTTGTTTGCCCTAATAACCACAGAAAGATGTAACCCTTAGCCACCCAGAAGTGCCCAAGGTTAAGGGTGATGGTCATTTGTTGGAAGCCTCTATCTATATAGTTTCCAGGACTTGAAAGAAGACTCAACCTGCCTCATTAAACTGTCAACTCCTTGTATTTAAAAAAAAATCTGAAGGCCAATGTTAGGTAATATGTATAAAATATATATTATATGAAAGGGAATGGTCTAAGAGGGATTTAAGCACCCTCTGCTTAATTTATTATTCCTCTCATTAATGCATAAGGTAACTACTAGAGGTTAATACTCGACTCAATAAGCCGATAATAAGTCCTTAGGGTGATGAAAGCAGGTTTGTTTTCAGAAGCAAGATATCCTGGATAGGAAAGTCAAAGACACTGGCAATTTTGAAAAAAAAGTGGACTTGAGTTAGAGAATAGTTCAGGATGTCCTAGGCATCCAGATGACAGTCAAACTGCAATCAAGAAATAACACAGACCTGGAGGTGGAGGGTAAGTGGTTACTCTGTAGTTCTCCCTAAGGTTAATCAAATCTTGTTCTATAAAAAATAAAGGAAAGAGAGGCCAAATAGAACATCAGGAGAGGCAAGTGCGATGGCTGTAAAAATACAGATTTTAATATCAGGGGACCTCAGTTTGATCCCCAAATTTACCATTTATATTAGTCATGACACTTAGCCATTCTGAGCTTCACTTCCTCAAAGGAAAAATAGAGTAAAGTATAATTTACAAGATGAGAATGAAGATTAAGTTGGACAGTGCACACAGAAGGTCCCTGGATTAAATGCTAGTTTGTTATAACAAGTACAAATGTTCATTATAATTATATTTTCCTGAATAAGTTAACAAATGAAGCTCTAATTACTTTTCTAAAGATTTGGAATTAGCCTCCTCTTGAATGACCTTAGGTAGATATATGGATGAAGAGATGGATGTACATATTTATTTTTTTCTCTATTCAAATATAACCTATATGACAGCTTAAAGACCACCTTTGAGATTTACATGCAATTTTCTTTAACCTCCTTTTTATATCTAGGGAGAAGTCCAAATCCTTTCCTTAGATTTCTGCAAATACGCAGAAGCTTACATTCTCTGGTTTACATTTTCCTCTTCTTGTTGACCTCCCATTCACACTTGAGTTTTACTTCTAAAGCCTGAGCATAAATTTGGACCATAATCCCTCAAAACTTCCCAACTTAACAAGGTATGAGTATGTGGAGTATACTCCATTGCTATTAGGCTGTAATTAAACACTACTTTTAAAGTTTAATATTAGATGTACTTGTTCTTCAAAATCTTTTAATCACTCCCAGGGTGGTAATTTCTCTTTGATAAAATTTGTTCTCTAGTAAACTTCAACCCATCCCTGCTCAAACATGTTGCTTGATTCCCTTCTCTCTCCCTTGAAGCTCTCTCTAACTCAGTATTCACGTTAATTATGAGTTGTTTCTATGTTTTACTGCTTCATTCCAAACCATGCCTTAGGATCTCATGTTTTCCATTGCAAATGTCCTGTCAGCATTTTTTGAAAAAAAAAAATTGCATCAGGAAATAAGTTATATGAGTCCCTGGAGGCTGATGGCACCTTAGTTATGAATATAAATAGCCTTTATTTAACTTTGTTATCCAAGTATTTATGAAGCATGTGATCTATTTGCAATACTGATAATATGCATTTTACCCCTTGTTGTTTACTCTTCACAGGTTTGTTAATTTTTGAGAAGTAAAATATTAATCATGTTATTTTTCTCTACATCCTGTTTATTTGCTTTGAGTATTCACACTATTCAAAGTCACCTCCAAGGATAAAGATGTGTGTCTTTTCTATAGTAAGTTAAAAGAATGGGTCTTATTCATTGTATAAAACCCCTAAATAGGTCCTCTAAGGATGTGAAAAGTAAGTTCAGCATTTTCATGTAACAGTAAATTAGAGCAACCTTCTACAAATAGGCATTTGCTTTCTTTTTGTTAGTTTGCTTTTTGCTCTAAGTTAATTTTATAATCTTATGATCATCATCCAATCATAAAGAACTTTTCTTTTTCATGAAATTCTTTCACCAGTATAATTAGTGTCTTGTGTCTTGCTTTTCTTATGCTAAAAATGTTTACAATTGTTTTGTTATGTTCTTCAACACTTTCTCTGTATCCATATTTATAAGGTTGATATACACAATTATTTTGCTTTTTAGCATATTAATAACATATCTTGATCTATTATCTCTATCTCTATATATTTGTTATAAAGTGAGCATAAACATTAAATTCCTATTGTAACCCTTAATAATATGTTGGTGTATTTATGCATATATATTTATATGATACTAATGCTATGTGAGCTTGAAAGTATACTTCATGAATATTCACTTGAATTCACTCCCTGCTTTGCACATTAGTGTAATTAGTAAAAAGAGGCTTATTTCAAATCCTACCTCAGTCACTCACTAGCAGTATAACTTTTGACAATTTACATAATCTGCCAAAGCCCAAAAATCATCATATCTTCACTGAGGATTTGAGGTTATGTTGCTGCTTGTGCTTATGACAAGTTAGTTCCCTTTGTATTCTTTCTTATCCACCTTTTCCCCTTTCCTCTCTTATTTGACTCTTCCTTTCCTTCTTTACCAATTCTTCAACTTCTGAGAATTTTCTGAAGTTCCACTCCATCTATGAAGTCTACCTTGATCACCCAAAATATTTACTTTCTGAAAAGTGCCTTCTGGAACTTGTACTCTGCTCAATTATTGATTTTAACTTGGATTTAGTTTCTTCGTTGCTCCATATGTGTGAATTCTTTCCTCACATCAAGTTTTTATGCTCACTAAAGTCAGAAAAATGTTTGAGATGGGCTTATCATAGATTTCTTTATATAATTCTCCTATTATGTCAAGGTAAATGTGTTGCATATTGAAAATATTCAGTAATTTTTTATCATTTTTGTTTGTATTTACTTTGAAAATATGCCATGATGCCATCAGACTATGCTGCACAATAAATATCATTAAGAGTGCTCACTATTACGTCAGTTTCATTCTCACATGTATTTGGGCCTTTTCCTATATCTGAGACGGCTTTGCAAACACATATTGCTTTTTTCATCAGACTGACTTGGGAAAATTAAATTATGCCATAGAGACTATATTCTCCCAAATTAAAATATCACCTTAATGTACTGGTTAAATAATAGTCATAAGTTTTAGTGAATGTTGAAATATTATATAATCCGTTGAAATTATGAGAGTCCGATCCACAACCTAACTGGAAAATACCCAATAAACCTTTCTTGGGCTATGTCTCCATAAATAAAATAGAGATGAGCGTTAACATAATTTATTCAAAAGTTCTCTTACACAAAAGTATGACAGAATTACTATTTCCAAAAATGAACTTGTCAAACATGAACTATTAACTTTGAACACTTAAATGGAACAATTTCCTTGTGCAAATAATAGAATGGTAAATTCCGACCATTAATAGTATAAGTTATCTTGCTTAACTAATGTTTCTTCCCCACCTATTCAATAATAATAATAATAAAATTAAATTAATATTATTTTAAACTGACACCAAAAGAAATTTGCTAAAGCGCAACTTGGATAATGTTCAAAATTTCTGGGGAATGACTTGCTTTCCAAATACACAGTCACCAGCTAACCTTTAGAGTTAGTTTTTTTCCAAATTTATTTGTGACTTACCTTTATAAACTTAACTCATCTTAATTCAAACCAAATAGTCCAGTCCTGCTCTGAATACTTATAACATTCTGTGACCTTTTTTGTCCTATTTAAACCATATAGTGCCCTGCATTTTTTAGGTCTGAATGAGTGATCTCCTTTATTAAACAATGGTTCCTCAGAGCTTATATTGTTCAAGGCAATGGCCAAGAGGGACCTTACAAAAAGAAGTCCAGTTGAGGTTCAGGCTTTAGCCTAACGAGTGTTCCATCTACAGATATCAGGTGTTTCTAGGCTCATCAGGAGCTATTTGCGTTTACTGATCTGTAATAGGATTTTTGTTGTTTTGTGATTTTTGCTTGAGAGGTGGAACAACTACAGTGATGTATTTGTATATTTGAAGGAGGGAATAGAATTGTCTTCAGAAAGGAAGAAGATGGCAAGCATCTTATGAGATCAGACAACAGTTGTTCATGAGCACAAGATTTGTGTAAATCCCCAGAAGCAATTGCTGACTATTTGCTGGGAGATGAGCTTCCGTATTCTGAGGCAGAGACAAAATCCAGAGATAACACTATGGATGCTGCCTTTGTACCCATAAGAAGTGTTCAGTGGAAACCTGGATTTTAATTATTTTAAACTGACTATTTTCCCAAGTAGTAGCTCTGCTATAATCAAATGTTCTCCCCTACTATCTCATAAAAGGCATACATTTCTATATTTTTATTAGTCTTTTACCTTTCTTTGGAACCTCACCTCTGCACCTTCCTACAATCAAATTTCACTCTTCCTTCAAGGTTCACCTTCAGTATGAAGTTTACAAAAAGCTTTCCTTTACAGTTTTTGCCTGCTTATGTTCATCAACTCTTATTCATTACCATTTCACAATATTCAGTTTAATTGCACTGGTCTTTGAATTGTTCATTTCGAATAGGTTGCCAGTTTCTCTCTAATCAGATCTTCAGCTAATTTAGAGAATGACTTTGTCTGTTACAGTGTTCATATGGTAAATCAGGACTCAATGCTTTAGATAGAGTGCAAGCCCTATAATTAGACTGTCCCAGTTTAAACCTGGATCCATCAATTGACAGTTAGATATGTGAGACTGTACAAGGTGTTCATCTCTCTATACCTCACCAGCACAGTGAAGATAATGTTACCTCTTTCATATCCTTTTGTAAATATTTCACAAGTTATTCCAGATAAATATTTAAATGGTGCTTGGCATGCAGTAGGAGAGGTCTAAATGTCAGCTATTCTTATTACTGCTCTTGCCTATATTGTTTTACCTATAAATAAGGTAAGCATTGCCATTGCACACAGAGGAAAATTATATGCTGTACAAGAACCTATATAATTGAAGGAACAAACTTAAGAATCAAGAATCCTAGAAGGGAGTTTATATTCCAGGAATGTGTGCCTTAATTTTTGTGGTACCTAACAGTACAAGGAAGTTTGTATTGTCAAAGCAGAGACCAGAGAGAATGAGTTGAGATATCAGCTCTGTTAATGACTTTTGTCCAGATAAGTAACCTAGGCCAATTTCAAATATATACAGAAGTAAATGGAATACTATAATAACTCCTATCTATACCAAATTGAACATCAGAAGTAAATGGAATACTATAATAACTCCTATCCTATCCTATACCAAATTGAACCTCATGTTTAATTTTGCAATTATAGTCTATCAGATAACACCCACCACCATGAACAAAGGAAGAAAGCATTAGCTAGCAGTACATTAAAAATGGGAAGACTCGGGCTTCCCTGGTGGCGCAGCGGTTGAGAGTCCGCCTGCCGATGCAGGGAACACGAGTTCGTTCCCCAGTCCAGGAAGATCCCACATGCCACGGAGCGGCTAGGCCCGTGACCCATGGCCGCTGAGCCTGTGCGTCCAGATCCTGTGCTCTGCAACGGGAGAGGCCACAACAGTGAGAGGCCCGCTTACTGCAAAAAAAAAAAAAAAAAAAAAAAGAGGACTCAATTATAAAAGAAATAAACAACCTGTGTAAAACTTTGGCCAAAGATCTTCCAGATGCATTTCCAAAGAAGATAAACAAATGGAAAATAAGTGTATGAAAATATATTCTACATCATATATCATCAGGGAAATGCAAATTAAAAGAACAGTGAGATGCCACTACCTACCTATTAGAATGGTTAAAATTCAAAACACTGACGATACCAAATGCTGGTGAGGATGTAGAGCAATAGGAACTTTCATTCACTGCTGCTAGTAATGCAAAATGAGATAACCACTTAGGAAAACAGTTTGGTAGTTTCTCACAAAAATAAACACACTCTTACCACATAATATAACAAGTGTGCTCCTTGATATTTACCCAAAGGGGTTGAAAAATTATATCCACACAATAACCTGTACATATATGTTTATACAAGCTTTATTCAAAACTGCCAAAACTTGGGAGAAACTAAGATGTCTTTCAGTAGGTGAATGACTAAACAAAGTTTGCTACATCCAAATAAAGGAATTTTATTCAATGGTAAAAAGAAATGATCTATCAATAAATGAAAGAAGCCAATCTTAAAAGGCTACACACTGTATAATTCCAAGTATATGACATTCTGGAAAAGGCAAAACTATGGAGAAAGTAAAAAGATCAGTGATTGCCAGGGTTTGGTGGGAGTCAGTGATGAATAAACAGAGCACAGAGGAGTTTTATGGGAGTGAAAATACAGTATATGATACCATAATGATGGTTACATGTCATTAAACACTTGTCCAAACCTATAGAGTGTACACGCTAAGAGTAAACTTTATTGTAAACTATGAGTTTTTGGTGATTATAAAGTATCACTGTAAGTTAATTAATTGTAATCAATATACCACTCTGGGGGGGATGTTGATAACCAGGGAGGCTATGCAAGTGAGGTGGCAGGGGATATGTGGAATATTTCTGTGTCTTCCTCTTATTTTTTTTTCTATGAACCTAAAACTGCTCTAAAAAATAAAGTCTTAATTTTAAAATATCACAGGGCTATATGAATTAAGAATATAAAGTATTATTCTTTTTATGGAGAAAGTTTCTTAAAATAGAATCCCCCAAATATCTTATAGTTCCATTAGGCAGAGTGATCTAGCCATCACTTACTTCTTGGAGAAAGGGAGGAGAAGATAAAGAAACAAGTTTAGTTACAAGGTTTATTAAAAGAAATAGGAGTAATTAAACAGAAAATCATCTATCATTTTCTGGTTTCAAACTGCATTCTTTCCAATCTTCTATACCTCTTGCATCTTGAGATACTACATTAAGCAATGAGAATAATTGAAAAAAATTGTAGTTTTGAAACTCCCAATAATTTGACTGGATCAAGGAAGAAAAATGAGCTTGGAAAAGGTAAAATATTTTTTTAATAGTAATCATGAAACTTACAGATGTCCTATGGTATCAAAAATGTTTAATTTGCTAGCATTCCCCATTCCTTGATCATTTTCATTCAAGAATCATCTATAGATCTTTAAATACAGCCACAGACCACAAGTGGATCCTGAGCACTTAGAATGTGCCAAGTGTGATTGAGGAACAGCTGATTTTTAATATTCTTAATCTTAATTAATTTAAATGTAAAATATGATGCTAAATTTAATTGTTGGAAAACAATTAAACATGTGTGGAATGACTCATGTATGTGAATCTATATTTGCAATTGTAAATTGCATGGAATCCAATATGGATCAAGGATTTCCAATAAAAATTTAATGGCTAGATTAAGATGTGCTATTAGTGAAATATCTCATTAATAATTGTCATTTGAAAAAATAATAATAATAATTGTCATTTGATATATGCTGCAATGATAATAATTTGAATATATTGTATTAAATAAAATGTTATAACAATTTCACCTGTTTCTTTTTGGCTTTTAAATGTGCCTATTAGAAAATTTCAAATTATCTATGTGGCCCACATAATATTACTATTATACAGAGCTGCCCTGAACACAGTGCAATATAGTTGCAAATAAGGTGTGTCAGTTTCTCCCTTTTATGCTTGCCACTGTTTTTCTCTTAGAGATGAAATTATCCTTGACTTTCCAGTGCAAATTATTTTCCTATTAACGACTATGTCACATACAATGATTGGCTGAACTACAGAATTTACTTAAAACAATCAAAAGCAGACTCTTCGGGTATAATTTTAGTCATTTTAGAATCTGAGTGTTTTAAGGATAGGCTTTAATTATTGTTCAGATTCAATCTGAGGAAAAACAGTGATGCTAACCATCAGGTCCTCATCTCTTCCTCCTATATTAGTTTCCTCCCTCAGAATGGAAGTTCAACTACCTTTTTTTTTGAGGTATTTAGTATCTGAAGGATCATTCCTCAGCATCCTTTAAGGCATGCCTACTTTAAAGCATTCCTTTTCAGCAACAGCTTAAAGATCACAGTGTTTAGTGAGTAAATTTCAAGTGTTTTTCTAACCCCATTTATTTTAGGCTTATTCATATGTTCATTACTTTAACAGCTGTAGAACCTATCCTGAACCTAATTCTTTACTTCTCAAGTGAAATTTTAAGTGGAAACCCAATATGTAAAACAATGAGATAGAAGTGGAACCCTGAAGAGAATATACAGAAGCACTGAAAAATTAAACAATCCTCACTCGCTCAGCATACTTTTCAACTGCTGTGAGGGCCTCTGGGACACCTTGTTGGAAATTAGAAGAACATATTATTAAAAACTTCTATAGCTCTATATTGCACGTCTTGAAGAGTGAGAATTTTGGATTAAAAATAAGTTTTGATCACAGACTAGCTATGCATATTTAGGCTGCCACTTACACTGTGAAAGGCTTTCATCACACATAAAACAGAAGCTGATCAAAATTATCTCACAAGGTTTTTGTGAGGAGTAAATAAAATAATGTTCATAATTTTTCTGGGATATGTAAACAACACTTCTTACTTTATATTATATACCTTGAACTAACCTGTTCTTTTTATAATTGCCAATAATTGGCAATTATAATTACCAATCTTACACATTATTCCAATCTTACACATTGCCAATCTTACACGTCATCCACTATAGTGCCACTAAAGTAATCTATATAAAATGCAAATTTATCCATGTCTATACCTGCCTATCATATACAGAGGAAAAAAAATAAAACATCAAACTTGGATAGCAAGTAAGACAGTTCCTGAGCTGTTCTTTAGCTCTGTGGCTTCCTGCTTTGCACTATAAGCCCTAATAACATGACCAAAGTGTTTCATGACTCAGCACTTTATCTCAGGCCATTTCCTTTGCCTACAACACCCAAATATGTGCAAGCATTGAAACATGATAATATAGAATAAACTCTATCTTAGTCAGAAATAATTCCTTTGTAAATAAACAAACAAAACAAAAACTCACTCAAGGTGATCTCAGATAAGGGTGATTTATATTCAGGATGGAGTAGTATTTCATAAACCCTATAGTTGAACTGAAATTTATTAAAACTTATTTCTTGAGGTCAGATCAAGATGGTGGAGTAGGAGGGGGCAGAACTCACCTGCCCCTAAGAACACATAAAAAATACACCTATATGTGTCACAAATCTCACTGAAAACTGACTAAAGACTGGCAGGAAGAGTCTTGTACAACTAAGGCTTTGAGAAAGAGCTACATGGAATTGGTATGAAGGGAAGAGAAGTGATCAGGTTGGGACCTGTGCCCCTGGGAGGGAATTCAGAGAAAATGGGAGAATACACAGGAGGAGACTCTTCCTGGGAAATGAGCTGTTCAAGCCACATATTAGGTGCCCCAACCCTGGGGTCCAATATGAGGAGAACCAACCTTGGCTGGCTAGAGAGCTGGTGGGGCTAACAGGAGGGCTGTGGGAAGCCTGGACTCAGCTCATTAGGAGCGAACACATCCTTGCTTGCTCCAGAAGCAGGGTGGAGAGGGTGCATTGGGAACACATGGGTGGTGGTTCAGTTTCCCATAACTGCCCTGGTGTATGCCACAGCCTGAGCTGAGCAAATGTTCCATCCCTGATTACTTCACAACTCAGCTCCACACTAAAGTGAGGGCTGCCACAACTGAGGAAAGAGCTTGGCTATGAGGTAACCCAGTCCCAAAGAAGCATCTGAACAGTTACTGAGGCAACCATTACTGGTGATTACACAGGCAGAACACCAGAAGCAGTCCCAATCACTGACAGTGGCCAGACCAGACCACCACAGACCATACCCCTACACACACTGAGAGCCAGCACAGGCTCCACCTTCCCTGAACTGAAACTCTACAGGGTGAGAGAAGCAGAGGCCAAGGGGAGAGCTTAGCTGTGAGGGACAAAGTATACTCAGACCTATAGTGACATCTGAGCAGAGCAGGGAAGACATTACTGGCTCTTACCCAGGCTGTGCATCAGAAGCGATCTGAGTCTGTGTTCCAGCCAGACCACCACAGCAAAAAGAAAATCCAAAAAAAAAAAAAAAACACTTTAAAAAACATTTTAAGGAATCTCTGGGATAACATGAGGCATACCAACATTTTCAACATTGGGTTCCAGAAAGAGAAGAAAGAGAGAGGTGGGTTTGGAAATGTATGTGATGAAATTATGGCTGAAAATTTCCCAAACCTAAAGAAGGAAACAGATATTCAGATACAGGAAACACAGAGGGTCCTGAACAAGATGAGCCCACACAGACCCAGACCAGGACATAACATAATTAAAATGGCAAATTTTAAAGAGAGAATTCTAAAGGCAGGAAGAGAAAAACAAATAGTCATATAAAAGGGAACCCCTGGGGCTTCCCTGGTGGCGCAGTGGTTGAGAGTCTGCCTGCAGATGCAGGGGACATGGGTTCGTGTCCCACATGCCATGGAGCGGCTTGGCCTGTGAGCCATGGCCGCTGAGCCTGCACATCCAGAGCCTGTGTTCCACACAGTGAGAGGCCCACTTATGGAAAAAAATAAAATAAAATAAGGGAACCCCTGTTAAAGCTATCAGCTGATTTTTCTGCAGAAACTTTGCAGGCCAGAAGGCAGTGGCATGATATATTCAAAGTGCTGAAAGGGATAAACATTCAGCTTAAAATACTCTACCCAACAAGGTTATTATTCAGAATTGAGGGAGAGGTAAAGAATTTCTTGGACAAGAAAAACTAAAAGGTTTTAGTAATACTAAAGCTACCCTAAAGGAAATGTTCAAGTCATCCCTAAGTGGAAGAGGCTATAACAAGAAGTAAGTAAGTATCTATAGGAAAGAACAAATTCCAATAGTAAAGGCAAATGTATAGTAAAGGCGGAGGACCAACCTCTTAAATAAACTAGTACAAAGATTAAAAGACAAAAAAATGTAAAATCAAATATAAGTACAGTAAGCAGTAAAGAGATAAATATGAAGATGTAAAATATAACATTGAAAACACAAAATGTGCAAGTGGGGAGTAAAATATATAGATCTTTTAGAATGTGTTTGAACTTAAAAGACTTTAAAACAAGTAGATACAGCTATAGGTCAACACACATGAACACCATGGTAACCACAAGTCAAAAACCTATAATAGATACACAAAAGCTAGAGAGAAAGTAACACAAGCATATCACTAAAGAAAATTATGAAACCACAAAGGAAGAAACTAAAAGAAGTAGAAAAGATCAGAGAAGAATCATAAAAAAACAGGAAAGAAGCAATAAAATTGCAATAAATACATACCTATCAATAATTAAATGTCAATGGACTAAATGTTCCAATTAAAAGACATAGTGTGACAGACAATAAAAAATAAGACCATCTATATGCTGCTTACAAGATATTCACTTCAGAGCTAAAGAACATAAAGACTGAAAGTGAGAGGGTGGAAATCGATATTTCATGAAAATGGAAACAACAAGAAAACAGGGATAGCAATACTCATATGAGACAAAATATACTTTAAAACAATGTCTATAACAAAAGACAAATGAGGGCATTACATAATAATAAAGGTATGAATACAAGAAGAAGGTATTACACTGATTACCATATATGCATCCAATACAGGAGCACCTAAATATATAAAGCAAATATTAACAGAGATAAAGGGAGTAACTGACAATAATAATAGGGGACTTTAACGACCCACTTACATCTATGAACAGATCATCCAGACAGAAATTCAATAAGGCAACAGTGGTTTCAAATGACACAATAGACCAGTTGGTGTTAATAGATAACCTACAGGATACTCAATCCCAAAACAGTAGAATACACATTATTTTCAAGTGTACATAGAACATTCTACTGGATAGATCACATGGCACAAAACAAGTCTCAACAAATTTAAGAGGATAGAAATTATATTAAACATTTTTTCTGACCACAGTAGTATGAAACTAGAAATCAATTACAGGGAGGAAAATGGCAAAAGCACAAACACGTGGATACTAAACAATGTGCCACTAAAAATCCAATGTGAGAATCATGAAATCAAAGTTGAAATCAGCCTCAAGAGAAATGAAAATGAAAACACAACTTTCCAAAATCTACCAGATGCAGCAAAAACAGTTCTAAGAGGGAAGTTCATAGTGATACAGGCCTGCCTCACAAAAACAACAACAACAACAAAAACAACCCTCAGATAAACAACCTAACCTTCCACCTACAAGAATTAGAAAAAGAAGAACAAACTAAGCCCAAAGTCAGCAGAAGGAAGGCAATAATAGAGATCAGAGAGGAAATAAATAAAATAGAGATCAAAAAAAAATAGAAAAAAATCAATGAAACACTCAGAGAACATACTAGTGGTTACCAGTGGGGAGAGGAACTGAGGGACTGGCAAGTTAGGGGTAAGGTATTAAGAGATACAAACTGCTATGTATGAAATAAATAAGCAACAAAGATAATTGTTCAGATCAGGGAAATATAGCCATTAATGAGTAATGACTTTAAATGGAATATAATGTATAAAAATACTGAATCACTATTGTATACCTGAAACTAATATACTTAATCACCTATAAGTCAATTAAAAAAAACAAAAGAAAATATACCATGAAAAAGCTTATTTCTCACTCCTTTTTTCCCCTTCCTGTAGACTGACTCTATTTTCTGCTCCTTTCTTTCTGATTTTAAAAGACCCATCATGATGTGGGCAGCTCCTGAGTCTATAATTACATAGATGTCCAACCAAGACATACTATTAACTTTCTAGGTCACTCTGGGTCACAATTCAAAGAATCCAAAAGGGATAATCTGCTTGGACTGGCTGGGCTAAGTCACCTATGCCTCATTTTTGCTGAATCTTAGAAAAATTCTCTATATATGGAACTTTAATTAAGGAAAACTTACTATCATGTCTACTATATTATGTCTTCCTTGTAAAAGAGAGAAGTTGCTTAAAGTACTTATTATGGGTATCATTCTCAACTTACCTTGAATTTGTTAATTAGTACCATTGAAATATACACAGTTCATAATCAGTGGTTCATACTTGTAAGCACTTTTATTTTGAAAGTCTCACATTTAATAAATAATATCAAAGTGAAAAAAAAATTATTACTATTTCCAGAAATGGGCAAGTAGCTAGTATATAGGCAGTAAATCCTCATAACAACATTGGCAAGTGATAAGACCACATTCTCAGGTACATAAGATTCAGAGAGATTAAATACTTTGTTCAGGTACTCACATTTAGTAAGAAGCACAGCTGGAAGTCAAATATCAATCTGACCATAATTTCTATGCTTTCTTTGAGTGATGGAATCATTCTCTTTGTCAACAAGGAGTGCAACCTTGGATCTGCCAGTACTATTGTTTCATAGTAAAACATCCATGAAGATTTAAGAAAAATAGAATAAAATGATAATAATAATAATAGTAGAATAGCAAATACTTATACAGTGCTTACCACTTGCCAGACCTTCTTTTACACATTTTACATATATTAACTCATTTAATTCCCATGGTAATTCAATAGGTCAGCTTCCATTACTGTCTCCTGAGGAGGAAAATAAGTCAGCTCAAAACAGATCACAAGAAGTGGAAAACCACATTAAATATCCACAAGTAACACACATGCCAAATGGCCTTATTTGTAAAATGTTAACAATATACTAGGAAATATAAAGTCGTGTCAATCAGCAGAAGTGGTGTGTGTGATTTTTACAAAAATGGAAGTAAAGAATAAGAGTACTTACAGAGACCTGTTAGCATTGCCTCTCCTAAAAGTATTTTCCCCCCAAAGGAGGATTCTCCTGGCACAAAGATATACTGGTCTGAGTGTAAAGATAACTTTACAGATGGAATTGTCACTCTAACTTAGCTTCTTGTCAGTAAATATTCAAATTATGTAATTAACCCCCTTGCTTAGATTCTGTGTTTATCTGGCAAGTTTTAATTACACTGTATTTTCCCACTCAGATTTCTCAGCACTAAGAGACTGTGATGTTAAGAGAGATTAAATGTATCCTCTCAAAAGTTCTGTTTATAAATACAGATTAACAAATTGTCATTAGCGTAGTATAATAGTAATGTCAGATGGTTAATGTAATTCTCACTCTTCATGTGTTGTCAAATTGGACTTTGATATTCCAATGACAGAGGTTGACCATGGTGATTTATGAGAGGCACTTCACAAAGAACCCTACTTAAAAGTGTGAGAAATTTCACTGGATTCCATACAGTACCATATTTAATTTACTAACTACTAGAACTGAGCTTGCTTATTCTTCCTTAGAAATAGCCCCTGCTTCCAATTTTCCATTGCCATTTTAGTGACTCAGACCCTCAATAATTAATACCATGGGCATTATAAGATGTCTTCTCTCCTGAAATCAGCCTTTATTTCATTCAGCTCACCACTTTGAAATTAGACTTCTTTTTGTGTGTGTGTGTGTGTGTGTTACGCGGGCCTCTCACTGCTGTGGCCTCTCCCATTGCAGAGCACAGGCTCCGGATGCGCAGGCTCAGTGGCCATGGCTCACGGGCCCAGCCGCTCCGCGGCATGTGGGATCTTCCTGGACCGGGGCACGAACCCGTGTCCCCTGCATCGGCAGGTGGACTCTCAACCACTGTGCCACCGGGGAAGCCCAGAAATTAGACTTCTTAAAATATTGATTGTCACCTGATCCTTTAACAACTCCTCATTTTCATTATAATAAAATTATGATACATAATCAGTATTCAATCACTACTCTTAACAAACTTCTAGTGCCCAGATAAAAGCTTGTATCTCAAAATCTGTATATATCTTTGTAAACTGGAATATTTTGATTATTTTCACAGCTCAAGAAACTGAGACAAACTGTATACTGAAGGAAGTAAACCTTTTGTGTTTCTACCACACAGGCAAAAGACTTCTACTTTTTGAATGATATTGAACTTTTAGCTTATTAATAATGTGTATTTCTCTCTTGGCACTTCTATCTGAAGACCCATTACCCATTTTATCTTAGGCTGTGAATTTTTATAGATTTATCAAATTGACTTATATATTAAATATATTACAAATTTCCCCTTATAAGTGACATTATTTAAACAGAACGGCATTCTCTTTTTTAAGATGTAAAATTTATACATACATAAATATATTCATATGTATATATAATTCTTTTAATTTTTTTTTTTTTGCAGTACGCGGGCCTCTCCCCGCTGTGGCCTATCCCATTGCAGAGTACAGGCTCTGGACACGCAGGATCAGCGGCCATGGCTCATGGGCCTAGCCGCTCTGCGACATGTGAGACCTTCCCGGACTGGGGCCCAAACCCACGTCCCCTGCATCGGCAGATGGACTCTCAACCACTGTGCCACCAGGCTAGCCCTCTTTTAATTTTAAGAGTATGAGATCTGGAACAAAATCTCAAAATCTCTGAGTTAAAATCCTGGCTTCTCCATTTATTAAATGAATGTCCTTAACCATCAATATTGATTGTGGAAAAACTAAATGAGTTAATATATGTTAAATCTAGTAAAATGGAAAGATTCAGTTGATACCACTGTTACCATGGAATAATGATTATAATAATGACAATTAAAGATACTGACAATTAAGTGGTCATGATGATCATCATGATCATGACAGTAGTGATAATGAAAATTGTAAAATTTAATATCTTTGTTTTACTATAATTTTAAAAAATTTTCTCAAGTCAATAGTTTTTTTTTTTTTTTCTGCAAAGTAACATTTCAGTTACTTGGGCAAATGAGTTTATGTCACTGAAAATGCCTAAAATAGTTTCTTCCATATAACAGATAATTATAATAATACTCATAAAAATATCTTGTAATAACCTATAATGGAAAAAAATCTGAAAAAGAATATACATATGTATATATTATATATATATGTATATATAATATATATATGTAAACTGAAGCACTTTGCTGCACACCTGAAACTAACAAAACAGTATAAATCAACTATACTTCAATTTTTAAAAAAAGCCAGTCATATGCTTAGTATGTACAAATCTCTGAATAAATGATAAAGTGTAAAAATAGTAATAACAAACATTTATTGAGATCTCATGCACTGGTCATTATTCTAAATGTTTTGTACATCATGGGCTACTTAATTATCAAAAACAACACAATGAAGTAAGTACAATCATTATCCCAATTTTAGATATCAAGAAATTAAAACCCCCAAATGGAGTCTTTCTTCGGGCTATTTGGTTCTCAATAAGGTAGGCCCATACCTTTTTCCCTTCTCTATTGAGAGGGCAATATGCATTAAGCTAAAACAGCCTCTTCAATAATGGTTCTGGGAAAACTGGACAGCTACATGTAAAAGAATGAAATTAGAACACTCCCTAACACCATACACAAAAATAAACTCAAAATGGATTAAAGACCTAAATGTAAGACTGGATACTATAAAACTCTTAGAGGAAAACATAGGAAAAAAACACTCCATGACATAAAGCACAGCAAGAATCTTTTTGACCCACCTCCTAGAGAAATGGAGATAAAAGCAAAAATAAGCAAATGGGACCTAATGAAGATTAAAAGCTTTTGCACAGCAAAGGAAACTATAAACAAGACAAAAAGACAACCCTCAGAATGGGAGAAAATATTTGCAAATGAAACAACTGACAAGGGATTAATCTGCAATATATACAAACAGCTCCTTCAGCTCAATATCAAAAAAACAAACAACCCAATCAAAAAATGGCCAGAAGATCTAAATAACCATTTCTCCAAAGAAGACATACAGATGGCCAAGAGGCACATGAAAAGCTGCTCAACATCAGTAATTATTAGCAAAATGCAAATCAAAACTACAATGAGGTAACACCTCACACCGCTCAGAATGGCCATCGTCAGAAAATATACAAACAACAAATGCTTGAGAGGGTGTGGGGAAAAAGGAACCCTCTTGCATTGTTGGTGGCAATGTAAATTGATACAGCCACTGTGGAGAACAGTATGGAGGTTCCTTCAAAGCTAAAAATAGAATTACCATATGACCCAGCAATCCCACTAGTAGGCATATACCCTCAGAAAACTATAATTCTGAAAGGCACATGCACCCCAGTGTTCACTGCAGCACTACTTACAATAGCCAGGTCATGGAAGCAACCTAAATGCCCATCAACAGATGAATAGGTAAAGAAGATGTGGTACATATATACAATGGAATATTACTCAGCCATATAAAGGAATGAAACTGGGTCATTTGCAGAGATGTGGATGGACCTAGAGTCTGTCATACAGAGTGAAGTAAGCCAGAAAGAGAAAAACAAATATTATATATTAACGCATATACGTGGAATCTAGAAAAATGGTACAGATGAATCTATTTTCAGGGCAGGAATAGAGATGTAGACGTAGAGAATAGACATGTGGACACAGCGGGGGGAAGGGGAGTGTGGGACAAACTGGGAGATAAGGATTGACATATATAGACTACCATGTGTAAAATAGATAGCTAGTGGGAACATGCCATAAAGCACAGGAAGCTCAGCTTGGTGCCCTGTGATGACTTAGTAGGGTGGGATGGGGGGGAGGTGGGAGAGAGGCCCAAGAGGGAGGGGATATATGTATACATATAGCTGATTCACGTCATTGTACAGCAGAAACTAACACAACATTGTAAAGCAATTATACTCCAGTAAAAAAATAAATAAAAATGTTACCCTCCAAAAGTGAGAAGGGGATTAAACTGATGCTTCAGAACTATGGAATTACCTGGATGTTTTACAAATGGCTGCTACATGAACAACCAAAAAGGTAATTACGAAAACTGAACATCACAACATGATTTTAAAGACACTTTGTATTTTGCTCACATTCCCTTCAACGTTGTTCCCAAAAGTGCTCATCCTCTAGCCCAACTGGAATCTCTGGGGAGAGGCAGAGACAGTTTGGTAAAAAGGACACACGGTGCGGGTGGGATAGGTGGTGAAAGGAGAAAGCAGCCTTCCAGTTAAAGATCAGTCTTCAGTTTAAAGGTAAGCTTTGGGCAGGCTGGCCTCAGGTGGAGGGAGGAGCAGTACCAGGGCAGGACTGGGGTGCTCTACATCTCATTCGGGTCAAGCATAGTCTGACCATTCATCCTTTGTGTACAGAGGTGTTCCTCTTTGGTGCGTTTCAGTTTATCTTCCAAATCATCAACTGTCTTCCAGCTTGGTGACTGATCTCTCAGCAAACTAGCACGGGTCTCTGCCTCCTTGAGTTTAGTAGTAAGAATCTTTACCTCTTCCTCATATTTGTCTTTTTGAGAAACCTCATTGTTCTGTATAAAGTATCTGCCAAACCAGAAAGGTGATTCCAGGAGAAGCTGGCCAAAAAAAAAAAAAAAAAAAAAGTGCTCTTTAGGTTTTCAGCTTTACAGTATCTTTGGGCAACTTATTTTGATTTTTTTCATCAGAATGGACCAAACAATTTAAGATGGCGAGATGTCTGTCTGAGACCAAATCTTTGTCCCATTACTACCCCATTCCCAACCCCTCACAGAATGGATCATGTGCGCCTTATGTTGAGGTGACCACTTATTTGCTCTCCTGCCTCCCTCAAAGAAAGAAAAGAAAATTATGTTTTGCCACTGAGTTAGCCATATGAAATTCATCACCCTTTTCTGGGTCTGAAGCTGCTGTCTTTAAAAGTGTGATCTAATTGTGCTTTGTATCAGTTATTGAATAGCTTATGTACAAAACATTTTAAATTTTATATTATTTTTTTATTTTTCGTACTATAGCAGGTTCCTATTAGCTATCTACTTTATACATATTAATGTATATATGTCAATCCCAATATCCCAATTCATCCAACCACCACCACCACCTTTCCCCTCTTGGTGTCCCTATGCTTGTACACTACATCTGTGTCTCTATTTCTGCCTTGCAAACAGGTTAATCTGTACCATTTTTCCAGATTCCTCATATATACGTTAATATATGATATTTGATTTTCTCTTTCTGACTTACTTCACTCTGTATGACAGTCTTTAGGTACATCCTCATCTCTACAAATGACAAAATTTCATTCCTTTTTGTAGCTGGGTAATATTCCATTGTATATATGTACCACAACTTCTTTACCTATTCATCTGTTGATGGGCATTTAGGTTACTTCCATGACCTGGCTATTGTAAGTAGTGCTGCAATGAACATTGGGGTGCATGTGTCTTTCAGAATTATAGTTTTCTGAATGTATATGCCCACTAGTGTGATTGCTGGGTCATATGGTAATCCTATTTTTAGTTTTTAAAGGAACCTCCATACTGTTCTCCACAGTGGCTGTATCAATTTGCATTGCTACCAACAGTGCAAGAGGGATCCCTTTTCTCCACATCCTCTCAAGCATTTGTTGTTTGTAAATTTTCTGATGATGGCCATTGTGACAGGTGTGAGATGACACCTCATTGTAGCTTTGATTTGCATTTCTCTAATGATTACTGATGTGGAGCAGCTTTTCATGTGCCTCTTGGCCATCTGTATGTCTTCTTTTGAGAAATGTCTATTTAGGTATTCTACCCATTTTTTGATTTTTTTTTTTTGATATTGAGCTGCATGAGCTGTTTATATATTTTGAAGGTTAATCCTTTGTCCATTGGTTCATTTGCAAATATTTTCTTTCATTCTGAGTGTTTCTTTTTGTCTTGTTTATAGTTTCCTTTGCTGTGCAAAGCTTTTAAATTTCATTAGGTTCCATTTGTTTATTTTTGTTTTTATTTCCATTTCTCTAGGAGGTGGGTCAAAAAAGATCTTGTAATTTATGTCAAAGAGAATTCTTCCTGTTTTCCTCTAAGAGTTTTATAATGTCAGGTCTTACTTTTAGGGCTTTTTTTTTTTTTTGGCGGTGTGCAGGCCTCTCACTGTTGTGGCCTCTCCCATTGTGGAGCACAGGCTCCGGACGCACAGGTTCAGCGGCCATGGCTCACAGGCCTAGCTGCTTCATGGCATGTGGGATCTTCCCGGACTGGGGCACGAACCTGTGTCCCCTGCATCAGCAGGCGGACTCTCAACCACTGCTCCACTTTTAGGGCTTTAATCCATTTTGAGTTTATTTTTGTGTATGGTGTTAGGGAGTGTTCTAATTTCATTCATTTACATGCAGCTGTCCAGTTTTCCCAGCAGCACTTATTGAAGAGACTGTCTTTTCTTCATTGTATATCCTTGCCTCCTTTGTCATAGATTAGTTGACCATCTGTGTGTGGGTTTATCTCTGAGCTTTTTATCCTGTTCCATTGATCTCTATTTCTGTTTTTGTACCAGTACCATATTGTCTTCATTACTGTAACTTTGTAGTATAGTCTGAAATCAGGGCACCTGATTCCTCCAGCTACGTTCTTTTCAGTCAATATTGCTTTTGCTATTCAGGGTCTTTTGTGTCTCCATACAAATTTTAAGATTGTTTTTTCTAGTTATGTAAAAAATGCCTGTAGTAATTTGATAGGTATTGCACTGAATCTGTAGATTGCTTTGGGTATTATAGTCATTTTCACAATATTGATTCTTCCAATCTAAGAACATGGTATATCTCCCCATCTTTTTGTGTCATCTTTGATTTCTTTCATCAGTGTCTTAAAGTTTTCTGACTACAGGTCTTTTACCAACTTAAGTAGATTTATTCCTAGGTATTTTATACTTTTTTTTGCAATGGTGAATGGGATTTTTTCCTTCATTTCTCTTTCTGATCTTTCATTGTTATTGTATAGGAATGCAAGAAATTTCTGTGCATTAATTTTGTATCTGGCAACTTTGCCAAATTCATTGATTAGCTCTGGTAGTTTTCTGGTAGCATCTTTAGGATTCTTTACGTATAGTATCATGTTCTCTACAAATAATAACAGTTTTACTTCTTCTTTTCCAATTTGTATTCTTTTTATTTCTTTTTCTTCTCTGATTGCCACGGCTAGGTCTTCCAAAACTATGTTGAATAATAGTGGTGAGAGTGGACATCCTTGTCTTGTTCCTGATCTTAGAGGAAATGCTTTCAGTTTTTCACCATTGAGAATGATGTTTGCTGTGGGTTTGTCATATATGGCCTATATTATGTTGAGGTAGTTTACCTCTATTTCCATAGCTAGAGAGTTTTTATCATAAATGGGTGTTGAATTTTGTCAAAAGCTTTTTCTGCATCTATTGAGATGATCATATGTTTTTTATTCTTCAGTTTTTCAATATAGTGTAACACATTGATTGATTTGCGTATATTGAAGAATTCTTGCATCCTGGGGTTAAACCCCACTTGATCATGGTGTATGATCCTTTTAATATGTTGTTGGATTCTGTTTGGTAGTATTTTGTTGAGGATTTTTGCATCTATATTCATCAGTGATATTGGTCTGTAATTTTCTTTTTTTGTAGTACCTTTGTCTGGTTTTGGTATCAGGGTGATGGTGGCCTTGTAGAATGAGTTTGGGAGTCTTCCTTCCTCTGCAATTTTTTGCAAGAGTTTGAGAAGGATGGGTGTTAGCTCATCTCTAAATGTTTGATAGAATTCCTCTGTGAAGCATCTGGTCCTGGACTTTTGTTTGTTAGGAGATTTTTAATCACAGTTTCAATTTCATTACTTGTAATTGGCCTGCTCATATCTTCTATTTCTTCCTAGTTAAGACTTGGAAGGTTATACCTTTCTAAGAATTTGTTCATTTCTACCAGTTTTTCCATTTTATTGGCATAGATTTGCTTGTAGTAGTCAATTATGATGCTTTGTATTTCTGTGATGTCCGTTGTAACTTCTCCTTTTTCATTTCTAATTTTATTGATTTGAGACCTCTCCCTCTTTTTCTTGATGAGTCTGGCTAAAGGTTTATCAATTCTGTTTATCTTCTCAGAGAATCAGCTTTTAGTTTTATTGATCTTTGCTATTCTTTTCTTTGTTTCTATTTTATTTGTTTCTGCTCTGATCTTTATGATTTCTTTTCTACTAAATTTGGATATTGTTTGTTCTCCTTTTTCTAGTTCCTTTAGGTGTAAGGTTAGATTGTTTGTTTAAGATTTTTATTGTTTCTTGAGGTAAGATTGAATTGCTATAAACTTCCCTCTTAGAACTGCTTTTGCTGCATCCCATAGGTTTTGGATCATCGTGTTTTCATTGTCATATGTCTCTAGTTATATTTTTATTTCCTCTTTGATTTCTGCAGAGATCTCTTGGTTATGTAGTAAAGTATTGTTTAGTCTCCATGTGTTTGAGTTTTTTATGCTTTTTCCCCTGTAATTTACTTCTAGTCTCATAACGTTGTGGTTGGAAAAGATGCTTGATATGATTTCAATTTTCCTAAATTTACCGAGGTTTGATTTGTGACCTAAGATATGATCTATCCTGGAGAATGTTCTGTGTGCACTTGAGAAGAAAGTGTAATCTGCAGCTTTCAGATGGAATGTACCATAAATATCAATTAAATCTATCTGGTCTTTTGTGTCACTTAAAGCTTGTGTTTCCTTATTAATTTTCTGTCTTGATGATCTGTCCATTGGTGTGATTGATGTGTTAAAGTCCCCCACTATTATTGTGTTACTGTCAATTTCCTCTTTTATAGCTGTTAGCATTTGCCTTATGTACTGTGGTACTCTTTTGTTGGGTCCATATATATTTATAATTGTTATATCTTCTTATTGGATTGACCGTTTGATCATTATGTAGTGTCCTTCTTTTTCTCTTGTAACATTCTTTATTTTAAAGTCTATTTTATCTGATATGAGTATTGCTACTCCAGCTTTCTTTTGATTTCCATCTGCATGGAATATCTTTTTTCATCCCCTCACTTTCAATCTGTATGTGTTCCTAGATCTGAAATGGGTCTCTTGTAGACAGCATATTTATGCATCTTGTTTTTGTATACATTTAGTGAGCCTGTGTCTTTTGGTTGGAGCATGTACTCCATTCACATGTAAGGTAATTATCAATATGTATGTTCCTATTACAATTTTCTTAATTGTTTTGGGTTTGTTTTTGCAGGTTCTTTTCTTCTCTTGTGTTTCCCGCTTAGAGAAGTTCCTTTAGCATTTGTTGTAGAGCTGGTTTGGTGGTGCTGAATTCTCTTAGCTTTTGCTTTTCTGTAAAGCTTTTGATTTCTCTGTCAAATCTGAATGAGATCCTTTCCAGGTAGAGTAATCTTGGCTGTAGGTTCTTCACTTTCATCACTTTAAATATATCATGACACTCCCTCCTGTCTTGTAGAATTTCTGCTGAGAAATCAGATGTTAACCTTATGGGATTTCCCTTGTATTTTATTTGTCGTTTTTCCCTTGTTGCTTTTAATAATTTTTCTTTGTCTTTAATTTCTGTCAATTTGATTTCTATGTGTCTTGGCATGTTTCTTCTTGAGTTTACCCTGTCTGGCCTCTCTGTGCTTCCTGGGCTTGGGTGGCTATTTCCTTTCCCATGTTAGGGAAGTTTTCGATTATAATCTCTTCAAATATTTTCTTGGTCCTTTTACTCTCTCTTCTCTTTCTGGGATCCCTATAATACGAATATTGGTGTTTTTAATGTTTTTTCAGAGGTCTCTTTGTCTTCATTTCTTTTCATTCTTTTTTCTTTATTCTACTCTGTGGCAGTGAATTCTACCATTCTGTCTTCTAGGTCACTTATCCAATTCTTCTGTCTCAGTTATTCTACTCTTGATTCCTTCTGTTGTATTTTTCATTTCAGTTATTGTATTGTTCATCTTTGTTTTCTTGTTCTTTAATACTTCTATGTCTTTGTTAAACATTTCTTGCATCTTCTCAATCTTTGCCTCCATTCTTTTTCTGAAGTATTGTATCATCTTCACTATCATTATTCTGAATTCTTTTTCTGGAAGGTTGCCTATCTTCATTTCATTTAGTTGTTTTTTCTGAGGTTTTACCTTGTTCCTTTATCTGGTACGTAGTCCTCTGCATTTTCGTTCTGTCTATCTTTCTGTGAATGTGGTTTTCTTTCCACAGGCTGCAGGATTGTAGTTTTTCTTGCTTCTGCTGTCTGCCCTCTCTTTAAATTTTACATTATTTGAAACCTTTGCTTCTTTGGGATTGGGGCACATTGGTCACCCCATCTGGATGTGAGAGCTCTCTACAGTCTGTGGGCTGTCAGCGTGCTGATCTTTTAAGATCTCTTTCCCTATGCAAACTCCACTTTTTGGTGAGGTTCAGGGAGGTCTGTTAGGTGTGCATCCTGCAGCTTAATTGGCTTAAAATGTACTCTGCTTTGGCATGGTCTCTTTGGGATCTGATTGAGAGAAAGAAAAAACAATAGTGTAACTGTTTTGGATACTGAAAACTGATGTGTCTTTTTGAAATAAAGAAACAGTCCCTCCAAAAAAAGAAAGAAAGAAAAAAGAAAATGAAATTAAAACACCAAGTTGCAAAACTTGGCTAGTTTTTCATGCCTAGTTAGTGGCAAAGCCCTAGTGTCTAAGCAATTAACCAGAATGACACTATCTCTTGTTAATGAGTACTAAAGAAGCTTTCAGTATTGTTTAGCTATTTTGTAATACAGCATTCGATTCTATTCACATGGAGGACTATTAAAATGTAGAGTAATATAGACACATAAGTATATATTGTTTTTTATTTTAACATTTCCAACTTGTTAAATAAATTCTCTTACTGCTCTTTGAGCTATAGTTTTTTAAAAAAAATAAATCTACTTTTAGTACTACAGAATGTTTTTCTGCTTTTGTCAAATGGATATAATTCTAAAACTTTCAAAGGGATAAATATAAAAGATCATGACGAATCATGTGATCCAGTCATTACTTAAAGACACTAGTGATCCAATTTAGAGAAATCAGCCCAGTTTTGAGGTTTGTTTTTCCCTTCTAACTAAAGAAGCATAACTCACTTTGTCAATGACATAGCTTGCCTATTATCTTAAGAAAAGTTAGGATTCCACTTGACAGATATTGTAAAGATGAGTGCCATTAATATTTCAGTGAGAAGAAAGAGTAACTAAGTAATTGTTCCATCAGTTTACACAGCAGCATTTTCAAAACAAATACTATTTTGAAGATTTTGCTGCCTGAATTGTCCTGAAAGCTCTGCCTCTGTACCCAAGGTATATAAATCCCACTTATCCTTTCATAATTCTTCAGTCTTCCATGAAGCCTTTCATAACCACTGCTAACCACATCCACACTACTTCTCTTTGCAAATCTGTGATCTTTTTCTACTGTCTTATTTGTTGTTTGTTGAGAATTCAGATTTTTTCTAGTTCATTATTAAGATGTGTTTTAACAATTTAATCAAACAATTAGCATATTAATATTGAACATGTATTCTCCAGATTTGAATTCTTTATCTTCTCAACTAGATTGCCAGTTTCCTCAGGGAAAGGTTTGGTTTTTTAATTGAAGCATAGTTAATTGGCAATGTTGTTAGTTTCAGGTGTACAACAAAGTGATATATATTTTTTCAAATTCTTTTCCATTATAGGTTATTACAAGATATTAAATACAGTTCCCTATGCTATACAGTACATCTTTGTTGTTTATCTATTTTGTATATAGTAGTGTGCATATGTTATCAGCAAAAGTTTTACACATGTAAAGCTGTCCCCAAGGACAATAGGCTGGGGAAGAAAAATGTGTATGTGAGAGACACAACAAGGACAGTAATATGTCGTGAATTAAACCACCACCAGCTTTATTTCTGAAATACCAATTAAGTCTGACAGTTTTTCCTTATACTTCCAAGCCACAAAGGGTCATAAAAATCTCCTTGCTGAAGCTGGAGTCATTGATATCATACAGAGTTCCCACCTCAAGTGTTGTAAGCTGTCCATTACCTCTAATCAAAGCCACATAGACCATTCCTGTTTTTACATCTCTGACCACCTTTCTTTTCACCCCCATTGTTGACAGTATTTATCACCTTTCTGGGAGATGTTATACTAAGGAAGGTCTCCACACCTAAAAACCTGGTGAGATGGCCCACGTACAGATATTTTCAGAGAGGGAACTCTGCCATGGGAAGGTGTGTTAAACAGCCAGGGGAAAGGACCCAAGTACAAATGATACTTTTTTCTCCTTCCAGGCCCTAGTCTAGCATCATTTCTTCTTCCTAGTGACAGGAAAATGGAAACACTTATTATTCTTGTGCCTTAGGATGGGAAGAACTCTTTGCCCCCACCCAGATTTTGTGGAGTTTTTATAAAAGTATTAGTACCTCCCTCTGATCTGATCCTTAGCTTTCATTCTGTATTTTCACTAGTTTTTCTTCTAATTCTCAGCTTTATGCTTCATTCTCAATTAACTCTACACCAATTCATTAGTTGTAAAACTCAAAATAATAAACAAAATAAGGGTAAAATTAAATGAGTATCAGGCTTTTTAAGTGAGTAGCAGATATGCTTTTTATTAACAGTGTTCACATGACTTCCAGTGCAAAGAAAGCAGATGAGATTGTGCCTGGTCCTGTCTTAAAAGTTCTCTACAATTTTCTAAAATAATTACTACAAGCAAAAGTAGAGTAAACCTGGTCTGAGGTTTATCTGGGTTAAGTAAAATATTTACATAGACATCTTTGGAAAATTCAATTTCTGCATTCATTTGAAGTCAATGGGAAGCAAATTACTGGGCTTTATTTAAAATGCCATCCTTTCTCCTAGATATGCACATAACTTCAGTTCAATCTAAATATATTACACTTAAGTTACTGACTGTCTGTTTGCAGCACAAACTTCTTGTACAGCCCCAGCTGAATAATGTTAATCCACTCTGAGCATCCTTTCCTTCCAATCCCTTCAGAATATCACCAGACTGTGGAGTTAGTTGTTCAT
This sequence comes from Grampus griseus, assembly GCF_964374135.1. Classification (NCBI taxonomy): domain Eukaryota; kingdom Metazoa; phylum Chordata; class Mammalia; order Artiodactyla; family Delphinidae; genus Grampus; species Grampus griseus. Next base: position 71,198,053 of record NC_139009.1, on the reverse strand, counting down.
TCTCTAACTGCTTACTAGACAGCTGCATATATACAAATAAAGGTTCCTCTGCAGTGAGCTGACAATTCAGTGAGACAGAGGAAGTATAGAAAATAAACATAGAATGCAAGTTTAATTACTCTTATAATGAGAAAGGAAAAAAGAGTAGGACAATAACAAGTTTGAAATTCAGGACTGAGAGGTTTTAATCATTTGTGTGTTTGTCTTACAAGAGAAAGATGACTTGAGCCTATTTGACATGTCCAAGAAGGGATGGTGTTAACAAATCACCATCCTGTGTACAGCGTGCATTAGCTTCTTTTCTGCCTAACACTTAAATTAGCCTGGGAAACAAAGTCACTGAAAAGCAGATTTTCCTAATTCTCTCCAACCCATACCAACGGGATACTTTATTAAAACACTTATAACCAGACCTTCTTTTTATTAGGCATGCAGGAGAAAAGAAGAGGAACCTAGTACCCATTGCTCCTCAGTTCATACCTTTGGTCCCACAAATAAATAATCTTACCATCTGGACATCTATCTTTGTGAGCAATGCCATTGATATGCTATAAAATGTCCTTGCTTAATTAAGAAAAGTATGTTTCACTTCTGTTGGAGATGAAGCTCCACTCTAGCACAGATGGATTGATTAGCAGAATATGTCCTGAATTTCAGCCTTTACTTAACCTTTCAGATATATGACTGTCTTCAGAACAGAGGTTGTACAATTGTTATGGAAAACCAGCTGGGAAAATATGTTGGCTTCTGTAACTCCTCCGAGTAGGTTTCCCAGTGCTATCTGAGAAAATAGAATGTGCACTCATATCATCACATCTGAGATCAAAACTCAAGTCTTTTTAAAAAGGTCTGAATAATTTTTCTATGCAAAACCAGGATTCTACTTTTCATCTAGTTACATTCCCAACATTGCTCACTATCGGCTTTTCAATTCCTAAGACTCATATGATAACTGTGAGCATGAATGCCTCATTATTGGAAAAACTATCTGTTTTATCTTGTTATGTGAAACAAAGTTTAGTAAGAGTAAGAAAAATAAAACAGCATATGATAACAGATATATTGATCATAAACTTTCCAAAAGAACACCAGAAAAAAACCTGTTAATCAAGCAAAGTGTCTCAGATATTCTTCAGAAGGAGAGAATTCCATCACAACAGTCTTAGTCATTTCTCCAAAATGTTAAAGTTAGGGTAAAATATTAATAGGCAGGACTGAAAACATAGATTACATGGCCCACTACAAAATTTTAAAATAAATTTTAAAACAATTAGTGAAAATTTCAATATGGTGGCAGCAGAATGTTAAACCATGTTGAGGTGCTTCTAAGTGTAGGGCCATGTGTGACCATACAGGTTATATGCATCATGAAGTCAGCCTGTTAATAGAGATTTAGGGCCTGGACTCAGGGATGTTAAGGTAGTTTGTGAAAGTGGGGAACTGATTAGGATTAAACACAATTTACACATGATAACTTTAGATTAGTGAACCCAGTAAATCAATGATTTTGAAATAATCCTTCATGATGGATAAGTTTGTGTTGAAATGTAAATTGTTTTTAATTTATTTATTTTATTTATTTATTTTTGGCTGTGTTGGGTTTTCATTGCTGTGAGCGCATGGGCTTTCTGTTGTTGCAGCCAGTGGGGGCTCTCTTCGTTGCGGTGCACAGGCTTCTCATTGTGGTGGCTTCCTTTGTTGCAGAGCACGGGCTCCAGGCACATGGGTTTCAGTAGTTGCGATGCACGGAGCCAGTATTTGTGACGCACAGGCTTAGTTGCTCCACGGCATGTGGGATCTTCCTAGACCAGGGATCAAACCCATATCCCCTGCATTGGCAGGCGGACTCTTAACCACTGCACAACCAGGGAAGTCCCGTAAATTGTTTTAGTTGGTTTACATTCTTATCGTCATGGATCAAAATTGCCTAGGCAACTGCCAATTCACTTTCACTTATTCTCAGTATTATTTAGCATAGGATCAGGGAAATATGCCTGGTCACAGAATAGTTAAACAAGGACAATTAGTTTTAGCTCATAGGTATGTCAATCATTCTTCCTTCACTCAAAACTACTCATTTATAACCAGGTCTCAGTAATGTTTCACTGGCAGGAAAAGGAGTTTGGTCCCATTATTGTTAATATCAGGAAGAGGAAATCATTTTAGTTTTAGTTCTCAAGACCCTCTCTCCCGTTTTGGTCTAGCGTAAAATGATAATGATAGATTGTTATTGATTAAGAGCATATTAAATCCTCACCACTGTTGATGTGTCATGATTGGGAGTAGAGTTTGTAATGGTAGTTTTTCCAATGTCTGGAAATATGAGATATGTTTCTTTGGGTGGTTACTTGTTAGGATACCAGCTGTGGTGCAAAAATTAAGACCCTGGAGATTACATATTTGAAGACTGCCACATAGTTAAATACAAAAAAATGTTGTGATAAAAATGTATAGACTACTGCCAAGCCAATAAGCAAAAAAAAAAAAAAGAAAAAACCCAAAAAACAAAAAATGAATATTCCTGAAGTCAGTATCTTTGAAAGAGGCACCCCAAAACCCTATCTATTATTATTTATAGTCTTGAGTAATTTGCTTCTAAGCAATAAAATTATCAACACTGCAGGAAGTAATAATTTCATTACACGAAATTCATCTTGCTAACCTACTGTCTCCCTTGTTGACTTTGACAAAGTAAGCTGCCATATATTAAACTAATGAATGTGTATCATTAAGTCATTAAGTTTGTGGTAATTTGCAATACAACAAAGATAACTAATAGAATAAACTATCCCCAGTATGAAGAGCTCAAAAGATGAGATATGGATTAGCCAAATTATAAAATTTTTAACACTTTATTTTTAGAGGAGTTTTAGGTTCACAGAAATATTGAGAGGAAGTCAGAGGTTTCACAAATACTCCCTGCCCCACACATGTATAGCTTCCCTCATTATTTTGGTTATGTTGGTTTTCTTCTATGATATCTTCTAGTTTATAGTTTTGCATTTTACATTTAGGTCTGTGATCTATTTTTTAAAGCAAATCTCCTTATTCTATATTTGTGTAATTTTTAAAATAATCCCAAAATTTAAATATAGGATTTTACATTTATTCTTATCTATTTTTTAAAAAATTATCATCTTTTTATGTATTTATTTTTTTACAATAAGTCCTTGTTGGTTATCTATTTTAAATATAGCAGAGTGTACATGTCAATCCCAAACTTCCAATCTCTCCCTCCCCCTACCCTTCCCCCCCAGTAACTATAAATTCATTCTCTAAGTCGGTGAGTCTGTTTCTGTTTTGTAAATAAGTTCATAGGTATCATTTTTTTTAGATTCCACATATAAGTGATATCATATGATATTTATCTTTCTCTGTCTTATTTCATTTTGTATGATAATCTCCAGGTCCATCCATGTTGCTGCAAATGGCATTATTTCATTCTCTTTAATGGCTGAGTTACATTGCATTGTAGTTATGTACCACATCTTCTTTATCCATTCATCTGTAGATGGACCATTTAGGTTGTTTTCATGTCTTGACTATTGTAAACAGTGCTGCAATGAACATTGGGGTGCATGTATCCTTTTGAACAATGTTTTTCTCTGGCTATATGCCCAGGAGTGGGATTGCTGGATCATATGGTAGATCTATTTTCAGTGTTTTAAGGAATCTCTGATCTATTTTAGGTTAATTTTTCTGAAGGGTGTCAGTCTGTATATAAATCCATTTATTTTCTTTTGCGTATAGACGTCAAATTGTTCCAGCTCCTTTTATTGAAAAGTCTATCTTTGCTCCATTGTCTTGCCTTTGCTCCTTTATCAAAGACCAGTTGACTTTATTAGGGTCTTTTTTCTGGTTCTCTATTTGCTCTATTTATCTGTTCTTCCACTAATACCACACTGTCTTGATTACTGTAACTTTATAGGAAATCTTGAAGTCAGGTAGTGTCAGACCTCTAACTTTGTTCTTCTCCTTCAATAATGTTGTGGTTATTCTGGGTATTTTGTGCCTTCATGTAAACTTTAGTATCAGTTTGTTAATATCCACAAAGTAAATTGCTGGGATTTTGATTGACATTGCATTGAGTCTATAGATCAAGTTGGAAAGAACAGACACTTTGACGATATTCAGTCTTCCTAATCATGAAATAGAATATTTCTCCATTTACTTAGCTCATCTTTGGTTTTTTTAATCAGGATTTTGTAGTTTCACTAATATAGATCTTGTACATAATTAGTTATATTTATACTTATTTATATATATCATTTTCAGGGTGATAATATAAAAATTATATTCTTATTTTTTTAAATTTATTTATTTATTTTTGTGATACGTGGCCTCTCACTGTTGTGGCCTCTCTCGTTGCGGAGCACAGGCTCCGGACATGCAGGCTCAGTGGCCACGGCTCACGGGCCCAGCCACTCCACGGCATGTGGGATCTTCCTGGACCGGAGCACGAACCCATGTCCCCTGCATCGGCAGGCAGACCCTCAACCACTGTGCCACCAGGGAAGCTCTTATTTTTATTTTTTTAATTGGAGTATAATTGTTTTACAATGTTGTGTTAGTTTCTGCTGTACAATGAAGTGAAACTACTCTATGTATACTTATGTATCCCTTCCCTCTTGGACCTCCCTCCCATCATCCCCCCATCCCACCCACCTAAGTCATCACAGAGCACTAAGCTGAGCTCCCTGTGCTAAACAGCAAGTTTCCAGTAGCTATCTATTTTACACATGGTAGTGTATTTATGTCAATCCTGATCTCCCAATTCATCCCACTTTCCCCTTCCCCCACTGTGTCCACATGTCTGTTCTCTACATCTACATCTCTATTCCTGCCCTGAAAATCATTCATCTGTACCATTTTTCTAGATTACACATACATGCATTAATATATGATACTTATTTTTATCTTTCTGGCTTACTTCACTCTGTATGACAGACTCTAGGTCCTTCCACATCTCTACAAATGACCCAATTTCATTCCTTTTCATGGCTGAGTAGTATTCCATTGTATAAATACCACATATTCTTTATCCATTCATCTGTAATTGGACGTTTAGGGTGTTTCCATGTCCTGACTAATGTAAATAGTGCTGCAATGAATGTTGGAGTACATGTGTCTTTTTGAATTATGTTTTCCTCAGGGTATATGCCCAGTAGTGAGATTGCTGGGTAATATGGTAGTTCTATTTTTTGTGTTTTAAGGAACCTCCATACTATTCTCCATAGAGGCTGTATCAGTTTACATTCCCATCAAGAGTGCAAAAGTGTCCCCTTTTCTCCACACCATCTACAGAATTTATTGTTTGTAGATTTTTTGATATGGCCATTCCGACTGGTGTAAAGTGACACATCATTGTAGTTTTGATTTGCATTTCTCTAATAATTAGTGATGTTGAGCAACTTTTCATGTGTCTCTTTGCCATCTGTATGTCTCCTTTGGGGAGATGTCTATTTAGGTCTTCTACCCATTTTTTAATTGGGTTGTTTTTTTTTTTTTTTATATTGAGCTCCATGAGCTGTTTGTATGTTTTGGAGATTAATCCTTTGTCTGCTACTTCATTTGCAAATATTTTCTCGCATCCTAAGGGTTGGCTTTTCATCTTGTTTATGGTTTCCTTTGCTGTGCAAAAGCTTTTAAAATTCATTAGGTCCCATTTGTTTATTTTTGTTTTTATTTTCATTACTCTAGGAGGTGAGTCAAAAAAGACCTTGCTGTGATTTATGTCAAAGAGTGTTTTTCCTATGTTTTCGTCTAAGAGTTTTATAGTGTCCAGTCTTACATTTAGGTCTTGAATCCATTTTGAGTTTTTTTTTTTATGTTTCATGTTTGGTAGTATTCTAATTTCATTCTTTTACATGCAGCTGTCCAGTTTTCCCAGCACCACTTATTGACGAGCTTGTGTTTTCTCCATTGTATGTTCTTGTCTCCTTTGTCATAAATTAGGTGACCATATGTGTGTGGGTTTATCTCTGGGCTTTCTATCCTGTTCCACTGATCTATATTTCTGTTTTTGTGCCAGTACCATATTGTCTTGTTGACTATAGCTTTGTAGTATAGTTCGAAGTCAGGCAGCCTGATTTCTCCAGCTCCGTTTTATTTTCTCAAGATTGCTTTGGCTATTCGGGGCCTTTTGTGTTTCCATATGAATTGTAAAATTTTGTTTTAATTCTGTGAAGAATGCCATTGGTAGTTTGATAAGGTTTGCATTGAATCTATAGATTAGTTTGGGTAGTATAGTCATTTTCACACTATTGATTCTTCCAAACCAAGAACATGGTATATTTCTCCATCTGTTTATGTCAACTTTGATTTCTTTCATCGGTGTTTTATAGTTTTCTGAGTACAATTCTTTTGCCTCCTTATATAGGTTTATTCCTAGGTATTTTATTCTTCTTGTTGCAATGATAAATGGAATTGTTTCCTTAATTTCTCTTTCTGATTTTTCATTGTTAGTGTATAAGAATGCAAGAGATTTCTGGACATTAATTTTGTATCCTGCAACCTTACCAAATTCATTGATTAGTTCTAGTAGTTTTCTGGTGGCATCTTTAGGATTCTCTCTATATAGTATCATGGCATCTGCAAACAGTGACAGTTTCACTTCTTCTTTTCCAATTTGTATTCTTTTTATTTATTTTTCTTCTCTGATTGCCATGGCTAAGACTTCCAAAACTATGTTGAATAATAGTGGCAAGAGTGGACATCCTTGTCTTGTTCCTGATCTTAGAGGAAATGCTTTCAGTTTTTCACCATTGAGAATGATGTTTTCATGTGGTTCATCATGTTTTCTGTGGTTCATCTGATGATGAACCATCAGACGGTTCATCATGATGAACCAATGATGTGGTTCATCATTTCTGTGGTTCATCATCAACCACAGATGTGGTTCTGTGGTTCATCTCTCTTTGCCCATTTTCTGGAGAATTTTTATCATAAATGGGTCTTGAATTTTGTTAAAAGTTTTTTGTGCATCTATTAACATGACCATATGGTTTTTATTCTTCATTTTGTTAGTATGGTATATCACATTGATTGATTTGTGTAAAGAATCCTTGCATCCACGGGATAAATATAAATAATATATTATTTATATGCTAATATAGAACAAAAGCATGTAGAATAAAACATTCATTGTGTGGCTTGGTTACCTGGATCTTATTCCAATGATATTTGTAGAAAGCTGTCTACTTCATGCTTTCATCTCCTTAATATAGAGATTTTGCATAAAAGCTACCTTATCACTCTAAAAAAATTCTAAGATTTCTCAGCTCTTAATGTCCAATTTCCATGATAGTTGTTAATAATGCCTAATTGTATCTTTCTTTGATATTTCATATCTATCAGCAAAATTTGGTGTGTTAAGAAATTCTAAGGTAGTAAAAATACTCTGTATGATACTATATTGATGCATATATATCATTATACATTTGTCCAAACCCACAGAATATAAAACACCATGAGTTAATCTTATTGTAAACTATGGACTTAGTTATTTTGATATATCATTATAGTCTCATCAGTTATAACAAATATACCTCTCTGGTGGGGAATATTGATAATGCGGAGGCTATGTATGTGTGGTGGTAGAGTGTATGTGTGACATCTCTGTACCTTCTTCTCAATTTTTCTATGAACCTAAAACTGCTCTTTAAAAAGTCCTAAACAGGAGTTCCCTGGTGGTAAAGAATCTGCCTGCCAATGCAGGGGACACAGGTTGGATCCCCGGCCCGGGAAGATCCCAAATGTCGCGGAGCAAATAACTCCATGCACCACACCTACTGAACCTGTGCTCTAGAGCCCACGAGCCACAACTACTGAAGCCCATGTGCCTAGAGCCCATGCTCCACAACAAGAGAAGCCACTGCAATGAGAAGTCTGAGCACCGCGGCAAAGAGTAACCCCTGCTTGCCACACCTACAGAAAGTCCACATGCAGCAACGAAGACCAAAAGCAGCTGAAAATAAAAATTATTTAATTTTAAAAAATGTCCTAAACAAATCTGGTGTGTTTTACAAAACTCTGGGTTTCCGGGTGTTAGGTCACGCAAGTATGAGTCGTTCAGGAAGATGCTGAGTTCAAGTTGTTAATCATGACTGCATGTAGTACATCAGCATTTGGCCATGTTTATTTGCAATAAGGCAGAGACTAAAATCAAAGGTGAAATTCCTATAGGTATTGGTCAGTCTGTTACTAAATCATAAGTGGAAAGTTGGTGAATCTCAGGAGAAAATAAATTTTTTCTTACTAAAGTGAATAGCAAAATTATAAAAGTTTAAAGGTCTCTGAGATCTTTGCTAAATTTAGTTTTAGAAGTCTTTTTTTTTCTTCCCTGGTTGTTGGTTATGGTATATAAATTAAAGATTTTGAGTAAGTGAGAAGATCTTGAAAAGCTCCTTAATGCACTTTCAGTAAAATGTTCCTGTCATTGAAGAGATAGGTTGGGAATTCCCTAATTGAGAATGAAAAGAATTAACTTTTGCTACTGTAAAATAAACACCTGTAAAATAAATGCTACAAGTCATCTTAAGAATAAGCAAATAATGTTAAGACTATATACAGAACCCATCATAGGCGGTAAATGTGCCAATTTTATTTAGAGATGTTAAAGTGAACTCTGAGGTGTGAGCTTTTGTCCATGTCTCACTGTTAGAGTTCCCAGGATAAAACTGGTTATAGGTGAGACAGGCACCAGAGAAATATCAGAAATTTTAGTAAATTTTTCCACTATAAATGTTGATTCAGGGAGTGGCTATTTTTTTTTCTTGCAGTGGTGGGTGATTTTATGTAAAATCTTTGCAAGTTTCCATTTGAGGTCCCTTGGAACTAAAACGCGGCTATCATGAAGACACCAAAGATTATCCTTCTGTAATTTTCAGACCAATTTTATCACTTTTCTGACTATGATGTCAACTGCTGGCATTTTATAACAACCTCTTTTAACCTCACCAAAGAAATGTACATTTGAGTTGTCATCATAGGGCTAGTATCTTAGCAGTTGTATATCTGGCATGTGATCAACCAGAGCATATTCTTAAGTCTTCATGTTATCATTTTGTATGGGCCTTGGTATTTGTAATAATCACCTCCTTAGGAAACAATTGAACATAAAGAACAGATTAAAGAACTTCTAACTTTTTAGAAGTTAGAAGTTAAAAGTTCTTTAATCTGTTAATTATTCTTAATTGTGTGTTCCGCTATGGTCAAAAAAATTGTTTCCAAAAATCGATGGACTACCTCCAAAGCATATTGGCTAACAGTGTATATATTGACCCTCTAGTTAATCACAAATTCAGCTAACTGCAATGATTTCTTCCATCTAGACTGAATTTGCCTCTGGCAAATGTTCATATACTAGGGATAGCTGATATCTATTACATAATCTTTTCTGATACTTTCTTGTTTCATAAACATCAACAAATAAAATTAAATATGAATTTTTAGTGGGGTTCTATAAAAATATGTTTAGTGTATAAATCATTCTTGGAAACAGACTAGGCAACTGAGTTGTCCCTTCTGTTAATAGAAAAGTGCCAGATTTTCAAATAATACACCTATGAATTGAAATGCGGGTGGTAACAGAATTCCATAGGATGAAATCTTGTGTGCTGAGAAATGATGTATATTTTTAGTGAGTGACAAGGTTTGAACAACATGAAAGACAGTTAAGTCCCTCAAACAAAGTTGGCAAGGGTTTCCAAGGTTAGTAATATAATGGTTCAGCTGCTATTGTCCTGAGAAAAGATGAGTTTTGAAATTAGGTCAAGGGCTTCCCTGGTGGCGCAGTGGTTGAGAGTCCATCTGCCGATGCAGGGGACACGGGTTTGTGTCCCGGTCCGGGAGGATCCCACATGCCGCGGAGTGGCTGGGCCCGTGAGCCATGGCCGCTGAGCCTGCGCGTCCGGAGCCTGTGCTCCGCAACAGGAGAGGCCACAACAGTGAGAGGCCCGCGTACCACAAAAAAAAAAAAAAAAAAAAAAAAAAGGAAATTAGGTCAAAAGAAAGTGGTGATAACCTACTAGTCTCTGATGACTTCTGTGTGCTGAGTGGGAACACCAAAGGTTTGCATAGAATTTCTTGAACATGAATAGACAGAAAGATTTTGGATTATTTGTAATATTTAAGACACGAGGAGTTTGTCTCCTTGGGATAAATTATGGCCTACATCATGAAATCAGTCTTAATGAAATTAATACATTTCTTTAAAAACTTTGTCTTTTCTGAGTTAGAAAAATGAGTCTATAGTTCAATTTAATCAATAAGAAGAGATCATCTCAATTTTAGAACAGAGCCATAATTCATCCACATATTGGACATGAGTAGAATCACAGGAAAATTTAGGTCCTTAAAGTCCTCGTTAAAGGTTTATAAAAATAAGTAGCTGTCTTAATAAATCCCAAAGGAAAAACTGTCTAGCTACATGGCTGTAATTTGAAAGGAAAGATAGAATTAACTATCTTTATCTAAAAGGATCCAAATAAGGTAGAACACAGACTTCCACTGTAAAATATGCAGCCTCAGGTTATACTGAGGATAGATACTTTTCAGGTTTGGTTCCCCAGGGAAAAAGGGCATAATTATCTTATTTATGGCCCTGAAATCATAGAGTATCTATATCTTTTTCCATTGAGTGAAAGTACGAACAATGACTAGTACAAGGTGATAAGATGGGTTCTGTTTCTATTAGGTTTTAGCTTCCAGTTTCAGAGAGTATTGGGCAAGTTTGACTAAATATTTTACTTAGTCAATCTAATTCTTGGGACGTTCAGGTACAATAATTGCACACAGCAATAGAATTTTTGTCTTCTGAGACTGACACATCATGTTGGACTTAAACTTGCTCTTAGTTTAAAGCAAACAATATGAGTAAGTAACTATTCAAATTAGTTATGACGATTCTAGATAGTGGAGATTTTAGGAATTTTCAGGAAAAGGGCGTCAGGAAATCATTTAATTAAACAATTCTATTGATCGTGTACATCCCCTAGTAAGAACTTGAGCAGACATCATATAGCAGGAAAGAACGCTCCTTAAAGATTTGTGAGGTGCAGTTACATACTAAGATCTGGGGAATGTCAAGATTATTAGAGATAGCCATTATGGAGTTTTTTGTTGATTCTGTTGCAGAGATTGTGCAATAATGGAGTGGTTTATAAATTGGTATCATAAAGCCTGTATTGATATCAAAGATTTGTAAGGTTGTCTTTTAGTATTTAGAGATATTTTTGTCTTGTGAGTTAAAGAGTAAAATGAAAATAAGTATAATATTGTCACTGAGAAAACCTAAACTGAACTCCTGCCACTTTTTTTCCCTCTTCAATTTTTTATCTAGTGCTGGACAATGCATTTATAATGCCCTTCCAGCTTGTAGTGAGTTGAATAATATCTCCCAGAAGTTTAAATCTCTCCAGAGCCTAGAGTGTGACCTCATTTACAAATAAGATCTTGTAGATATAAGAGAAAGGAAAGGGGGACTTGGACACAGATACACAGAGGGAAAGGTCATGTGAAGATAGAGGTAGAGATGGGACTTAATGTTGCCACAAGCCAAGGAGCTCTAATGATTGTCAGAATAAAACAAATCTAAGAAAGAAAAAATTCTCCCTCAGAGTTTTCAGAAGGAGTCAACCCAAATTGTTTATTTGCCTTGGGTAAGGACTTTTTAAAATACTAAATTCTGAATTTATTTTGGACGCATCTTTACTCCAATAAAACTGTAGAATATTGAAGATTTGAAATTTTTGAAATTTTATTATTTTCATTCTAATGAGCTTGATACATGAGTAATTCCATGCATATCACAATTTCCTCAAATAACTACTCTAATTTCAAATTATTATCTTATTATAGAATAAAGAAAAATAAGCATATGAATTATAATTTTAGCACAAAAGCTTTTAAGTCACAGGAGTCTGGCATGATTGGAGCACGGACCTAGACCAAGATGAATCTAAGAGCAAGACAGTCTTTTGAATAAATTTCTTGTGTTGCTTAGACCCCTAAACTAACAGTAAGCCATTTCTATTTGCAAACCCTTAAGATCTGCAGTCCTCATTCAAAGGAAAGTTTGGAGAGATCTCTATATGAATAAGACTCTTATGGACAAAATGAGATAATAACTGAGGAAATCCTAATTCTCATAAAATTTTGATAGATGAACCAAGACAAAGTTTATCCTGTAAAGATGCCAGTTTGATGAGAACTTCTAACCTTGTCAACCTTCAGAGCCAACTCTTATAGACTCATCTGATCTGTGTTCACTTTTTTTGTTACGAAATTTATTTTTTTATATTTACAACAAAAAGTAACAAAGATCAACAGGGAGATAAACAGTAGTGCTGTTAGTAGCAAGGCAGTTTTTCATGAAGGATAAGAATTTTCGAATCTGGTAAGATATTCAAATGACTGGTAAAATTGTTCCTTGTTCCTAGAAGAGAAAATAAAATCATTTGGGAGCTTGATGAAGAGAAATCAGATCTCCGATCTAATGTGGACTCCAACTTACTCACATTTGAACAGACCTCCTGGAGCAGTAGGCTCAAGAACACATGAGCTCTTCTAAATCAAGGGTACTGAGCTACAGCAGCAAGATTGTCTTTACCGGATGTTGGTAGAACCTTGAGGATGAAGATTGTCAAACATCAACTCACTAAAAGATTATCAGAAAATCCCATTTGGTCAAGCAAAGATAATCTTATTAGGCTTTAGAGAATCCTAATAGATCACAGAAGGAGAAAGTCAGGGAAGTTACAGTATTTTTAGACCCTAGGCTAGATGAATTTAAGGCAACTCTTGCATAGTGAGAAACTGGTTGAAACTGGGCAAATTTTATGTTATAATAATTTTGAATTGGTGAGCGTAGTGAGGTGAGGGTCTTAAGAAAAACCTTGATGGATAAACTGCTATTTTTGACAATCAGCTCAATTATTTGGTTCACAGTCTTATCTTCAATTAGTAAATATTCCCTGGATCAGGTGTCTAAGTTATTTTTGCTTTTTCTATGTACTATTTAACAGAGAAACAGAAAAATATTCTGGTCTCAGAATTGTTCAATTTAGAGACAGGAAGAAATGTTGCTTTCAGTTGTCACACATGTAGATCTCTACTTCCTTTATTCAACAGTTTATATTCTAAAACTAAACATGCTCAACTTTCTCCTAAGTAATACTTATTTTCCCTAAGGTAAAATCATCATACTCTTATAGATTAAAAAAATTTTTTTTCCTATTTTCCTGGTGGAATAGTGTACCCTATGAATGGGAAATTTTAGCATGGTATTTGGAGATGGAGAGAAATTTAGTGTAAGTTACATATTCTGACCCAATTTAGTGCCTACTTTTTGAACTAAATTAGTCATTATTGTACTCAAAGTCAGTACCTGAGATTATAGCCTGAGAATAGCCTGCTGGTAAATTTGTGGTGTTTTTCGTTGTTATGGTTATTTTTACTGTAGTGGTGGGGTTTTTTTTTGTGTGTGGGGGGGTTTGGTAAGAATGGATAGAGGGTGATTTTTAGAACCCTATAAAGATATCACATATACAAAGTAATACATTTTTCTAGCTTTCAATACATGGAATCTAAACTGCCAGAGAGTAGCAAGTCAGTCAGCTTTGTATTAGTGCATGGCAGGAGGGCTATTGTTGACAGGACAAGAGCACAAAACCTACACACACAAAGATGTCAAGTGTAGAAACTAACAAATTCTAATAAATACCTGTGGGGTATACTTCTGTATTTTTATCATCTTCTGTCTAAACATATAATTTTTCTTTTTGCAAAACCAGCATTCATATTTCAGAACCAAGACTGTTTTTTCTACTTGAAAGAATTTGATTCATATATCCGTTAAGAAAATACTTTTTTGGCCCATGCTTCAATGGCATTACATGTTGCTTGTTTAAAGAGAACAAACCATTTGTATACACTGAGATTCAATAAATTCTTCTTAATGCTTCATCAAATAAAGATAAGAGTAGGGATTTCTGGAATTGAGCTAGGATTATTTTTCATTTTCTCAGCTACTTGACTACTTTAATTGCTTTGCATAAGTGATAAATGATTTGTAAAACAGAATTAGACTAATGGTGAAAAGTCTTTGCCCTGAAATTGATCACTGAATGCACCAGCCAATGTGGTTAGGAGGCACCATTAATTTTGAAATATCTTATTCTGTGTAAAATAATTATATGGAATATTTATTCTTTTTATGCACATAATTATTAAAATAGTATAATATTTCAAACATGTCTATATACTTCTGTACACATTTAAAGGCATAACTATCTTAATTTTTGTTTAAATTTAGGTTCAAATATTAGAAGTATTATAGGTTAGTGCATAGATCCTTGAATTTCATGGAATTTTGCAAGGTCAAAAGATATAAGTATTTATTTTCAGACATTTTCTTTTTTGAATATTTGAACTCCTGAATACTGAGTGGGGAATTTTCTTTCTCACTTCATGACTCATTTACACATAAACCTTCATGAGTGGTTTCATCTAAAAGATAGCAGAATGCTTGAAATAAGAAAAAAAATAGCACCTCTAAAATGAGCTGTATTCAATAACAAAGTCATCAATCACAACATGGTTTGAAAAATACTTTCAAAATATTATTGAAAAAGGCATACAAAATGATGTAAACTAGTCAAAATTTTGAAACTTTGCACACATGATTTTAAGTCATACTTATGTATCTTTAGTCAAAATGAGGTACAGCTTTCATTTCTGTCATTTTAGTTGTATCTTCTTTAGTAAGCAGTGCATCCATATTGCGGTTGAGCCAATATAGCTATTTACATACTGAAACATTATTTCATCTTTGGGCAAAACATGGAATAACTCTTGTACCTCTGATCTCTGAGCCTTCAGAATGATATTTTAGAATGGGAGTCAGGATATATGTTAGAATTGGAGACTGGATAAATAAAATTATCAAGAAATTGAGTTAACTTGCTATAAAAATGATTTTCTAATATTTCCATTATGGAAGAGCTAAGGCTTAAATTGAAATTGTTATAATTTCTAGATAACTGCAAACTTTTTCTCTGAATTTAATACTATGAGACTGAAAGCTCAGGGGAACACTTTGATTTATGGAGCAAAGATATTGAAAGAAGGGATTTGGATAAGAAAGATGTAGGAAAAATTTAATCCAGTTTTGTAGCTTCCACTAATAATTATGTGATATTTTTGATGAAATATATGACATTAATATAATTTCAATTACTAGTTGAGGCTTTCACTCAAATCCTAAACCAGCTGGTGTTTTTGAACTCTAGACCAAGTAAGTTTTGCAAAAATGTGTGGGAATGGCAAACAAAGAGCACCCTTGGTGTACTTTCTCATGTCTCACTCTTTCTAGGTTTTCAAGAAGATTGATAGAGAAGTGGAAAAAAACAAACATTTTCTCCTAAATGAGAAGAGGCTCCTCCCAGGTATCTTTAGTAAAGCTGAGAGAGGAGAGGCAAAAAACAAAGAATGAACAAATCCTAGAGAACAAAGAATGAGAGAGAACAAAAGCAAGAATAGAAGTAATCCTTCCCCCAAGGTGAAGCAGAAGCTCACTCTCACCACCATGTGACCCACATGGAAGGAAGCAGGTCCAAATACACTATCTCCTCTGTGGGCTTCAAAATTTAGTCCCTTTGCTGTACATGGAAAAAAGGCCCAGCTTCTATTATGGAAGCTTATTAAAATATCTTTAACTTGACCAATTAATTTCGTAGAAGGAGGAATTCGTGAATTCTCTCCTAGCCAATGGAGATTGACAGTTTCATCCATGTTAGAAATTGACTTATAGACTTATAGAATTATGGTCATGATCTAGAATAAGAAGGTATTTCTTCTTTTTTTTTATTGTTTTCTTTTTTTCTGTTGGATATTTATCCAGTTCTTTTAAACCTTCAAATATAGATTTGGTAATTGATTCTGTTTGTCATATAATAGTTTATAGGAAAATAAATTACTTCATATACAAGATTATCAAATTTTTTTAGCACAGGAGTACTAACAAATAACAATATATCTTATTTGTACTTAGGCTCATACAAAAGAAATGTTAATGTAGGAGAAATGTTCAAAATAGTAGAGTAGGAAGACCTGGAGCTCACCTCCTCCCATGGGCATACCAAAATTATTACCATTTACTGAGCAACTATCAATGAGAACAATCTCAAGACTAGCAGAAAATAATTTCCACAACTAAAGATATAAAGAAGGAAACACAACAAAATGGGCAGAAGGGCTGGAGACACAGTATAATCAAGACCCATGCCCCTGGGTAGATGACCAATAAAGGAGAGGATAACACAATTGCACAAGTTCTCCTCAAAGAGTGAGGGGTCTGATCACCGCATTAAGCTCCCCAAACCACAAGTCCTATACAAAGAAGAAGAAAAGCCCTGAGAACATTTTGTTTGGAAGGCCAGCAGGGCTTGCATAGAGAACAAGACAGAGTCAGTAATTTGAAAGGAACCTGGATCAAACTAACTTGATGATCTTGGAGAGCCTCCAGAGAGGCAGGAGGCAACTGACACTGGAGACAGAGACACTAGTGGCAGCCATTTTGGAGAGCTAATTCTACCACAAGGACATTGGTGCTGACAAGAAGCATTTTGGAGTCCTCCCTCTTGCCTATTAGTGCTAGAGGCTTGCCCACTCCACAGCTGGTTGGCATCAGTCCTGGGACCCCCCAGGCCAAGTAGGTGTCTTCACAAGGACCCAGTCCCACCAAACAGTGAGCAGGTACTAGCTGTAGGTCCTCCTGCTCCTCCAGCCAGCTGCTCAGGGACCTGGCCCCACCCACCAGCAGCCATCTGCCTCCACACAAGGCAGCACTTGACAGCCAGATGGGTCGGGGCCAGCCCTGACTGCAAGTGCACCAACAGTAGTCAGTACTGCTACAACACAATGGCAATGCAGCTCACATTGGGAGTAACCCTAGAGCAAATACCTCTGGTGACCAGAGAGGAAAGTGCTTCTGAGCCCCACAGAAAGAGTCTTACATAAGACAACTTCTCCAAAATCAGGAAATGTAACTGACCTACCTAATACCTAGAAATAAAGACATAGAAATAGGCAAAATGAGACAATATAGAAATTTGTTACAAAAGAAGAAACAAGATAAAACCCCAGAAGAACTAAGCAAAGTGGAGATAAGCAATCCACCTGATAAAGAATTCAAGGTAATGATCATAAAGGTGCCTAAGGAACTTGGGAGAAGAGTGGAAGAACACAATGAGAAGTTTAATAGAGAGTTTAAAAGTATAAAGAAGAACCAAACAAAGCCAAAAAACATGATAATTAAAATAAAAATACACTAGAAGGGATCAACAGTAGATTAGATGATACAGAGAAATGGATCAGTGCACTGTAAGACAGAGTAGTGGAAATCTACCCATGCAGAGGAGAAAAAGTTAAAAACAACTTTAAAAAATGGGAAAATTCTGGGACAACATAAAGCATAATAACATTTGCATTATAGGGGTCCCAGAGGGGGAAGAGAGAGTTTACTTGAATATGTAATAACTGAAAATGTCCTTAACCTGGGAAAGGAAACAGACATGAAGTCCAAGAAACAAAGTCTCAAACAAAATCAACCCAAAGACAGCTACATCAAGACATATTGTAATTAAAATGGAAAAAATTAAAGATAAAGAGAGATCTTAAAACAGCAATGGAATAGTAACTAGGTACATACAAGAAAATTCCCATAAGACTATAAGCTAACTTTTCAGCAGAAGCATTTCAGGCAAGAAGGAAGTGGCAGATTAAATTCAGTAATGAAAGGAAAAAATCTACAACCAAGATTACTCTATCCAGCAAGGCTATCTTTTAGATTTGAAGGAGAGAAAAGAGTTTTACAAACAAGTCTTCAGCACCACTAACCAAGTTTTATAAGAAATGTTAAGGGGATGTCTCTGAGCAGAAAAGAAAAGACCACAACTAGAAATATAAAAATTACAAAAGGGAAAAATCTCAATAGTAAAGGTAAATATACAGTAAAGGTAGTGGATCAAACACTTACAAAGCTAGTAGTAATGTTAAAAGACAAAAGTAGTAAAATCATCTATATTCAAATTAGGTATTTAAGGGATATGCAAAACAAAAAGACATAGCATGTAATGTCAGAAACATTAAAAGTGTGAAGGAAATAAAAATGCAGTGTTGTTATAATGAGTTCAAACTTAAGATATCATCAACTGAAAATAATCATATCTATATATCGTCTATATCTATATCTGTATCTACATCTACCTCATGGT